>NW_027655913.1:0-432351 GCF_964235325.1 Thermobia domestica
ATGTTATGCGAAAATATTTTAACTTTTATTTTTATAATTCCTTACGGTTTTAAGCGTCACGATTTTACTTAGGAATTAGTTCCCCTCTCAGGGCGAGTCGGCCTCCATATCCCTTCACACTCGCCCCAATACCTCACCTGGCAGGAAGAACGAAGACTATATAAGATTTAAGCCATCGACCTCATATAAGGTACGCGAAAATATTTTGACTTTTATTTTTATAATTTTTTACGGATTTAAGCGTCACGATTTTACTTGGGAATTAGTTCCCGGTCCGGGCGAGTCGGCCTCCATATCCCCTGTCACTCGCCCTAATACCTCACCTGGCGGGGAGAAAGAAGACTATATATAAGATGTAAGCCATCGACCTCATATATGTTACGCGAAAATATTTTAACTTCTATTTTTTTAATTTTTTACCGATTTAAAAGTCACGATTTTACCTGGGAATTAGTTCCTGCCCCGGGTGAGTCGGCCTCCATATCCCCTCTCACTCGCCCCAATACCTCACATGGCGGGAAGAACGAAGACTATATAAGATGTAAGCCATCGACCTCATATATGTTACGCGAAAATATTTTAACTTTTATTTTTATAATTTTTTTGGATTTAAGCGTCACGATTTTACTTGGGAATTAGTTCCCGCTCCGGGCGAGTCGGCCTCCATATCCCCTCTCACTCGCCCCAATACCTCACCTGGCGGGAAGGACGAAGACTATATAACATGAAAGCCATCGACCTCATATATGTTAGGCGAAAATATTTTAACTTTTATTTTTATAATTCCTTACGGTTTTAAGCGTCACGACTTTACTTGGGAATTAGTTCCCGCTCCGGGCGAGTCGGCCTCCATATCCCTCACACTCGCCCCAATACCTCACCTGGCGGGAAGAACGAAGACTATATAACATTTTAGCCATCGACCTCATATATGGTACGCGAAAATATTTTGACTTCTATTTTTAAAATTTTTTACGGATTTAAGCGTCACGATTTTACTTGGGAATTAGTTTTCGCTCCGGGCGAGTCGGCCTCCATATCCCCTCTCACTCGCCCTAATACCTCACCTGGCGGGGAGAACGAAGACTATATATAAGATGTAAGCCATCGACCTCATATATGTTACCCGAAAATATTTTAGCTTTTATTTTTTTAATTTTTTACCGATTTAAACGTCACGATTTTACTTGGGAATTAGTTCCCGCTCCGGGCGAGTCGGCCTCCATATCCCCTCACACTCCCCCCAATACCTCACCTGGCGAAAAGCACGAAGACTATAACATGAAAGCCATCGACCTTATATGTTACTCGAAAATAATTTAACTTTTATTTTTAAAATTTTTTACGTATTTAAGCGTCACGATTTTCTTGGGAGTTAGTTCCCGCTCCGGGCGAGTCGGCCTCCATATCCCCTCTCACTCGCCCTAATACCTCACATGGCGGGGAGAACGAAGACTATATATAAGATGTAAGACATCGACCTCATATATGTTACGCGAAAATATTTTAACTTTTATTTTTTTAATTTTTTACGGATTTAAGCGTCAAGATTCTACTTGGGAATTAGTTGCCGCTCCGGGCGAGTCGGCTTCCATATCCTCCCTCACTCTGCCCAACACCTCACCTGGCTGGGAGAACAAAGACTATATAAGATGTAAGCCATCGACCTCATATATGTTACGCGAAAATATTTTAACTTTTATTTTTATAATTTTTTTGGATTTAAGCGTCACGATTTTACTTGGGAATTAGTT
This sequence comes from Thermobia domestica, assembly GCF_964235325.1. NCBI lineage: Eukaryota > Metazoa > Arthropoda > Insecta > Zygentoma > Lepismatidae > Thermobia > Thermobia domestica. Next base: position 1,755 of record NW_027655913.1, read on the forward strand.
CCCGCTTCGGGCGAGTCGGCCTCCATATCCCCTCTCACTCGCACCAATACCTCACACGGCGGGAAGAACGAAGACTATATAAGATGGAAGCCATCGACCTCATATATGTTACGCGAAAATATTTTAACTTTTATTTTTATAATTCCTTACGGTTTTAAGCGTCACGATTTTACTTGGGAATTAATTCCCGCTCCGGGCGTGTCGGCCTCCATATCCCCTCACACTCGCCCCAATACCACACCTGGCGGGAAGAACGAAGACTATATAATATTTTAGCCATCGACCTCATATATGGTACGCGAAAATATTTTGACTTTTATTTTTATAATTTTTTACGGATTTAAGCGTCACGATTTTACTTGGGAATTAGTTCCCGCTCCGGGCGAGTCGGACTCCATATTTTCTCTCACTCGCCCTAATACCTCACCTGGCGGGGAGAACGAAGACTATACATAAGATGTAAGCCATCGACCTCATATATGTTACGCGAAAATATTTTAGCTTTTATTTTTTTAATTTTTTACCGATTTAAACGTCATGATTTTACTTGGGAATTAGTTCCCGCTCCGGGCGAGTCGGCCTCCATATCCCCTCTCACTCGCCCTAATACCTCACCTGACGGGAGAACGAAGACTATATATAAGATGTAAGCCATCGACCTCATATATGTTACGCGAAAATATTTTAACTTTTATTTTTTTAATTTTTTACCGATTTAAACGTCACGATTTTACTTGGGAATTAGTTCCCGCCCTGGGCGAGTCGGCCTCCATTTCCCCTCTCACTCGCCCCAATACCTCACCTGGCGGGAAGAACGAAGACTATATAAGACAAAAGCCATCGACCTCATATATGTTACCAAAAATATTTTAACTTTTATTTTTATCATTTTTTACGGATTTAAGCGTCATGATTTTACTTGGGAATTAGTTCCCGCTCCGGGCGAGTCGCCCTCCATATCCCCTCACACTCTCCCCAGTACCTCACCTGGCGGGAAGAACGAATACTATATAAGATGAAAGCCATCGACCTTATATATGTTACACGAAAATAATTTAACTTTTATTTTTAAAATTTTTTACGTATTTAAGCGTCACGATTTTCTTGGGAATTAGTTCCAGCTCCGGGCGACTCGGCCTCCATATCCTCTCACACTCGCTCCAATACCTCACCTCGCGGGAAGAACGAAGACTATATAAGATTTTAGCCATCGACCTCATATATGTTACGCGAAAACATTTTAACTTTAATTTTTAAAATTTTTTCGTATTTAAGCGTCACGTTTTTACTTGGGAATTAGTTCCCGCTCCGGGCGAGTCGGCCTTCATATCCCCTCACACCGCCCCAATACCTCACCTCGCGGGAAGAACGAAGACTATATAAGATTTTAGCCATCGACCTCATATATGTTACGCGAAAATATTTTAACTATTATTTTTATAATTTTTTACGGATTTAAGCGTCATGATTTTCTTCGGAATTAGTTCCCCCTCCGGGCGAGTCGGAGTCCATATCCCCTCTCACTCGCCACAATACTTCACCTGGCGGGAAGAACGAAGACTATATAAGATAAAAGCCATCGACGTTATATATGTTACGCGAAAACATTTTAACTTTAATTTTTAAAATTTTTTCGTATTTAAACGTCACGTTTTTACTTGGGAATTAGTTCCCGCTCCGGGCGAGTCGGCCTTCATATCCCCTCTCACTCGCCCCAATACCTCACCTGGCGGGAAGAACGAAGACTATATAAGATGAAAGCCATCGACCTCACATATGTTACGCGAAAATATTTTAACTTTTATTTTTATAATTCCTTACGGTTTTAAGCGTCACGATTTTACTTAGGAATTAGTTCCCCTCTCAGGGCGAGTCGGCCTCCATATCCCCTCACACTCGCCCCAATACCTCACCTGGCAGGAAGAACGAAGACTATATAGGATTTAAGCCATCGACCTCATATAAGGTACGCGAAAATATTTTGACTTTTATTTTTATAATTTTTTACGGATTTAAGCGTCACGATTTTACTTGGGAATTAGTTCCCGCTCCGGGCGAGTCGGCCTCCATATCCCCTCTCACTCGCCCCAATACCTCACCTGGCGGGAAGAACGAAGACTATATAACATGAAAGCCATGGACCTCATATATGTTAGGCGAAAATATTTTAACTTTTATTTTTATAATTCCTTACGGTTTTAAGCGTCACGATTTTACTTAGGAATTAGTTCCCGCTCCGGGCGAGTCGGCCTCCATATCCCCTCTCACTCGCCCCAATACCTCACCTGGCGGGAGGGACGAAGACTATATAACATGAAAGCCATCGACCTCATATATGTTACGCGAAAATATTTTAACTTTTATTTTTATAATTCCTTACGGTTTTAAGCGTCACGATTTTACTTAGGAATTAGTTCCCCTCTCAGGGCGAGTCGGCCTCCATATCCCCTGTCACTCGCCCTAATACCTCACCTGGCGGGGAGAAAGAACACTATATATAAGATGTAAGCCATCGACCTCATATATGTTACGCGAAAATATTTTAACTTTTATTTTTATAATTTCTTTGGATTTAAGCGTCACGATTTTACTTGGGAATTAGTTCCCGCTCCGGGCGAGTCGGCCTCCATATCCCCTCTCACACGCCCCAATACCTCACCTGGCGGGAAGGACGAAGACTATATAACATGAAAGCCATCGACCTCATATATGTTAGGCGAAAATATTTTAACTTTTATTTTTATAATTCCTTACGGTTTTAAGCGTCACGACTTTACTTGGGAATTAGTTCCCGCTCCGGGCGAGTCGGCCTCCATATCCCCTCACACTCGCCCCAATACCTCACCTGGCGGGAAGAACGAAGACTACATAACATTTTAGCCATCGACCTCATATATGGTACGCGAAAATATTTTGACTTCTATTTTTAAAATTTTTTACGGATTTAAGCGTCACGATTTTACTTGGGAATTAGTTTTCGCTCCGGGCGAGTCGGCCTCCATATCCCCTCTCACTCGCCCTAATACCTCACCTGGCGGGGAGAACGAAGACTATATATAAGATGTAAGCCATCGACCTCATATATGTTACCCGAAAGTATTTTAGCTTTTTTTTTTTTTAATTTTTTACCGATTTAAACGTCACGATTTTACTTGGGAATTAGTTCCCGCTCCGGGCGAGTCGGCCTCCATATCCCCTCCCACTCCCCCCAATACCTCACCTGGCGAAAAGCACGAACACTATAACATGAAAGCCATCGACCTTATATATGTTACTCGAAAATAATTTAACTTTTATTTTTAAAATTTTTTACGTATTTAAGCGTCACGATTTTCTTGGGAATTAGTTCCCGCTCCGGGCGAGTCGGCCTCCATATCCCCTCACACTCGCCCCAATACCGCACCTGGCGGGGAGTAAGAATAATATATATAAGATGTAAGCCATCGACCTCATATATGTTACGCGAAAATATTTTAACTTTTATTTTTTTAATTTTTTACCGATTTAAACGTCACGATTTTACTTGGGAATTAATTCCCGCCCCGGGTGAGTCGGCCTCCATATCCCCTCTCACTCGCCCCAATACCTCACATGGCGGGAAGAACGAAGACTATATAAGATTTTAGCCATCGACCTCGTATATGTTACGAGAAAATATTTTAACAATTATTTTTATAATTTTTTACGGATTTAAGCGTCATGATTTTCTTGGGAATTAGATCCCGCTCCGGGCGTGCCGGCCTCCATATCCCCTCTCACTCGCCCCAATACCTCACCTGGCGGGAAGGACGAAGACTATATAAGATGTATGCCATCGACCTATATATGTTACGGGAAATATTTTAACTTTTATTTTTATAATTTTTTACGGAGTTAAGCGTCAAGATTTTACTTGGGCATTAGTTTCCGCTCCGGTCGAGTCGGCCTCCATATCCCCTATCACTCGCCCCAATACCTCACCTGGCGGGAAGAACGAAGACTATATAACATTTTAGCCATCGACCTCATATATGGTACGCGAAAATATTTTGACTTTTATTTTTAAAATTTTTTACGGATTTAAGCGTCACGATTTTACTTGGGAATTAGTTTTCGCTCCGGGCGAGTCGGCCTCCATATCCCCTCTCACTCGCCCTAATACCTCACCTGGCGGGGAGAACGAAGACTATATATAAGATGTAAGCCATCGACCTCATATATGTTACCCGAAAATATTTTAGCTTTTATTTTTTTAATTTTTTACCGATTTAAACGTCACGATTTTACTTTGGAATTAGTTCCCGCCTCGGGCGAGTCGGCCTCCATATCCCCTCTCACTCGCCCCAATACCTCACCTGGCGGGAAGAACGAAGACTATATAAGATTTTAGCCATCGACCTCATATATGTTACCAAAAATATTTTAACTTTTATTTTTATCATTTTTTACGGATTTAAGAGTCATGATTTTACTTGGGAATTAGTTCCCGCTCCGGGCGAGTCGCCCTCCATATCCCCTCACACTCTCCCCAATACCTCACCTGGCGGGAAGAACGAATACTATATAAGATGAAAGCCATCGACCTCATATATGTTACGCGAAAATATTTTAACTTTTATTTTTATAATTTTTTTACGGATTTAAGCGTCACGATTTTATTTGGGAATTAGTTCCCGCTCCGGGCGAGTCGGCCTCCATATCCCCTCTCACTCGCCCTAATACCTCACGTGGCGGGGAGAACGAAGACTATATATAAGTTGTAAGCCATCGACCTCATATATGTTACGCGAAAATATTTTAACTTTTATTTTTTTTAATTTTTTACGGATTTAAACGTCACGTTTTTACTTGGGAATTAGTTCCCGCTCCGGGCGAGTCGGCCTTCATATCCCCTCTCACTCGCCCCAATACCTCACCTGGCGGGAAGAATGAAGACTATATAAGATGAAAGCCATCGACCACATATATGTTACGCGAAAATATTTTGACTTTTATTTTTATAATTTTCTACGTATTTAAAGTGTCACGATTTTACTTGGGAATTAGTTCCCGCTCCGGGCAAGTCGGCCTCCATATCCCCTTTCACACGCCCTAATTCCTCACCTGGCGGGGAAAACGAAGACTATATATAAGATGTAAGCCATCGACCTCATATATGTTACGCGAAAATATTTTAACTTTTATTTTTTTAATTTTTTACGGATTTAAGCGACAAGATTTTACTTGGGAATTAGTTGCCGCTCCGGGCGAGTCGGCCTCCATATCCCCTCTCACTCTCCCCAATACCTGACCTGGCTGGGAGAACAAAGACTATATAAGATGTAAGCCATCGTCCTCATATATGTTACGCGAAAATATTTTAACTTTTATTTTTATAACTTTTTACGGATTTAAGCGTCATGATTTTCTTGGGAATTAGTTCCCGCTCCGGGCGTGCCGGCCTCCATATCCCCTCTCACTCGCCCCAATACCTCACCTGGCGGGAACGACGAAGACTATATAAGATGTATGCCATCGACCTATATATGTTACGGGAAATATTTTAACTTTTATTTTTATAATTTTTTACGGATTTAAGCGTCAAGATTTTACTTGGGCATTAGTTCCCGCTCCGGCCGAGTCGGCCTCCATATCCCCTATCACTCGCCCCAATACCTCACCTGGCGGGAAGAACGAAGACTATATGAGATGAAAACCATCGACCTCATATATGTTATGCCAAATTATTTTAACTTTTATTTTTAAAATTTTTTACGTATTTAAGCGACTTGTTTTTACTTGGGAATTAGTTCCCGCTCCGGGAAAGTCGGCCTCCATGTGCCCTCACACTCGCCCCAATACCTCACCTGGCGGAAAGAACGAGGACGATATAAGATGAAAGCCATCGACCTTATATATGTTACGCGAAAATATTTTAACTTTTATTTTTATAATTTTTTTACGGATTTAAGCGTCACGATTTTATTTGGGAATTAGTTCCCGCTCCGGGCGAGTCGGCCTCCATATCCCCTCACACTCGCCCCAATACCTCACCTGGCGGGAAGCACGAAGACTATAAGATGAAAGCCATCGACCTTATATATGTTACTCGAAAATAATTTAACTTTTATTTTTATAATTTTCTACGGATTTGAGCGTCATGATTTTCTTGGGAATTAGATCCCGCTCCGAGCGAGTCGGCCTCCATATCCCCTCTCACTCGCCCCAATACCTCACCTGGCGGGAAGAATGAAGACTATATAAGATGAAAGCCATCGACCTCATATATGTTACGCGAAAATATTTTAACTTTTATTTTTATAATTTTTTTACGGATTTAAGCGTCACGATTTTATTTGGGAATTAGTTCCCGCTCCGGGCGAGTCGGCCTCCATATCCCCTCTCACTCGCCCCAATACCTCACCTGGCGGGAACGACGAAGACTATATAAGATGTATGCCATCGACCTATATATGTTACGGGAAATATTTTAACTTTTATTTTTATAATTTTTTACGGATTTAAGCGTCAAGATTTTACTTGGGCATTAGTTCCCGCTCCGGGCGAGTCGGCCTCCATATCCCCTATCACTCGCCCCAATACCTCACCTGGCGGGAAGAACGAAGACTATATGAGATGAAAACCATCGACCTCATATATGTTATGCCAAATTATTTTAACTTTTATTTTTAAAATTTTTTACGTATTTAAGCGTCTTGTTTTTACTTGGGAATTAGTTCCCGCTCCGGGAAAGTCGGCCTCCATGTGCCCTCACACTCGCCCCAATACCTCACCTGGCGGAAAGAACGAGGACGATATAAGATGAAAGCCATCGACCTTATATATGTTACGCGAAAATATTTTAACTTTTATTTTTATAATTTTTTTACGGATTTAAGCGTCACGATTTTATTTGGGAATTAGTTCCCGCTCCGGGCGAGTCGGCCTCCATATCCCCTCACACTCGCCCCAATACCTCACCTGGCGGGAAGCACGAAGACTATAAGATGAAAGCCATCGACCTTATATATGTTACTCGAAAATAATTTAACTTTTATTTTTATAATTTTCAACGGATTTAAGCGTCATGATTTTCTTGGGAATTAGATCCCGCTCCGGGCGAGTCGGCCTCCATATCCCCTCTCACTCGCCCCAATACCTCACCTGGCGGGAAGAGTGAAGACTATATAAGATGAAAGCCATCGACCTCATATATGTTACGCGAAAATATTTTAACTTTTATTTTTATAATTTTTTTACGGATTTAAGCGTCACGATTTTATTTGGGAATTAGTTCCCGCTCCGGGCGAGTCGGCCTCCATATCCCCTCTCACTCGCCCTAATACCTCACCTGGCGGGGAGAACGAAGACTATATATAAGTTGTAAGCCATCGACCTCATATATGTTACGCGAAAATATTTTAACTTTTATTTTTTTTAATTTTTTACGGATTTAAGCGTCACGTTTTTACTTGGGAATTAGTTCCCGCTCCTGGCGAGTCGGCCTTCATATCCCCTCTCACTCGCCCCAATACCTCACCTGGCGGGAAGAATGAAGACTATATAAGATGAAAGCCATCGACCTCATATATGTTACGCGAAAATATTTTAACTTTTATTTTTATAACTTTTTAGGGATTTAAGCGTCACGATTTTACTTGGGAATTAGTTCCCGCTCCGGGCGAGTCGGCCTCCATATCCCCTCTCACTCGCCCCAATACCTCACCTGGCGGGAAGAATGAAGACTATATAAGACAAAAGCCATCGACCTCATACATGTTACGCGAAAATATTTTAACTTTTATTTTTGTAATTTCTTACGGTTCTAAGCGTCACGATTTTACTTGGGAATTAGTTACCGCTCCGGGCGAGTCGGCCTCCATACCCTCTCACACTTGCCCCAATACCTCACTTGGCGGGAAGAACGAAGACTATATAAGATTTTAGCCATCGACCTCATATATGTTACGCGAAAATATTTTGACTTTTATTTTTATAATTTTCTACGTATTTAAGAGTCACGATTTTACTTGGGAATTAGTTCCCGCTCCGGGCGAGTCGGCCTCCATATCCCCTCACACTCGTCCCAATACCTCACCTGGCTGGAAGAACGAAGACTATATAGGACAAAAGCCATCGACCTCATACATGTTACGCGAAAATATTTTAACTTTTATTTTTGTAATTTCTTACGGTTCTAAGCGTCACGATTTTACTTGGGAATTAGTTACCGCTCCGGGCGAGACGGCCTCCATATCCCCTCACACTCGCCCCAATACCTCACTTGGCGGGAAGAACGAAGACTATATAAGATTTTAGCCATCGACCTCATATATGTTACGCGAAAATATTTTAACTTTTATTTTTATAACTTTTTAGGGATTTAAGCGTCACGATTTTACTTGGGAATTAGTTCCCGCTCCGCTCGAGTCGGCCTCCATATCCCCTCTCACTCGCCCCAATACCTCACCTGGCGGGAAGAACGAAGACTATATAAGATGTAAGCCATCGACCTCATATATGTTACGAGAAAATATTTTAACTATTATTTTTATAATTTTTTACGGATTTAAGCGTCATGATTTTCTTGGGAATTAGATCCCACTCCGGGCGTGCCGCCCTCCATATCCCCTCTCACTCGCCCCAATACTTCACCTGGCGGGAAGGACGAAGATTATATAAGATGTATGCCATCGACCTATATATGTTACGTGAAATATTTTAAAATTTTTTACGGATTTAAGCGTCAAGATTTTACTTGGGCATTAGTTCCCGCTCCGGCCGAGTCGGCCTTCATATCCCCTATCACTCGCCCCAATACCTCACCTGGCGGGAAGAACGAAGACTATATGAGATGAAAACCATCGACCTCATATATGTTATGCCAAATTATTTTAACTTTTATTTTTAAAATTTTCTACGTATTTAAGCGTCTTGTTTTTACTTGGGAATTAGTTCCCGCTCCGGGTAAGTCGGCCTCCATGTGCCCTCACACTCGCCCCAATACCTCACCTGGCGGAAAGAACGATTACGATATAAGATGAAAGCCATCGACCTTATATATGTTACGCGAAAATATTTTAACTTTTATTTTTATAATTTTTTTACGGATTTAAGCGTCACGATTTTATTTGGGAATTAGTTCCCGCTCCGGGCGAGTCGGCCTCCATATCCCCTTTCACACGCCCTAATACCTCACCTGGCGGGGAGAACGAAGACAATATATAAGGTGTAAGCCATCGACCTCATATATGTTACGCGAAAATATTTTAACTTTTATTTTTTTAATTTTTTACGGATTTAAGCGACAAGATTTTACTTGGGAATTAGTTGCCGCTCCGGGCGAGTCGGCCTCCATATCCCCTCTCACTCGCCCTAATACCTCACCTGGCGGCAAGCACGAAGACTATAAGATAAAAGCCATCGACTTTATATATGTTACTCGAAAATAATTTAACTTTTATTTTTATAATTTTTTTACGGATTTAAGCGTCACGATTTTACTTGGGAATTAGTTCCCGCTCCGGGCAAGTCGGCCTCCATATCCCCATTCACACGCCCTAATACCTCACCTGGCGGGGAGAACGAAAACTATATATAAAATGTAAGCCATCGACCTCATATATGTTACGCGAAAATATTTTAACTTTTATTTTTATAACTTTCTACGGATTTAAGCGTCACGATTTTACTTGGGAATTAGTTCCCGCTCCGGGCGACTCGGCCTCCATATCCCCTCTCACTCGCCCTAATACCTCACCTGGCGGGGAGAACGAAGACTATATATAAGGTGTAAGCCATCGACCTCATATATGTTACGCGAAAATATTTTAGCTTTTATTTTTTTAATTTTTTACCGATTTAAACGTCACGATTTTACTTGGGAATTAGTTCCCGCCTCGGGCGAGTCGGCCTCCATATCCCCTCTCACTCGCCCCAATACCTCACCTGGCGGGAAGAACGAAGACTATATAAGATTTTAGCCATCGACCTCATATATGTTACCAAAAATATTTTAACTTTTATTTTTATCATTTTTTACGGATTTAAGCGTCCTGATTTTACTTGGGAATTAGTTGCCGCTCCGGGCGAGTCGGCCTCCATATCCCCTCTCACTCTCCCCAATACCTGACCTGGCTGGGAGAACAAAGACTATATAAGATGTAAGCCATCGACCTCATATATGTTACGCGAAAATATTTTAACTTTTATTTTTATAACTTTTTACCGATTTAAGCGTCGCGATTTTACTTGGGAATTAGTTCCCGCTCCGGGCGACTCGGCCTCCATATCCCCTCTCACTCGCCCCAATACCTCACATGGCGGGAAGAACGAAGACAATATAAGATGAAAGCCATCGACCTCATATATATTACGCGAAAAGATTTTAACTTTAAATTTTATAATTTTTTTACGGATTTAAGCGTCACGATTTTATTTGGGAATTAGTTCCCGCTCCGGGCGAGTCGGCCTAAATATCCCCTCACACTCGCCCCAATACCTCACCTGGCGGGGATAAGAAGAATATATATAAGGTGTAAGCCATCGACCTCATATATGTTACGCGAAAATATTTTAACTTTTATTTTTTTAATTTTTTACCGATTTAAACGTCACGATTTTACTTGGGAATTAGTTCCCGCCCCGGGTGAGTCGGCCTCCATATCCCCTCTCACTCGCCCCAATACCTCACATGGCGGGAAGAACGAAGACTATATAAGATTTTAGCCATCGACCTCATATATGTTACGAGAAAATATTTTAACTATTATTTTTATAATTTTTTACGGATTTAAGCGTCATGATTTTCTTGGGAATTAGATCCCGCTCCGGGCGTGCCGGCCTCCATATCCCCTCTCACTCGCCCCAATACCTCACCTGGCGGGAAGGACGAAGACTATATAAGATGTATGCCATCGACCTATATATGTTACGGGAAATATTTTAACTTTTATTTTTATAATTTTTTACGGATTTAAGCGTCAAGATTTTACTTGGGCATTAGTTCCCGCTCCGGCCGAGTCGGCCTACATATCCCCTCACACTCGCCCCAATACCTCACCTCGCGGGAAAAACGAAGACTATATAAGATTTTAGCCATCGACCTCATATATGTTACGCGAAAATATTTTAACTATTATTTTTATAATATTTTACGGATTTAAGCGTCATGATTTTCTTCGGAATTAGTTCCCCCTCCGGGCGAGTCGGAGTCCATATCCCCTCTCACTCGCCACAATACTTCACCTGGCGGGAAGAACGAAGACTATATAAGATAAAAGCCATCGACGTTATATATGTTACGCGAAAACATTTTAACTTTAATTTTTAAAATTTTTTCGTATTTAAGCGTCACGTTTTTACTTGGGAATTAGTTCCCGCTCCGGGCGAGTCGGCCTTCATATCCCCTCTCACTCGCCCCAATACCTCACCTGGCGGGAAGAACGAAGACTATATAAGATTTTAGCCATCGACCTCATATATGTTACGCGAAAATATTTTAACTTTTATTTTTATAATTTTTTTACGGATTTAAGCGTCACGTTTTTATTTGGGAGTTAGTTCCCGCTCCGGGCGAGTCGGCCTCCATATCCCCTCACACTCGCCCCAATACCTCACCTGGCGGGAAGAACGAAGACTATATAAGAAAAATCCATCGACCTCATACATGTTACGCGAAAATATTTTAACTTTTGTTTTTGATAATTTTTTTACGGATTTAAGCCTCACGATTTTATTTGGGAATTAGTTCCCGCTCCGGGCGAGTCGGGCTCCATATCCCCTCACACTCGCCCCAATACCTCACCTGGCGGGAAGGACGAAGACCATATAAGATTTTAGCCATCGACCTCATATATGTTACGCGAATATATTTTGACTTTTATTTTTATAATTTTCTACGTATTTAAGCGTCACGATTTTACTTGGGAATTAGTTCCCGCTCCGGGCGAGTCGGCTTCCATATCCCCTCTCACTCTGCCCAACACCTCACCTGGCTGGGAGAACAAAGACTATATAAGATGTAAGCCATCGACCTCATATATGTTACGTGAAAATATTTTAACTTTTATTTTTATAATTTTTTTGGATTTAAGCGTCACGATTTTACTTGGGAATTAGTTCCCGCTTCGGGCGAGTCGGCCTCCATATCCCCTCTCACTCGCCCCAATACCTCACATGGCGGGAAGAACGAAGACTATATAAGATGAAAGCCATCGACCTCATATATGTTACGCGAAAATATTTTAACTTTTATTTTTATAATTCCTTACGGTTTTAAGCGTCACGATTTTACTTGGGAATTAGTTCCCGCTCCGGGCGAGTCGGCCTCCATATCCCCTCACACTCGCCCCAATACCACACCTGGCGGGAAGAACGAAGACTATATAATATTTTAGCCATCGACCTCATATATGGTACGCGAAAATATTTTGACTTTTATCTTTATAATTTTTTACGGATTTAAGCGTCACGATTTTACTTGGGAATTAGTTCCCGCTCCGGGCGAGTCGGACTCCATATTTTCTCTCACTCGCCCTAATACCTCACCTGGCGGGGAGAACGAAGACTATACATAAGATGTAAGCCATCGACCTCATATATGTTACGCGAAAATATTTTAGCTTTTATTTTTTTAATTTTTTACCGATTTAAACGTCACGATTTTACTTGGGAATTAGTTACCGCTCCGGGCGAGTCGGCCTCCATATCCCCTCACACTTGCCCCAATACCTCACCTGGCGGGGATAAGAAGAATATATATAAGGTGTAAGCCATCGACCTCATATATGTTACGCGAAAATATTTTAACTTTTATTTCTTTAATTTTTTACCGATTTAAACGTCACGATTTTACTTGGGAATTAGTTCCCGCCCCGGGTGAGTCGGCCTCCATATCCCCTCACACTCGCCCCAATACCTCACATGGCGGGAAGAACGAAGACTATATAAGATTTTTCCCATCGACCTCATATATGTTACAAGAAAATATTTTAACTATTATTTTTATAATTTTTTACGGATTTAAGCGTCATGATTTTCTTGGGAATTAGATCCCGCTCCGGGCGTGCCGGCCTCCATATCCCCTCTCACTCGCCCCAATACCTCACCTGGCGGGAAGGACGAAGACTATATAAGATGTATGCCATCGACCTATATATGTTACGGGAAATATTTTAACTTTTATTTTTATAATTTTTTACGGATTTAAGCGTCAAGATTTTACTTGGGCATTAGTTCCCGCTCCGGCCGAGTCGGCCTCCATATCCCCTATCACTCGCCCCAATACCTCACCTGGCGGGAAGAACGAAGACTATATGAGATGAAAAGCATCGACCTCATATATGTTATGCCAAATTATTTTAAATTTTATTTTTAAAATTTTTTACGTATTTAAGCGTCTTGTTTTTACTTGGGAATTAGTTCCCGCTCCGGGCAAGTCGGCCTCCATGTGCCCTCACACTCGCCCCAATACCTCACCTGGCGGAAAGAACGAGGACGATATAAGATGAAAGCCATCGACCTTATATATGTTACGCGAAAATATTTTAACTTTAATTTTTAAAATTTTTTCGTATTTAAGCGTCACGTTTTTACTTGGGAATTAGTTCCCGCTCCGGGCGAGTCGGCCTTCATATCCCCTCTCACTCGCCCCAATACCTCACCTGGCGGGAAGAACGAAGACTATATAAGATTTTAGCCATCGACCACATATATGTTACGCGAAACTATTTTAACTTTTATTTTTATAATTTTTTTACGGATTTAAGCGTCACGTTTTTATTTGGGAGTTAGTTCCCGCTCCGGGCGAGTCGGCCTCCATATCCCCTCACACTCGCCCCAATACCTCACCTGGCGGGAAGAACGAAGACTATATAAGATGAAAGCCATCGACCTCATACATGTTACGCGAAAATATTTTAACTTTTGTTTTTATAATTTTTTTACGGATTTAAGCCTCACGATTTTATTTGGGAATTAGTTCCCGCTCCGGGCGAGTCGGCCTCCATATCCCCTCACACTCGCCCCAATACCTCACCTGGCGGGAAGGACGAAGACTATATAAGATTTTAGCCATCGACCTCATATATGTTACGCGAATATATTTTGACTTTTATTTTTATAATTTTTTACGTATTTAAGCGTCACGATTTTACTTGGGAATTAGTTCCCGCTCCGGGCGAGTCGGCCTCCATATCCCCTCTCACTCGCCCTAATACCTCACATGGCGGGGAGAACGAAGACTATATATAAGATGTAAGACATCGACCTCATATATGTTACGCGAAAATGTTTTAACTTTTATTTTTTTAATTTTTTACGGATTTAAGCGTCAAGATTCTACTTGGGAATTAGTTGCCGCTCCGGGTGAGTCGGCTTCCATATCCCCCTTCACTCTGCCCAACACCTCACCTGGCTGGGAGAACAAAGACTATATAAGATGTAAGCCATCGACCTCATATATGTTACGCGAAAATATTTTAACTTTTATTTTTATAGTTTTTTTGGATTTAAGCGTCACGATTTTACTTGGGAATTAGTTCCCGCTTCGGGCGAGTCCGCCTCCATATCCCCTCTCACTCGCACCAATACCTCACATGGCGGGAAGAACGAAGACTATATAAGATGAAAGCCATCGACCTCATATATGTTACGCGAAAATATTTTAACTTTTATTTTTATAATTCCTTACGGTTTTAAGCGTCACGATTTTACTTGGGAATTAATTCCCGCTCCGGGCGTGTCGGCCTCCATATCCCCTCACACTCGCCCCAATACCACACCTGGCGGGAAGAACGAAGACTATATAATATTTTAGCCATCGACCTCATATATGGTACGCGAAAATATTTTGACTTTTATTTTTATAATTTTTTACGGATTTAAGCGTCACGATTTTACTTGGGAATTAGTTCCCGTTCCGGGCGAGTCGGACTCCATATCCCCTCTCACTCGCCCTAATACCTCACCTGGCGGGGAGAACGAAGACTATACATAAGATGTAAGCCATCGACCTCATATATGTTACGCGAAAATATTTTAGCTTTTATTTTTTTAATTTTTTACCGATTTAAACGTCACGATTTTACTTGGGAATTAGTTCCCGCTCCGGGCGAGTCGGCCTCCATATCCCCTCTCACTCGCCCTAATACCTCACCTGGCGGGGAGAACGAAGACTATATAAAAGATGTAAGCCATCGACCTCATATATGTTACGCGAAAATATTTTAACTTTTATTTTTTTAATTTTTTACCGATTTAAACGTCACGATTTTACTTGGGAATTAGTTCCCGCCCCGGGCGAGTCGGCCTCCATATCCCCACTCACACGCCCCAATACCTCACCTGGCGGGAAGAACGAAGACTATATAAGACAAAAGCCATCGACCTCATATATGTTACCAAAAATATTTTAACTTTTATTTTTATCATTTTTTACGGATTTAAGCGTCATGATTTTACTTGGGAATTAGTTCCCGCTCCGGGCGAGTCGCCCTCCATATCCCCTCACACTCTCCCCAGTACCTCACCTGGCGGGAAGAACGAATACTATATAAGATGAAAGCCATCGACCTTATATATGTTACACGAAAATAATTTAACTTTTATTTTTAAAATTTTTTACGTATTTAAGCGTCACGATTTTCTTGGGAATTAGTTCCCGCTCCGGGCGACTCGTCCTCCATATCCTCTCACACTCGCTCCAATACCTCACCTCGCGGGAAGAACGAAGACTATATAAGATTTTAGCCATCGACCTCATATATGTTACGCGAAAACATTTTAACTTTAATTTTTAAAATTTTTTCGTATTTAAGCGTCACGTTTTTACTTGGGAATTAGTTCCCGCTCCGGGCGAGTCGGCCTTCATATCCCTTCTCACTCGCCCCAATACCTCACCTGGCGGGAAGAACGAAGACTATATAAGATTTTAACCATCGACCTCATATATGTTACGCGAAAATATTTTAACTTTTATTTTTATAATTTTTTTACGGATTTAAGCCTCACGATTTTATTTGGGAATTAGTTCCCGCTCCGGGCGAGTCGGCCTCCATATCCCCTCACACTCGCCCCAATACCTCACCTGGCGGGAAGGACGAAGATTATATAAGATTTTAGCCATCGACTTCATATATGTTACGCGAATATATTTTGACTTTTATTTTTATAATTTTCTACGTATTTAAGCGTCACGATTTTACTTGGGAATTAGTTCCCGCTCCGGGCGAGTCGGCCTCCATATCCCCTCTCACTCGCCCTAATACCTCACCTGGCGGGGAGAACGAAGACTATATATAAGATGTAAGCCATCGACCTCATATATGTTACGCGAAAATATTTTAACTTTTATTTTTTTAATTCTTTACGGATTTAAGCGTCAAGATTTTACTTGGGAATTAGTTCCCGCTCCGGGCGAGTCGGCTTCCATATCCCCCCTCACTCTCCCCAATACCTCACCTGGCTGGGAGAACAAAGACTATATAAGATGTAAGCCATCGACCTCATATATGTTACGCGAAAATATTTTAACTTTTATTTTTATAATTTTTTTGAATTTAAGCGTCACGATTTTACTTGAGAATTAGTTCCCGCTCCGGGCGAGTCGGCTTCCATATCCCCCCTCACTCTCCCCAATACCTCACCTGGCTGGGAGAACAAAGACTATATAAGATGTAAGCCATCGACCTCATATATGTTACGCGAAAATATTTTAACTTTTATTTTTATAATTTTTTTACGGATTTAAGCGTCATGATTTTCTTCGGAATTAGTTCCCCCTCCGGGCGAGTCGGAGTCCATATCCCCTCTCACTCGCCCCAATACTTCACCCGGCGGGAAGAACGAACACTATATAAGATAAAAGCCAACGACCTTATATATGTTACGCGAAAATATTTTAACTTTAATTTTTAAAATTTTTTCGTATTTAAGCGTCACCTTTTACTTGGGAATTAGTTCCCGCTCCGGCTGAGTCGGCTTTCGTATCCCCTCTCACTCGCCCCAATACCTCACCTGGCGGAAAGAACGAAGACTGTATAAGATGAAAGCTATCGACCTCATATATGTTACGCGAAAATATTTTATCTTTTATTTTTATAATTTTTTTACGGATTTAAGCCTCACGATTTTATTTGGGAATTAGTTCCCGCTCCGGGTGAGTCGGCCTCCATATCCCCTCACACACGCCCCAATACCTCACCTGGCGGGAAGAACGAAGACTATATAAGACAAAAGCCATCGACCTCATACATGTTACGCGAAAATATTTTAACTTTTATTTTTATAATTTTTTTACGGATTTAAGCGTCACGATTTTACTTGGGAATTAGTTCCCGCTCCGGGCGAGTCGGCCTCCATATCCCCTCACACTCGCCCCAATACCTCACCTGGCGGGGAGAACGAAGACTATATATAAGATGAAAGCCATCGACCTTATATATGTTACGCGAAAATATTTTGACTTTTATTTTTATAATTTCCTACGTATTTAAGCGTCACGATTTTACTTGGGAATTAGTTCCCGCTCCGGGCGAGTCGGAGACCATATCCCCTCTCACTCGCCCCAATACTTCACCTGGCGGGAAGAACGAAGACTATTAAGATAAAAGCCATCGACCTCATATATGTTACGCGAAAATATTTTAACTTTTATTTTTATAATTTTTTTACGGATTTAAGCGTCATGATTTTATTTGGCAATTAGTTCTCGCCCCGGGCGAGTCGGCCTCCATATCCCCTCACACTCGCCCCAATACCTCACCTGGCTGTAAGAACGAAGACTATATAAGACAAAAGCCATCGACCTCATACATGTTACGCGAAAATATTTTAACTTTTATTTTTGTAATTTCTTACGGTTTTAAGCGTCACGATGTTACTTGGGAATTAGTTGCCGCTCCGGGCGAGTCGGCCTCCATATCCCCTCACACTCGCTCCAATACCTCACCTGGCGGGAAGAACGAAAACTATATAAGACTTTAGCCATCGACCTCATATATGTTACGCGAAAATATTTTGACTTTTATTTTTATAATTTTCTACGTATTTAAGCGTCACGATTTTACTTGGGAATTAGTTCGCGCTCCGGGCGGGTCGGCCTCCATATCCCCTCTCACTCGCCCTAATACCTCACCTGGCGGGGAGAACGAAGACTATATATAAGATGTAAGCCATTGACCTCATATATGTTACGCGAAAATATTTTAACTTTTATTTTTTTAATTTTTTACCGATTTAAGCGTCACGATTTTACTTGGGAATTAGTTCCCGCTCCGGGCGAGTCGGCCTCCATATCCCCTCTCACTCGTCCCAATACCTCACCTGGTGGGAAGAACGAAGACTATATAAGATGAAAGCCATCGACCTCATATATGTTACGCGAAAATATTTTAACTTTTATTTTTATAATTTTTTTACGGATTTAAGCGTCACGATTTTATTTGGGAATTAGTTCCCGCTCCGGGCGAGTCGGCCTCCATATCCCCTCACACTCGCCCCAATACCTCACCTGGCGGAAAGAACGAAGACTATATAAGATTTTAGCCATCGACCTCATATATGGTACGCGAAAATATTTTGAATTTTATTTTTATAATTTTTTACGGATTTAAGCGTCACGATTTTACTTGGGAATTAGTTCCCGCTCCGGGGGAGTCGGCCTCCATATCCCCTCTCACTCGCCCTAATACCTCACCTGGCGGGGAGAACGAAGACTATATATATGATTTAAGCCATCGACCTCATGTATGTTACGCGAAAATATTTTAACTTTTATTTTTTTAATTTTTTACCGATTTAAACGTCAGGATTTTATTTGGGAATTAGTTCCCGCCCCGGGCGAGTCGGCCTCCATATCCCCTCTCACTCGCCCCAATACCTCACATGGCGGGAAGAACGAAGACTATATAAGATGAAAGCCATCGACCTCATATATGTTAAGAGAAAATATTTTAACTATTATCTTTATATTTTTTTACGGATTTAAGCGTCATTATTTTCTTGGGAATTAGATCCCGCTCCGGGCGAGCCGGCCTCCATATCCCCTCTCACTCGCCCCAATACCTCACCTGGCGGGAAGGACGAAGACTATATAAGATGTATGCCATCGACCTATATATGTCACGGGAAATATTTTAACTTTTACTTTTATAATTTTTTACGGATTTAAGCGTCACGATTTTTCTTGCGAATTAGTTCCCGCTCCGGGCGAGTCGGCCTCCATATCCCCTCACACTCGTCCCAATACCTCACCTGGCGGGAAGAACGAAAACTATATAAGATTTTAGCCATCGACCTCATATATGTTACGCGAAAATATTTTGACTTTTATTTTTATAATTTTCTACGTATTTAAGCGTCACGATTTTACTTGGGAATTAGTTCGCGCTCCGGGCGAGTCGGCCTCCATATCCCCTCACACTCGCCCCAATACCTCACCTGGCGGGAAGCACGAAGACTATAAGATGAAAGCCATCGACCTTATATATGTTACTCGAAAATAATTTAACTTTTGTTTTTAAAATTTTTTACGTATTTAAGCGTCACGATTTTCTTGGGAATTAGTTCCCGCTCCGGGCGAGTCGGGCTACATATCCCCTCACACTCGCCCCAATACCTCACCTCGCGGGAAGAACGAAGACTATATAAGATTTTAGCCATCGACCTCATATATGTTACGCGAAAATATTTTAACTATTATTTTTATAATTTTTTACGGATTTAAGCGTCATGATTTTCTTCGGAATTAGTTCCCCCTCCGGGCGAGTGGGAGTCCATATCCCCTCTCACTCGCCACAATACTTCACCTGGCGGGAAGAACGAAGACTATATAAGATAAAAGCCATCGACGTTATATATGTTACGCGAAAACATTTTAACTTTAATTTTTAAAATTTTTTCGTATTTAAGCGTCACGTTTTTACTTGGGAATTAGTTCCCGCTCCGGGCGAGTCGGCCTTCATATCCCCTCTCACTCGCCCCAATACCTCACCTGGCGGGAAGAACGAAGACTATATAAGATTTTAGCCATCGACCTCATATATGTTACGCGAAAATATTTTAACTTTTATTTTTATAATTTTTTTACGGATTTAAGCGTCACGTTTTTATTTGGGAGTTAGTTCCCGCTCCGGGCGAGTCGGCCTCCATATCCCCTCACACTCGCCCCAATACCTCACCTGGCGGGAAGAACGAAGACTATATAAGATTTTAGCCATCGACCTTATATATGTTACTCGAAAATAATTTAACTTTTATTTTTAAAATTTTTTACGTATTTAAGCGTCACGATTTTCTTGGGAATTAGTTCCCGCTCCGGGCGAGTCGGCCTACATATCCCCTCACACTCGCCCCAATACCTCACCTCGCGGGAAGAACGAAGACTATATAAGATTTTAGCCATCGACCTCATATATGTTACGCGAAAATATTTTAACTATTATTTTTATAATTTTTTACGGATTTAAGCGTCATGATTTTCTTCGGAATTAGTTCCCCCTCCGGGCGAGTCGGAGTCCATATCCCCTCTCACTCGCCACAATACTTCACCTGGCGGGAAGAACGAAGACTATATAAGATAAAAGCCATCGACGTTATATATGTTACGCGAAAACATTTTAACTTTAATTTTTAAAATTTTTTCGTATTTAAGTGTCACGTTTTTACTTGGGAATTAGTTCCCGCTCCGGGCGAGTCGGCCTTCATATCCCCTCTCACTCGCCCCAATACCTCACCTGGCGGGAAGAACGAAGACTATATAAGATTTTAGCCATCGACCTCATATATGTTACGCGAAACTATTTTAACTTTTATTTTTATAATTTTTTTACGGATTTAAGCGTCACGTTTTTATTTGGG
Organism: Thermobia domestica; assembly: GCF_964235325.1. NCBI lineage: Eukaryota > Metazoa > Arthropoda > Insecta > Zygentoma > Lepismatidae > Thermobia > Thermobia domestica. The sequence continues at coordinate 22,572 of NW_027655913.1, forward strand.
AGTTAGTTCCCGCTCCGGGCGAGTCGGCCTCCATATCCCCTCACACTCGCCCCAATACCTCACCTGGCGGGAAGAACGAAGACTATATAAGATGAAAGCCATCGACCTCATACATGTTACGCGAAAATATTTTAACTTTTGTTTTTATAATTTTTTTACGGATTTAAGCCTCACGATTTTATTTGGGAATTAGTTCCCGCTCCGGGCGAGTCGGCCTCCATATCCCCTCACACTCGCCCCAATACCTCACCTGGCGGGAAGGACGAAGACTATATAAGATTTTAGCCATCGACCTCATATATGTTACGCGAATATATTTTGACTTTTATTTTTATAATTTTCTACGTATTTAAGCGTCACGATTTTACTTGGGAATTAGTTCCCGCTCCGGGCGAGTCGGCCTCCATATCCCCTCTCACTCGCCCTAATACCTCACATGGCGGGGAGAACGAAGACTATATATAAGATGTAAGACATCGACCTCATATATGTTACGCGAAAATATTTTAACTTTTATTTTTTTAATTTTTTACGGATTTAAGCGTCAAGATTCTACTTGGGAATTAGTAGCCGCTCCGGGCGAGTCGGCTTCCATATCCCCCCTCACTCTGCCCAACACCTCACCTGGCTGGGAGAACAAAAACTATATAAGATGTAAGCCATCGACCTCATATATGTTACGCGAAAATATTTTAACTTTTATTTTTATAATTTTTTTGGATTTAAGCGTCACGATTTTACTTGGGAATTAGTTCCCGCTTCGGGCGAGTCGGCCTCCATATCCCCTCTCACTCTCACCAATACCTCACATGGCGGGAAGAATGAAGAATATATAAGATGAAAGCCATCGACCTCATATATGTTACGCGAAAATATTTTAACTTTTATTTTTATAATTCCTTACGGTTTTAAGCGTCACGATTTTACTTGGGAATTAATTCCCGCTCCGGGCGTGTCGGCCTCCATATCCCCTCACACTCGCCCCAATACCACACCTGGCGGGAAGAACGAAGACTATATAATATTTTAGCCATCGACCTCATATATGGTACGCGAAAATATTTTGACTTTTATTTTTATAATTTTTTACGGATTTAAGCGTCACGATTTTACCTGGGAATTAGTTCCCGCTCCGGGCGAGTCGGACTCCATATCCCCTCTCACTCGCCCTAATACCTCACCTGGCGGGGAGAACGAAGACTATATAAGACAAAAGCCATCGACCTCATATATGTTACCAAAAATATTTTAACTTTTATTTTTATCAGTTTTTACGGATTTATGCGTCATGATTTTACTTGGGAATTAGTTCCCGCTCCGGGGGACTCGGCCTCCATATCCACTCACACTCGCTCCAATACCTCACCTCGCGGGAAGAACGAAGACTATATAAGATTTTAGCCATCGACCTCATATATGTTACGCGAAAACATTTTAACTTTAATTTTTAAAATTTTTTCGTATTTAAGCGTCACGTTTTTACTTTGGAATTAGTTCCCGCTCCGGGCGAGTCGGCCTTCATATCCCCTCTCACTCGCCCCAATACCTCACCTGGCGGGAAGAACGAAGACTATATAAGATTTTAGCCATCGACCTCATATATGTTACGCGAAAATATTTTAACTTTTAATTTTATAATTTTGTTACGCATTTAAGCGTCACGTTTTTATTTGGGAATTAGTTCCCGCTCCGGGCGAGTCGGCCTCCATATCCCCTCACACTCGCCCTAATACCTCACCTGGCGGGAAGAACGAAGACTATATAAGACAAATCCATCGACCTCATACATGTTACGCATAAATATTTTAACTTTTATTTTTATAATTTTTTTACGGATTTAAGCCTCACGATTTTATTAGGGAATTAGTTCCCGCTCCGGGCGAGTCGGCCTCCATATCCCCTCACACTCGCCCCAATACCTCACCTGGCGGGAAGGACGAATACTATATAAGATTTTAGCCATCGACTTCATATATGTTACGCGAATATATTTTGACTTTTATTTTTATAATTTTCTACGTATTTAAGCGTCACGATTTTACTTGGGAATTTGTTCCCGCTCCGGGCGAGTCGGCCTCCATATCCCCTCTCACTCGCCCCAATACCTCACCTGGCGGGGAGAACGAAGACTATATATAAGATGTAAGCCATTGACCTCATATATGTTACGCGAAAATATTTTCACTTTTATTTTTTTAATTTTTTACCGATTTAAGCGTCACGATTTTACTTGGGAATTAGTTCCCGCTCCGGGCGAGTCGGCCTCCATATCCCCTCTCACTCGTCCCAATACCTCACCTGGCGGGAAGAACGAAGACTATATAAGATGAAAGCCATCGACCTCATATATGTTACGCGAAAATATTTTAACTTTTATTTTTATAATTTTTTTAAGGATTTAAGCGTCACGATTTTATTTGGGAATTAGTTCCCGCTCCGGGCGAGTCGGCCTCCATATCCCCTCACACTCGTCCCAATACCTCACCTGGCGGAAAGAACGAAGACTATATAAGATTTTAGCCATCGACCTCATATATGGTACGCGAAAATATTTTGAATTTTATTTTTATAATTTTTTACGGATTTAAGCGTCACGATTTTACTTGGGAATTAGTTCCCGCTCCGGGGGAGTCGGCATCCATATGCCCTCTCCCTCGCCCTAATACCTCACCTGGCGGGGAGAACGAAGACTATATATATGATGTAAGCCATCGACCTCATGTATGTTACGCGAAAATATTTTAACTTTTATTTTTTTTAATTTTTTACCGATTTAAACGTCACGATTTTATTTGGGAATTAGTTCCCGCCCCGGGTGAGTCGGCATCCATATCCCCTCTCACTCGCCCCAATACCTCACATGGCGGGAAGAACGAAGACTATATAAGATGAAAGCCATCTACCTCATATATATTAAGAGAAAATATTTTAACTATTATTTTTATATTTTTTTACGGATTTAAGCGTCATGATTTTCTTGGGAATTAGATCCCGCTCCGGGGGTGCCGGCCTCCATATCCCCTCTCACTCGCCCCAATACCTCACCTGGCGGGAAGGACGAAGACTATATAAGATGTATGCCATCGACCTATATATGTCACGGGAAATATTTTAACTTTTATTTTTATAATTTTTTACGGATTTAAGCGTCACGATTTTTCTTGGGAATTAGTTCCCGCTCCGGGCGAGTCGGCCTCCATATCCCCTATCACTCGCCCCAATACCTCACCTGGCGGGAAGAACGAAGACTATATGAGATGAAAACCATCGACCTCATATATGTTATGCCAAATTATTTTAACTTTTATTTTTAAAATTTTTTACGTATTTAAGCGTCTTGTTTTTACTTGGGAATTAGTTCCCGCTCCGGGCAAGTCGGCCTCCATATGCCCTCACACTCGCCCCAATAACTCACCTGGTGGAAAGAACGAGGACTATATAAGACAAAAGCCATCGACCTTATATATGTTACGCGAAAATATTTTAACTTTTATTTTTATAATTTTTTTTACGGATTTAAGCGTCACGATTTTATTTGGGAATTAGTTCCCACTCCGGGCGAGTCGGCCTCCATATCCCCTCACACTCGCCCCAATACCTCACCTGGCGGGAAGCGCGAAGACTATAAGATGAAAACCATCGACCTTATATATGTTACGCGAAAATAATTTAACTTTTATTTTTAAAATTTTTTACGTATTTAAGCGTCACGATTTTTTTGGGAATTAGTTCCCGCTCCGGGCGAGTCGGCCTCCATATCCCCTCACACTCGCCCCAATACCTCACCTGGCGGGAAGAACGAAGACTATATAAGACAAAAGCCATCGACCTCATATATGTTACGCGAAAATATTTTAACTTTTATTTTTATAATTTTTTTACGGATTTAAGCGTCACGATTTTATTTGGGAATTAGTTCTCGCTCCGGGCGAGTCGGCCTCCATATCCCCTCACACTCGCCCCAATACCTCACCTGGCTGGAAGAACGAAGACTATATAAGACAAAAGCCATCGACCTGATACATGTTACGCGAAAATATTTTAACTTTTATTTTTGTAATTTCTTACGGTTTTAAGCGTCACGATTTTACTTGGGAATTAGTTGCCGCTCCGGGCGAGTCGGCCTCCATATCCCCTCACACTCGCCCCAATTCCTCACCTGGCGGGAAGAACGAAGACTATATAAGATTTTAGCCATCGACCTCATATATGTTACGCGAAAATATTTTGACTTTTATTTTTATAATTTTCTACGTATTTAAACGTCACGATTTTACTTGGGAATTAGTTCGCGCTCCGGGCGAGTTGGCCTCAATATCCCCTCTCACTCGCCCTAATACCTCACCTGGCGGGGAGAACGAAGACTATATATAAGATGTAAGCCATTGATTTCATATATGTTACGCGAAAATATTTTAACTTTTATTTTTTAAATTTTTTACCCATTTAAGCGTCACGATTTTACTTGGGAATTAGTTCCCGCTCCGGGCGAGTCGGCCTCCATATCCCCTCTCACTCGCCCTAATACCTCACCTGGCGGGGAGAACGAAGACTATATATAAGATGTAAGCCATCGAAATCATATATGTTACGCTAAAATATTTTAACTTTTATTTTTTTAATTTTTTACGGATTTAAGCGTCAAGATTTTACTTGGGAATTAGTTCCCGCTCCGGGCGAGTCGGCTTCCATATCCCCCCTCACTCTCCCCAATACCTCACCTGGCTGGGAGAACAAAGACTATATAAGATGTAAGCCATCCACCTCATATATGTTACGCGAAAATATTTTAACTTTTATTTTTATAATTTTTTTGAATTTAAGCCTCACGATTTTACTTGGGAATTAGTTCCCGCTCCGGGCGAGTCGGCCTCCATATCCCCTCTCACTCGCCCCAATATTTCACATGGCGGGAAGAACGAAGACTATATAAGATGAAACCCATCGACCTCATATATGTTACGCGAAAATATTTTAACTTTTATTTTTATAATTCCTTACGGTTTTAAGCGTCACGATTTTACTTGGGAATTAGTTCCCGCTCCGGGCGAGTCGGCCTCCATATCCCCTCACACTCGCCCCAATACCTCACCTGGCGGAAAGAACGAAGACTATATAACATTTTAGCCATCGACTTCATATATGGTACGCGAAAATATTTTGACTTTTATTTTTATAATTTTTTACGGATTTAAGCGTCACGATTTTACTTGGGAATTAGTTCCCGCTCCGGGCGAGTCGGCCTCCATATCCCCTCTCACTCGCTCCAATACCTCACCTGGCGGGAAGAACGAAGACTATAACAGATGAAAGCCATCGACCTCATATATGTTACGCGAAAATATTTTAACTTTTATTTTTATAATTATTTTACGGATTTAAGCGTCACGATTTTATTTGGGAATTAGTTCCCGCTCCGGGCGAGTCGGCCTCCATATCCCATCACACTCGACCCAATACCTCACCTGGCGGGAAGAACGAAGACTATATAAGACAAAAGCCATCGACCTCATACATGTTACGCGAAAATATTTTAACTTTTATTTTTATAATTCCTTACGGTTTTAAGGGTCACGATTTTACTTGGGAATTAGTTCCCGCTCCGGGCGAGTCGGCCTCCATATCCCCTCACACTCGCCCCAATACCTCAGCTGGCGGGAAGAACGAAGACTATATAAGATTTTAGCCATCGACCTCATATATGGTACGCGAAAATATTTTGACTTTTATTTTTATATTTTTTTACGGATTTAAGCGTCACGATTTTACTTGGGAATTAGTTCCCGCTCCGGGCGAGTCGGCCTCCATATCCCCTCTCACTCGCCCCAATACTTCACCTGGCGGGAAAAACGAAGACTATATAAGATGAAAGCCATCGACCTTGTATATGTTACGCGAAAATATTTTAACTTTAATTTTTAAAATTTTTTCGTATTTAAGCGTCACGTTTTTACTTAGAAATTAGTTCCCGCTCCGGGCGAGTCGGCCTCCATATCCCCTCTCACTCGCCCCAATACCTCACCTGGCGGGAAGAACGAAGACTATATAAGATGAAAGCCATCGACCTCATATATGTTACGCGAAAATATTTTAACTTTTATTTTTATAATTTTTTTACGGATTTAAGCGTCACGATTTTATTTAGGAATTAGTTCCGCTCCGGGCGAGTCGGCCTCCATATCCCCTCACACTCGCCCCAATACCTCACCTGGCGGGAAGAACGAAGATTATATAAGACCAAAGCCATCGACCTTTTATATGTTACGCGAAAATAATTTAACTTTTATTTTTAAAATTTTTTACGTATTTAAGCGTCACGATTTTCTTGGGAATTAGTTCCCGCTCCGGGCGAGTCGGCCTCCATATCCCCTCACACTCGCCCCAATACTCACCTCGCCGGAAGAACGAAGATTATATAAGATCTTAGCCATCGACCTCATATATGCTACGCGAAAATATTTTAACTATTATTTTTATAATTTTTTACGGATTTAAGCGTCATGATTTTCTTCGGAATTAGTTCCTGCTCCGGCCGAGTCGGAGTCCATATCCCCTCTCACTCGCCCCAATACTTCACCTGGCTGGAAGAACGAAGACTATATAAGATGAAAGCCATCGACCTTATATATGTTAAGCGAAAATATTTTAACTTTAATTTTTAAAATTTTTTCGTATTTAAGCGTCACGTTTTTACTTGGGAATTAGTTCCCGCTCCGGGCGAGTCGGCCTCCGTATCCCCTCTCACTCGCCCTAATACCTCACCTGGCGGGGAGAACGAAGACTGTATATAAGATGTAAGCCATCGACCTCATATGAAGGGTTAGGGGGAAAAAGAAGGAATGTCACAAAGCTGTATTTTCGAGAAAACGGCGTTTTAATATAGAAAGCGGCGTAAAAAAGAATATGATTAGTCAAAACTTTTGCCCCGTTATACAAGGATATTCTTACATCTACGGATACTTACATATACAGTCAGATAGTACCAAGAGTCACCATCAGATAGGACAAAGTACCCGATAAAGCACACACATGGACATTCCTTGGTTTTTCCCCTTACCCTTCATATATGTTACGCGAAAATATTTTGACTTTTATTTTTTTAATTCTTTTACGGATTTAAGCGTCACGATTTTACTTGGGAATTAGTTCCCGCTCCGGGCGAGTCGGCCTCCATATCCCCTCTCACTCGCCCTAATACCTCACCTGGCGGGGAGAACGAAGACTATATATAAGATGTAAGCTATCGACCTCATATATGTTACGCGAAAATATTTTAACTTTTATTTTTTTAATTTTTTAGCGATTTAAACGTCACGATTTTACTTGGGAATTAGTTCCCGCCCCGAGTGAGTCGGCCTCCATATCCCCTCTCACTCGCCCCAATACCTCACATGGCGGGAAGAACGAAGACTATATAAGATTTTAGCCATCGACCTCATATATGTTACGGGGAAATATTTTCACTTTCATTTTTATACTTTTTTACAGATTTAAACGTCACGATTTTACTTGGGTATTATATCCCGCTCCGGGCGAGTCGGCCTCCATATCCCCCCACACTCGCCCCAGTACCTCACCAGGCGGGAAGAACGAAAACTATATAAGATTTTAGCCATCGACCTCATATATGTTACGCGAAAATATTTTAGCGTTTATTTTTATAATTTTTTACGTATTTAAGCGTCATGATTTTTCTTGGGAAATAGTTGCCGCTCCGGGCGAGTCGGCCTCCATATGCCCTCACACTCGCCCCAATACCTCACCTGGCGGGAAGAACGAAGACTATATAAGATGAAAGCCATCGACCTCATATATGTTACGAGAAAATATTTTAACTTTTATTTTTAAAATTTTTTACGTATTTAAGCGTCACGATTTTACTTGGGAATTAGTTCCCGCCCCGGGTGAGTCGGCCTCCATATCCCCTCTCATTCGCCCCAATACCTCACCTGGCGGGAAGAACGAAGACTATAAGATGAAAGCCATCGACCTTATATATGTTACGCGGAAATAATTTAACTTTTATTTTTAAAATTTTTTACGTATTTAATCGTCACGGTTTTCTTGGGAATTAGTTCCCGCTCCGGGCGAGTCGGCCTCCATATCCCCTCACACTCGCCGCAATACCTCACCTCGCGGGAAGAACGAAGACTATATAAGATTTTAGCCATCGACCTCATATATGTTACGCGAAAATATTTTCACTATTATTTTTATAATTTCTAACGTATTTAAGCGTCATGATTTTCTTCGGAATTAGTTTTATCCTCCGGGCGAGTCGGAGTCCATATCCCCTCTCACTCGCCCCAATACTTCACCTGGAGTGAAGAACGAAGACTATATAAGATGAAAGCCATCGATCTTATATATGTTACGCGAAAATATTTTAAGTTTAATTTTTAAAATTTTTTCGTATTTAAGCGTCACGTTTTTACTTGGGAATTAGTTCCCGCTCCGGGCGAGTCGGCCTCCATATCCCCTCTTACTCGCCCTAATACCTCACCTGGCGGGGAGAACGAAGACTGTATATAAGATGTAAGCCATCGACCTCATATTAAGGGTAAGGGGAAAAAAGAAGGAATGTCACAAAGCTGTATTTTCGAGAAAACGGCGTTTTAATATAGAAAGCGGCGTAAAAAAGAATATGATTAGTCAAAACCTTTGCCCCGTTATACAAGGATATTTTTACATCTGCGGATACTTACATGTACAGTCAGATAGTACCAAGTGTCACCATCAGATAGGACAAAGTACCCGATAAAGCACACACATGGACATTCCTTGGTATTTCCCCTTACCCTTCATATATCTTACGCGAAAATATTTTAACTTTTATTTTTTTAATTTTTTACGGATTTAAGCGTCACGATTTTACTTGGGAATTAGTTGCCGCTCCGGGCGAGTCGGCCTCCATATCCCCTCTCACTCCCCCCAATACCTCACCTGGCTGGGAGAACAAAGACTATATAAGATGTAAGCCATCGACCTCATATATGTTACGCGAAAATATTTTAACTTTTTTTTATAATTTTTTACGGATTTAAGCGTCAAGATTTTACTTGGGAATTAGTTCCCGCTCCGGGCGAGTCGGCCTCCATATCCCCTCTCACTCGCCCCAATACCTCACCTGGCGGGAAGAACGAAGACTATATGAGATGAAAACCATCGACCTCATTTATGTTATGCCAAATTATTTTAACTTTTATTTTTAAAATTTTTTACGTATTTAAGCGTCACGTTTTTACTTGGGAATTAGTTCCCGCTCCGGGCGAGTCGGCCTCCATATGCCCTCACACTCGCCCCAATACCTCACCTGGCGGAAAGAACGAGGATTAATAAGATGAAAGCCATCGACCTTATATATGTTACGCGAAAATATTTTAACTTTTATTTTTATAATTTTTTTACGGATTTAAGCGTCACGATTTTATTTGGGAATTAGTTCCCGCTCCGGGCGAGTCGGCCTCCATATCCCCTCACACTCGCCCCAATACCTCACATGGCGGGAAGAACGAGGACTATATAAGACAAAAGCCATCGACCTCATACATGTTACGCGAAAATATTTTAACTTTTATTTTTATAATTCCTTACGGTTTTAAGCGTCACGATTTTACTTGGGAATTAGTTCCCGCTCCGGGCGAATCGGCCTCCATATCCACTCACACTCGCCGCAATACCTCACCTGGCGGGAAGAACGAAGACTATATAAGATGAAAGCCATCGACCTCTTATATGTTACGCGAAAATATTTTGACTTTTATTTTTATAATTTTTTACGGATTTAAGCGTCACGATTTTACTTGGGAATTAGTTCCCGCTCCGGGCGAGTCGGCCTCCATATCCCCTCTCACTCACCCTAATACCTCACCTGGCGGGGAGAACGAAGACTATATAAAAGATGTAAGCTATCTACCTCATATATGTTACGGGAAAATATTTTCACTTTTATTTTTATACTTTTTTTAAAGATTTAAACGTCACGATTTTACTTGGGTATTATATCCCGCTCCGGGCGAGTCGGCCTCCATATCCCCTCACATTCGCCCCAGTACCTCACCAGGCGGGAAGAACGAAAACTATATAAGATTCTAGCCATCGACCTCACATATGTTACGCGAAAATATTTTAGCGTTTATTTTTATAATTTTTTACGTATTTAAGCGTCATGATTTTTCTTGGGAAATAGTTGCCGGTCCGAGCGAGTCGGCCTCCATATGCCCTCACACTCGCCCCAATACCTCACCTGGCGGGAAGAACGAATACTATATAAGATGAAAGCCATCGACCTTACATATGTTACGGGAAGATATTTTAACTTTTATTTTTATAATTTTTTACGGATTTAAGCGTCACGATTTTCTTGGGAATTAATTCGCGCTCCGGGCGAGTCGGCCTCCATATCCCCTCACACTCGCCGCAATACCTCACCTCGCGGGAAGAACGAAGACTATATAAGATTTTAGCCATCGACCTCATATATGTTACGCGAAAATATTTTCACTATTATTTTTATAATTTTTTACGTATTTAAGCGTCATGATTTTCTTCGGAATTAGTTCCCGCTCCGGGCGAGTCGGCCTCCATATCCCCTCTCACTCGCCCCAATACTTCACCTGGCGGGAAGAACGAAGACTATATAAGATGAAAGCAGTCGACCTTATATATGTTACGCGAAAATATTTTAACTATTATTTTTAAAATTTTTTCGTATTTAAGCCTCACGTTTTTACTTGGGAATTAGTTCCCGCTCCGGGCGAGTCGGCCTCCATATCCCCTCCCACCCGCCCCAATACGTCACCTGGCGGAAAGAACGAAGACTATATAAGATTTTAGCCATCGACCTCATATATTTAACGCGAATATATTTAAACTTTTATTTTATAAATTTTTTACGGATTTAAGCGTCACGATTTTACTTGGGAATTAGTTCCCGCTCCGGGCGAGTCGGCCTCCATATGCCCTCACACTCGCCCCAATACCTCACCTGGCGGGAAGAACGAAGACTATATACGATGAAAGCCATCGACCTCATATATGTTACGCGAAAATAATTTAACTTTTATTTTTGAAATTTTTTACGTATTTAAGCGTCACGATTTTACTTGGGAATTAGTTACCGCACCGGGCAAGTCGGCCTCCATATCCCCTCTCACTCGCCCCAATACCTCACCTGGCGGGAAGAACGAAGACTATATAAGATGAAAGCCATCGACCTCATATATGTTACGCGAAAATATTTTAACTTTTATTTTTATAATTTTTTTACGGATTTAAGCGTCACGATTTTATTTGGGAATTAGTTCCCGCTCCGGGCGAGTCGGCCTCCATATCCCCACACACTCGCCCTAATACCTCACCTGGCGGGAAGAGCGAAGACTATAAGATGAAAGCCATCGACCTTATATATGTTACGCGAAAATAATTTAACTTTTATTTTTAAAACTTTTTACGTATTTAAGCGTCACGATTTTCTTGGGAATTAGTTCCCGCTCCGGGCGAGTCGGCCTCCATATGCCCTCACACTCGCCCCAATACCTCACCTCGCGGGAAGAACGAAGACTATATAAGATCTTAGCCATCGACCTCATATATGCTACGCGAAAATATTTTAACTATTATTTTTATAATTTTTTACAGATTTAAGCGTCATGATTTTCTTCGGAATTAGTTCCTGCTCCGGCCGAGTCGGAGTCCATATCCCCTCTCACTCGCCCCAATACTTCACCTGGCGGGAAGAACGAAGACTATATAACATGAAAGCCATCGACCTTATATATGTTACGCGAAAATATTTTAACTTTAATTTTTAAAATTTCTTCGTATTTAAGCGTCACGTTTTTACTTGGGAATTAGTTCCCGCTCCGGGCGAGTCGGCCTCCGTATCCTTTCTCACTCGCCCTAATACCTCACCTGGCGGGGAGAACGAAGACTGTATATAAGATGTAGGCCATCGACCTCATATGAAGGGTTAGGGGAAAAAAGAAGGAATGTCACAAAGCTGTATTTTCGAGAAAACGGCGTTTTAATATAGAAAGCGGCGTAAAAAAGAATATGATTAGTCAAAACTTTTGCCCCGTTATACAAGGATATTTTTACATCTACGGATACTTAAATATACAGTCAGATAGTACCAAGAGTCACCATCAGATAGGACAAAGTACCCGATAAAGCACACACATGGACATTCCTTGGTTTTTCCCCTTACCCTTCATATATGTTACGCGAAAATATTTTGACTTTTATTTTTTTAATTTTTTTACGGATTTAAGCGTCATGATTTTCTTGGGAATTAGATCCCGCTCCGGGCGAGCCGGCCTCCATATCCCCTCTCACTCGCCCTAATACTTCACCTGGCGGGGAGAACGAAGACTATATAAGATGTATGCCATCGACCTATATATGTTACGGGAAATATTTTAACTTTTATTTTTATAATTTTTTACGGATTTAAGCGTCACAATTTTACTTGGGAATTAGTTCCCGCTCCGGGCGAGTCGGCCTCCATATCCCCTCTCACTCGCCCTAATACTTCACCTGGCGGGGAGAACGAAGACTATATAAGATTTCAGCCATCGACCTCTTATATGTTACGCGAAAATATTTTAACTTTTATTTTTTTAATTTTTTAGCGATTTAAACGTCACGATTTTACTTGGGAATTAGTTCCCGCCCCGAGTGAGTCGGCCTCCATATCCCCTCTCACTCGCCCCAATACCTCATCTGGCGGGAAGAACGAAGACTATATAAGATTTCAGCCATCGACCTCTTATATGTTACGCGAAAATATTTTGACTTTTATTTTTATAATTTTTTACGTATTTAAGCGTCACGATTTTACTTGGGAATTAGTTCCCGCTCCGGGCCAGTCGGCCTCCATATCCCCTCTCACTCGCCCTAATACCTCACCTGGCGGGGAGAACGAAGACTATATAAAAGATGTAAGCCATCGACCTCATAAATGTTACGCGAAAATATTTTAACTTTTATTTTTTTTATTTTTTACCGATTTAAACGTCACGATTTTACTTGGGAATTAGTTCCCGCCCCTGGTGAGTCGGCCTCCATATCCACTCACACTCACCCCAATACCTCACATGGCTGGAAGAACGAAGACGATATAAGACGAAAGCCGCCGACCTCATATATGTTACGGGGAAATATTTTCACTTTTATTTTTATACTTTTTTACAGATTTAAACGTCACGATTTTACTTGGGTATTATATCCCGCTCCGGGCGAGTCGGCCTCCATATCCCCTCAGACTCGCCGCAGTACCTCACCAGGCGGGAAGAACGAAAACTATATAAGATTTTAGCACTCGACCTCATATATGTTACGCGAAAATATTTTAGCGTTTATTTTTATATTTTTTTACGTATTTAAGCGTCATGATTTTTCTTGGGAAATAGTTGCCGCTCCGGGCGAGTCGGCCTCCATATCCCCTCACACTCGCCCAATACGTCACCTGGCGGGAAGAACGAAGACTATATAAGATGAAAGCCATCGATTTTATATATGTTACGCGAAAATATTTTAACTTTTATTTTTTTAATTTTTTACCGATTTAAACGTCACGATTTTACTTGAGAATTAGTTCCCGCCCCGGGTGAGTCGGCCTCCATATCCCGTCTCACTCGCCCCAATACCTCACCTGGCGGGAAGAACGAAGACTATAAGATGAAAGCCATCGACCTCTTATATGTTACGCGAAAATAATTTAACTTTTATTTTTAAAATTTTTTACGTATTTAAGCGTCAAGGTTTTCTTGGGAATTAGTTCCCGCTCCGAGCGAGTCGGCCTCCATATCCCCTCACACTCGCCCTAATACCTCACCTGGCTGGGAGAACGAAGACTGTATATAAGATGTAAGCCATCGACCTCATATTAAGGGTAAGGGGAAAAAAGAAGGAATGTCACAAAGCTGTATTTTCGAGGAAACGGCGTTTTAATATAGAAAGCGGCGTAAAAAAGAATATGATTAGTCAAAACTTTTGCCCCGTTATACAAGGATATTTTTACATCTACGGATACTTACATATACAGTCAGATTGTACCAAGAGTCACCATCAGATAAGACAAAGTACCCGATAAAGCACACACATGGACATTCCTTGGTTTTTCCCCTTACCCTTCATATATGTTACGCGAAAATATTTTGACTTTTATTTTTTTAATTTTTTTACGGATTTAAGCGTCACGATTTTACTTGGGAATTAGTTCCCGCTCCGGGCGAGTCGGCCTCCATATCCCCTCTCACTCGCCCCAATACCTCACCTGGCGGGGAGAACGAAGACTATGTAAGATGAAAGCCATCGACCTTATATATGTTACGCGAAAATATTTTAACTTTTATTTTTATAATTTTTTTACGGATTTAAGCGTCACGATTTTATTTGGTAATTAGTTCCCGCTCCGGGCGAGTCGGCCTCCATATCCCCTCACACTCGCCCCAATACCTCACCTGGCGGGAAGAACGAGGACTATATAAGACAAAAGCCATCGACCTCATACATGTTACGCGTAAATATTTTGACTTTTATTTTTATAATTTTTTACGGATTTAAGCGTCACGATTTTACCTTGGGAATTAGTTCCCGCCCCTGGTGAGTCGGCCTCCATATCCACTCACACTCACCCCAATACCTCACCTGGCTGGAAGAACGAGGACGATATAAGACGAAAGGCGCCGACCTCATATATGTTACGGGAAAATATTTTCACTTTTATTTTTATACTTTTTTACGGATTTAAGCGTCACGATTTTACTTGGGAATTAGTTCCCGCTCCGGGCGAGTCGGCCTCCATATTCCCTCTCACTCACCCTAATACCTCACCTGGCGGGGAGAACGAAGACTATATAAGATGATAGCCATCGACCTCTTATATGTTACGCGAAAATATTTTGACTTTTATTTTTATAATTTTTTACGGATTTAAGCGTCACGATTTTACTTGGGAATTAGTTCCCGCTCCGGGCGAGTCGGCCTCCATATTCCCTCTCACTCACCCTAATACCTCACCTGGCGGGGAGAACGAAGACTATATAAAAGATGTAAGCTATCTACCTCATATATGTTACGCGAAAATATTTTAACTTTTATTTTTTTAATTTTTTACCGATTTAAACGTCACGATTTTACCTTGGGAATTAGTTCCCGCCCCTGGTGAGTCGGCCTCCATATCCACTCACACTCACCCCAATACCTCACCTGGCTGGAAGAACGAGGACGATATAAGACGAAAGGCGCCGACCTCATATATGTTACGGGAAAATATTTTCACTTTTATTTTTATACTTTTTTACAGATTTAAACGTCACGATTTTACTTGGGTATTATATCCCGCTCCGGGCGAGTCGGCCTCCATATCCCCTCACACTCGCCCCAGTACCTCACCAGGCGGGAAGAACGAAAACTATATAAGATTTTAGCCATCGACCTCACATATGTTACGCGAAAATATTTTAGCGTTTATTTTTATAATTTTTTACGTATTTAAGCGTCATGATTTTTCTTGGGAAATAGTTGCCGCTCCGGGCGAGTCGGCCTCCATATCCCCTCACACTCGCCCCAATACGTCACCTGGCGGGAAGAACGAAGACTATATAAGATGTAAGCCATCGACCTCATATATGTTACGCGAAAATATTTTAACTTTTATTTTTTTAATTTTTTACCGATTTAAACGTCACGATTTTACTTGGGAATTTGTTCCCGCCCCGGGTGAGTCGGCCTCCATATCCCGTCTCACTCGCCCCAATACCTCACCTGGCGGGAAGAACGAAGACTATAAGATGAAAGCCATCGACCTTATATATGTTACGCGAAAATAATTTAACTTTTATTTTTAAAATTTTTTATGTATTTAAGCGTCACGGTTTTCTTGGGAATTAGTTCCCGCTCCGGGCGAGTCGGCCTCCATATCCCCTCACACGCGCCCTAATACCTCACCTGGCGGGGAGAACGAAGACTGTATATAAGATGTAAGCCATCGACCTCATATGAAGGGTTAGGGGAAAAAAGAAGGAATGTCACAAAGCTGTATTTTCCAAAAAATGGCGTTTTAATATAGAAAGCGGCGTTAAAAAGAATATGATTAGTCAAAACTTTTGCCCCGTTATACAAGGATATTTTTACATCTACGGATACTTACATATACAGTCAGATAGTACCAAGAGTCACCATCAGATAGGACAAAGTACCCGATAAAGCACACACATGGACATTCCTTGGTTTTTCCCCTTACCCTTCATATATGTTACGCGAAAATATTTTGACTTTTATTTTTTTAATTTTTTTACGGATTTAAGCGTCACGATTTTACTTGCGAATTAGTTCCCGCTCCGGGCGAGTCGGCCTCCATATCCCCTCTCACTCGCCCTAATACCTCACCTGGCGGGGAGAACGAAGACTATATATAAGATGTAAGCCATCGACCTCATATATGTTACGCGAAAATATTTTAACTTTTATTTTTTTAATTTTTTAGCGATTTAAACGTCACGATTTTACTTGGGAATTAGTTCCCGCCCCGAGTGACTCGGCCTCCATATCCCCTCTCACTCGCCCCAATACCTCACATGGCGGGAAGAACGAAGACTATATAAGATTTTAGCCATCGACCTCATATATGTTACGAGAAAATATTTTAACTATTATTTTTATAATTTTTCACGGATTTAAGCGTCATGATTTTCTTGGGAATTAGATCCCGCTCCGGGCGAGCCGGCCTCCATATCCCCTCTCACTCGCCCCAATACTTCACCTGGCGGGAAGGACGAAGACTATATAAGATGTATGCCATCGACCTATATATGTTACGGGAAATATTTTAACTTTTATTTTTATAATTTTTTACGGATTTAAGCGTCACAATTTTACTTGGGAATTAGTTCCCGCTCCGGGCGAGTCGGCCTCCATAGCCCCTCTCACTCGCCCTAATACTTCACCTGGCGGGGAGAACGAAGACTATATAAGATTTCAGCCATCGACCTCTTATATGTTACGCGAAAATATTTTAACTTTTATTTTTTTAATTTTTTAGCGATTTAAACGTCACGATTTTACTTGGGAATTAGTTCCCGCCCCGAGTGAGTCGGCCTCCATATCCCCTCTCACTCGCCCCAATACTTCACCAGGCGGGAAGAACGAAGACTATATAAGATTTTAGCCATCGACCTCATATATGTTACGCGAAAATATTTTGACTTTTATTTTTATAATTTTTTACGGATTTAAGCGTCACGATTTTACTTGGGAATTAGTTCCCGCTCCGGGCGAGTCGGCCTCCATATCCCCTCTCACTCGCCCTAATACCTCACCTGGCGGGGAGAACGAAGACTATATATAAGATGTAAGCCATCGACCTCTTATATGTTACGCGAAAATATTTTAACTTTTATTTTTTTAATTTTTTAACGATTTAAACGTCACGATTTTACTTGGGAATTAGTTCCCGCCCCGAGTGAGTCGGCCTCCATATCACCCCTCACTCGCCCCAATACCTCACATGGCGGGAAGAACGAAGACTATATAAGATTTTAGCCATCGACCTCATATATGTTACGAGAAAATATTTTAACTATTATTTTTATAATTTTTCACGGATTTAAGCGTCATGATTTTCTTGGGAATTAGATCCCGCTCCGGGCGAGCCGGCTTCCATATCCCCTCTCACTCGCCCCAATACCTCACCTGGCGGGAAGGACGAAGACTATATAAGATGTATGCCATCGACCTATATATGTAACGGGAAATATTTTAACTTTTATTTTTATAATTTTTTACGGATTTAAGCGTCACGATTTTAATTGGGAATTAGTTCCCGCTCCGGGCGAGTCGGCCTCCATATCCCCTATCACTCGCCCCAATACCTCACCTGGCGGGAAGAACGAAGACTATATGAGATGAAAACCATCGACCTCATTTATGTTATGCCAAATTATTTTAAATTTTATTTTTAAAATTTTTTACGTATTTAAGCGTCACGTTTCTACTTGGGAATTAGTTCCCGCTCCGGGCGAGTCGGCCTCCATATGCCCTCACACTCGCCCCAATACCTCACCTGGCGGAAAAAACGAGGACTATATAAGATGAAAGCCATCGACCTTATATATGTTACGCGAAAATATTTTAACTTTTATTTTTATAATTTTTTTACGGATTTAAGCGTCACGATTTTATTTGGGAATTAGTTCCCGCTCCGGGCGAGTCGGCCTCCATATCCCCTCACACTCGCACCAATACCTCACCTGGCGGGAAGAACGAGGACTATATAAGACAAAAGCCATCGACCTCATACATGTTACGCGAAAATATTTTAACTTTTATTTTTATAATTCCTTACGGTTTTAAGCGTCACGATTTTACTTGGGAATTAGTTCCCGCTCCGGGCGAGTCGGCCTCCATATCCCCTCACACTCGCCCCAATACCTGACCTGGCGGGAAGAACGAAGACTATATAAGATGAAAGCCATCGACCTCTTATATGTTACGCGAAAATATTTTGACTTTTATTTTTATAATTTTTTACGGATTTAAGCGTCACGATTTTACTTGGGAATTAGTTCCCGCTCCGGGCGAGTCGGCCTCCATATCCCCTCTCACTCGCCCTAATACCTCACCTGGCGGGGAGAACGAAGACAATATAAAAGATGTAAGCCATCTACCTCATATATGTTACGCGAAAAAATTTTTACTTTTATTTTTTTAATTTTTTACCGATTTAAACGTCACGATTTTACTTGGGAATTAGTTCCCGCCCCTGGTGAGTCGGCCTCCATATCCACTCAAACTCATCCCAATACCTCACCTGGCTGGAAGAACGAAGACGATATAAGACGAAAGCCGCCGACCTCATATATGTTACGGGAAAATATTTTCACTTTTATTTTTATACTTTTTTACAGATTTAAACGTCACGATTTTACTTGGGTATTATATCCCGCTCCGGGCGAGTCGGCCTCCATATCCCCTCACACTCGCCCCAGTACCTCACCAGGCGGGAAGAACGAAAACTATATAAGATTTTAGCCATCGACCTCATATATGTTACGAGAAAATATTTTAACTATTATTTTTAATTTTTCACGGATTTAAGCGTCATGATTTTCTTGGGAATTAGATCCCGCTCCGGGCGAGCCGGCCTCCATATCCCCTCTCACTCGCCCCAATACCTCACCTGGCGGGAAGGACGAAGACTATATAAGATGTATGCCATCGACCTATATATGTAACGGGAAATATTTTAACTTTTATTTTTATAATTTTTTACGGATTTAAGCGTCACGATTTTAATTGGGAATTAGTTCCCGCTCCGGGCGAGTCGGCCTCCATATCCCCTATCACTCGCCCCAATACCTCACCTGGCGGGAAGAACGAGGACTATATAAGACAAAAGCCATCGACCTCATACATGTTACGCGAAAATATTTTAACTTTTATTTTAATAATTCCTTACGGTTTTAAGCGTCACGATTTTACTTGGGAATTAGTTCCCGCTCCGGGCGAGTCGGCCTCCATATCCCCTCACACTCGCCACAATACCTCACCTGGCGGGAAGAACGAAGACTATATAAGATGAAAGCCATCGACCTCTTATATGTTACGCGAAAATATTTTGACTTTTATTTTTATAATTTTTTACTGATTTAAGCGTCACGATTTTACTTGGGAATTAGTTCCCGCTCCGTGCGAGTCGGCCTCCATATCCCCTCTCACTCACCCTAATACCTCACCTGGCGGGGAGAACGAAGACTATATAAAAGATGTAAGCCATCTACCTCATATATGTTACGCGAAAATATTTTAACTTTTATTTCTTTAATTTTTTACCGATTTAAACGTCACGATTTTACTTGGGAATTAGTTCCCGCCCCTGGTGAGTCGGCCTCCATATCCACTCACACTCACCCCAATACCTCACCTTGCTGGAAGAACGAAGACGATCTAAGACGAAAGCCGCCGACCTCATATATGTTACGGGAAAATATTTTCACTTTTATTTTTATACTTTTTATAGATTTAAAAGTCACGATTTTACTTGGGTATTTTATCCCGCTCCGGGCGAGTCGGCCTCCATATCCCCTCACACTCGCCCCAGTACCTCACCAGGCGGGAAGAACGAAAACTATATAAGATTTTACCCATCGACCTGATATATGTTACGCGAAAATATTTTAGCGTTTATTTTTATAATTTTTTACGTATTTAAGCGTCATGATTTTTCTTGGGAAATAGTTGCCGCTCCGGGCGAGTCGGCCTTCATATGCCCTCACACTCGCCCCAATACCTCACCTCGCGGGAAGAACGAATACTATATAAGATGAAAGCCATCGACCTCATATATGTTACGGGAAGATATTTTAACTTTTATTTTTATAATTTTTTACGGATTTAAGCGTCTCGATTTTCTTGTGAATTAATTCCCGCTCCGGGCGAGTCGGCCTCCATATCCCCTCACACTCGCCGCAATACCTCACCTCGCGGGAAGAACGAAGACTATATAAGATTTTAGCCATCGACCTCATATATGTTACGCGAAAATATTTTCACTATTATTTTTATAATTTTTTACGTATTTAAGCGTCATGATTTTCTTCGGAATTAGTTCCCGCTCCGGGCGAGTCGGCCTCCATATCCCCTCTCACTCGCCCCAATACTTCACCTGGCGGGAAGAACGAAGACTATATAAGATGAAAGCCGTCGACCTTATATATGTTACGCGAAAATATTTTAACTTTTATTTTTGAAATTTTTTACGTATTTAAGCGTCACGATTTTACTTGGGAATTAGTTCCCGCTCCGGGCAAGTCGGCCTCCATATCCCCTCTCACTCGCCCCAATACCTCACCTGGCGGGAAGAACGAAGACTATATAAGATGAAAGCCATCGACCTCATATATGTTACGCGAAAATATTTTAACTTTTATTTTTATATTTTTTTTACAGATTTAAGCGTCACGATTTTATTTAGGAATTAGTTCCCGCTCCGGGCAAGTCGGCCTCCATATCCCCTCACACTCGCCCCAATACCTCACCTGGCGGGAAGAACGAAGATTATATAAGACAAAAGCCATCGACCTCATACATATTACGCGAAAATATTTTAACTTTTATTTTTATAATTTTTTTACGGATTTAAGCGTCACGATTTTATTTGGGAATTAGTTCCCGCTCCGGGCGAGTCGGCCTCCATATCCCCACACACTCGCCCTAATACCTCACCTGGCGGGAAGAGCGAAGACTATAAGATGAAAGCCATCGACCTTATATATGTTACGCGAAAATAATTTAACTTTTATTTTTAAAATTTTTTACGTATTTAAGCGTCTCGATTTTCTTGGGAATTAATTCCCGCTCCGGGCGAGTCGGCCTCCATATCCCCTCACACTCGCCGCAATACCTCACCTCGCGGGAAGAACGAAGACTATATAAGATTTTAGCCATCGACCTCATATATGTTACGCGAAAATATTTTCACTATTATTTTTATAATTTTTTACGTATTTAAGCGTCATGATTTTCTTCGGAATTAGTTCCCGCTCCGGGCGAGTCGGCCTCCATATCCCCTCTCACTCGCCCCAATACTTCACCTGGCGGGAAGAACGAAGACTATATAAGATGAAAGCCGTCGACCTTATATATGTTACGCGAAAATATTTTAACTTTTATTTTTGAAATTTTTTACGTATTTAAGCGTCACGATTTTACTTGGGAATTAGTTCCCGCTCCGGGCAAGTCGGCCTCCATATCCCCTCTCACTCGCCCCAATACCTCACCTGGCGGGAAGAACGAAGACTATATAAGATGAAAGCCATCGACCTCATATATGTTACGCGAAAATATTTTAACATTTATTTTTATATTTTTTTTACAGATTTAAGCGTCACGATTTTATTTAGGAATTAGTTCCCGCTCCGGGCGAGTCGGCCTCCATATCCCCTCACACTCGCCCCAATACCTCACCTGGCGGGAAGAACGAAGATTATATAAGACAAAAGCCATCGACCTCATACATATTACGCGAAAATATTTTAACTTTTATTTTTATAATTTTTTTACGGATTTAAGCGTCACGATTTTATTTGGGAATTAGTTCCCGCTCCGGGCGAGTCGGCCTCCATATCCCCACACACTCGCCCTAATACCTCACCTGGCGGGAAGAGCGAAGACTATAAGATGAAAGCCATCGACCTTATATATGTTACGCGAAAATAATTTAACTTTTATTTTTAAAATTTTTTACGTATTTAAGCGTCACGATTTTCTTGGGAATTAGTTCCCGCTCCGGGCGAGTCGGCCTCCATATGCCCTCACACTCGCCCCAATACCTCACCTCGTGGGAAGAACGAAGACTATATAAGATCTTAGCCATCGACCTCATATATGCTACGCGAAAATATTTTAACTATTATTTTTATAATTTTTTACGGATTTAAACGTCATGATTTTCTTCGGAATTAGTTCCTGCTCCGGCCGAGTCGGAGTCCATATCCCCTCTCACTCGCCCCAATACTTCACCTGGCGGGAAGAACGAAGACTATATAAGATGAAAGCCATCGACCTCTTATACGTTACGCGAGAATATTTTAACTTTAATTTTTAAAATTTCTTCGCATTTAAGCGTCACGTTTTTACTTGGGAATTAGTTCCCGCTCCGGGCGAGTCGGCCTCCGTAATCCCTCTCACTCGCCCTAATACCTGACCTGGCGGGGAGAACGAAGACTGTATATAAGATGTAAGCCATCGACCTCATATGAAGGGTTAGGGGAAAAAAGAAGGAATGTTACAAAGCTGTATTTTCGAAAAAACGGCGTTTTAATATAGAAAGCGGCGTTAAAAAGAATATGATTAGTCAAAACTTTTGCCCCGTTATACAAGGATATTTTTACATCTACGGATACTTACATATACAGTCAGATAGTACCAAGAGTCACCATCAGATAGGACAAAGTACCCGATAAAGCACACACATGGACATTCCTTGGTTTTTCCCCTTACCCTTCATATATGTTACGCGAAAATATTTTGACTTTTATTTTTTTAATTTTTTTACGGATTTAAGCGTCACGATTTTACTTGGGAATTAGTTCCCGCTCCGGGCGAGTCGGCCTCCATATCCCCTCTCACTCGCCCTAATACCTCACCTGGCGGGGAGAACGAAGACTATATATAAGATGTAAGCCATCGACCTCATATATGTTACGCGAAAATATTTTAACTTTTATTTTTTTAATTTTTTACCGATTTAAACGTCACGATTTTACTTGGGAATTAGTTCCCGCCCCTGGTGAGTCGGCCTCCATATCCACTCACACTCACCCCAATACCTCAGCTGGCGGGAACAACGAAGACGATATAAGACGAAAGCCGCCGACCTCATATATGTTACGGGGAAATATTTTCACTTTTATTTTTATACTTTTTTACAGATTTAAACGTCACGATTTTACTTGGGTATTATATCCCGCTCCGGGCGAGTCGGCCTCCATATCCCCTCACACCGCCCCAGTACCTCACCAGGCGGGAAGAACGAAAACTATATAAGATTTTAGCCATCGACCTCATATATGTTACGCGAAAATATTTTAGCGTTTATTTTTATAATTTTTTACGTATTTAAGCGTCATGATTTTTCTTGGGAAATAGTTGCCGCTCCGGACGAGTAGGCCTCCATATGCCCTCACACTCGCCCCAATACCTCACCTGGTGGGAAGAACGAAGACTATATAAGATGAAAGCCATCGACCTCATATATGTTACGAGAAAATATTTTAACTTTTATTTTTAAAATTTTTTACGTATTTAAGCGTCACGATTTTACTTGGGAATTAGTTCCCGCCCCGGGTGAGTCGGCCTCCATATCCCCTCACACTCGCCGCAATACCTCACCTCCCTGGAAGAACGAAGACTATATAAGATTTTAGCCATCGACCTAATATATGTTACGCGAAAATATTTTCACTATTATTTTTATAATTTCTAACGTATTTAAGCGTCATGATTTTCTTCGGAATTAGTTCCTCCTCCGGGCGAGTCGGAGTCCATATCCCCTCTCACTCGCCCCAATACTTCACCTGGAGTGAAGAACGAAGACTATATAAGATGAAAGCCATCGATCTTATATATGTTACGCGAAAATATTTTAAGTTTAATTTTTAAAATTTTTTCGTATTTAAGCGTCACGTTTTTACTTGGGAATTAGTTCCCGCTCCGGGCGAGTCGGCCTCCATATCCCCTCTCACTCGCCCTAATACCTCACCTGGCGGGGAGAACGAAGACTGTATATAAGATGTAAGCCATCGACCTCATATTAAGGGTAAGGGGAAAAAAGAAGGAATGTCACAAAGCTGTATTTTCGAGAAAACGGCGTTTTAATATAGAAA
This sequence comes from Thermobia domestica, assembly GCF_964235325.1. Taxonomy (NCBI): domain Eukaryota; kingdom Metazoa; phylum Arthropoda; class Insecta; order Zygentoma; family Lepismatidae; genus Thermobia; species Thermobia domestica. The sequence continues at coordinate 46,961 of NW_027655913.1, forward strand.
GCGGCGTAAAAAAGAATATGATTAGTCAAAACTTTTGCCCCGTTATACAAGGATATTTTTACATCTGCGGATACTTACATGTACAGTCAGATAGTACCAAGAGTCACCATCAGATAGGACAAAGTACCCGATAAAGCACACACATGGACATTCCTTGGTATTTCCTCTTACCCTTCATATATCTTACGCGAAAATATTTTAACTTTTATTTTTTTAATTTTTTACGGATTTAAGCGTCACGATTTTACTTGGGAATTAGTTGCCGCTCCGGGCGAGTCGGCCTCCATATCCCCTCTCACTCCTTCCAATACCTCACCTGGCTGGGAGAACAAAGACTATATAAGATGTAAGCCATCGACCTCATATATGTTACGCGAGAATATTTTAACTTTTTTTTTATAATTTTTTACGGATTTAAGCGTCACGATTTTACTTGGGAATTAGTTCCCGCTCCGGGCGAGTCGGCCTCCATATGCCCTCACACTCGCCCCAATACCTCACCTGGCGGAAAGAACGAGGACTATATAAGATGAAAGCCATCGACCTTATATATGTTACGCGAAAATATTTTAACTTTTATTTTTATAATTTTTTTACGGATTTAAGCGTCACGATTTTATTTGGGAATTAGTTCCAGCTCCGGACGAGTCGGCCTCCATATCCCCTCACACTCGCCCCAATACCTCACCTGGCGGGAAGAACGAGGACTATATAAGACAAAAGCCATCGACCTCATACATGTTACGCGAAAATATTTTAACTTTTATTTTTATAATTCCTTACGGTTTTAAGCGTCACGATTTTACTTGGGAATTAGTTCCCGCTCCGGGCGAGTCGGCCTCCATATCCCCTCACACTCGCCCCAATACCTCACCTGGCGGGAAGAACGAAGACTATAAAAGATGAAAGCCATCGACCTCTTATATGTTACGCGAAAATATTTTGACTTTTCTTTTTATAATTTTTTACGGATTTAAGCGTCACGATTTTACTTGGGAATTAGTTCCCGCTCCGGGCGAGTCGGCCTCCATATCCCCTCTCACTCACCCTAATACTTCACCTGGCGGGGAGAACGAAGACTATATAAAAGATGTAAGCACTCTACCTCATATATGTTACGGGAAAATATTTTCACTTTTATTTTTATACTTTTTTACAGATTTAAACGTCACGATTTTACTTGGGTATTATATCCCGCTCCGGGGAGTCGGCCTCCATATCCCCTCACACTCGCCCCAGTACCTCACCAGGCGGAAAGAACGAAAACTATATAAGATTTTAGCCATCGACCTCACATATGTTACGCGAAAATATTTTAGCGTTTATTTTTATAATTTTTTACGTATTTAAGCGTCATGATTTTTCTTGGGAAATAGTTGCCGGTCCGGGCGAGTCGGCCTCCATATGCCCTCACACTCGCCCCAATACCTCACCTGGCGGGAAGAACGAATACTATATAAGATGAAAGCCATCGACCTCACATATGTTACGGGAAGATATTTTAACTTTTATTTTTATAATTTTTTACGGATTTAAGCGTCACGATTTTCTTGGGAATTAATTCCCGCTCCGGGCGAGTCGGCCTCCATATCCCCTCACACTCGCCGCAATACCTCACCTCGCGGGAAGAACGAAGACTATATAAGATTTTAGCCATCGACTTCATATATGTTACGCGAAAATATTTTCACTATTATTTTTATAATTTTTTACGTATTTAAGCGTCATGATTTTCTTCGGAATTAGTTCCCGCTCCGGGCGAGTCGGCCTCCATATCCCCTCTCACTCGCCCCAATACTTCACCTGGCGGGAAGAACGAAGACTATATAAGATGAAAGCCGTCGACCTTATATATGTTACGCGAAAATATTTTAACTTTTATTTTTAAAACTTTTTCGTATTTAAGCCTCACGTTTTTACTTGGGAATTAGTTCCCACTCCGGGCGAGTCGGCCTCCATATCCCCTCCCACCCGCCCCAATACCTCACCTGGCGGAAAGAACGAAGACTATATAAGATTTTAGCCATCGACCTCATATATTTAACGCGAAAATATTTAAACTTTTATTTTATAATTTTTTTACGGATTTAAGCGTCACGATTTTACTTGGGAATTAGTTCCCGCTCCGGGCAAGTCGGCCTCCATATGCCCTCACACTCGCCCCAATACCTCACCTGGCGGGAAGAACGAAGACTATATACGATGAAAGCCATCGACCTCATATATGTTACGCGAAAATAATTTAACTTTTATTTTTGAAATTTTTTACGTATTTAAGCGTCACGATTTTACTTGGGAATTAGTTCCCGCACCGGGCAAGTCGGCCTCCATATCCCCTCTCACTCGCCCCAATACCTCACCTCGCGGGAAGAACGAAGACTATATAAGATGAAAGCCATCGACCTCATATATGTTACGCGAAAATATTTTAACTTTTATTTTTATAATTTTTTTACGGATTTAAGCGTCACGATTTTATTTGGGAATTAGTTCCCGCTCCGGGCGAGTCGGCCTCCATATCCCCACACACTCGCCCTAATACCTCACCTGGCGGGAAGAGCGAAGACTATAAGATGAAAGCCATCGACCTTATATATGTTACGCGAAAATAATTTAACTTTTATTTTTAAAACTTTTTACGTATTTAAGCGTCACGATTTTCTTGGGAATTAGTTCCCGCTCCGGGCAAGTCGGCCTCCATATGCCCTCACACTCGCCCCAATACCTCACCTCGCGGGAAGAACGAAGACTATATAAGATCTTAGCCATCGACCTCATATATGCTACGCGAAAATATTTTAACTATTATTTTTATAATTTTTTACGGATTTAAGCGTCATGATTTTCTTCGGAATTAGTTCCTGCTCCGGCCGAGTCGGAGTCCATATCCCCTCTCACTCTCCCCAATACTTCACCTGGCGGGAAGAACGAAGACTATATAAGATGAAAGCCATCGACCTTATATATGTTACGCGAAAATATTTTAAATTTAATTTTTAAAATTTCTTCGTATTTAAGCGTCACGTTTTTACTTGGGAATTAGTTCCCGCTCCGGGCGAGTCGGCCTCCGTATCCCCTCTCACTCGCCCTAATACCTCACCTGGCGGGGAGAACGAAGACTGTATATAAGATGTAAGCCATCGACCTCATATGAAGGGTTAGGGGAAAAAAGAAGGAATGTCACAAAGCTGTATTTTCGAGAAAACGGCGTTTTAATATAGAAAGCGGCGTAAAAAAGAATATGATTAGTCAAAACTTTTGCCCCGTTATACAAGGATATTTTTACATCTACGGATACTTAAATATACAGTCAGATAGTACCAAGAGTCACCATCAGATAGGACAAAGTACCCGATAAAGCACACACATGGACATTCCTTGGGTTTTCCCCTTACCCTTCATATATGTTACGCGAAAATATTTTGACTTTTATTTTTTTAATTTTTTTACGGATTTAAGCGTCATGATTTTCTTGGGAATTAGGTCCCGCTCCGCGCGAGCCGGCCTCCATATCCCCTCTCACTTGCCCCAATACCTCACCTGGCGGGAAGGACGAAGACTATATAAGATGTATGCCATCGACCTATATATGTTACGGGAAATATTTTAACTTTTATTTTTATAATTTTTTACGGATTTAAGCGTCACAATTTTACTTGGGAATTAGTTCCCGCTCCGGGCCAGTCGGCCTCCATATCCCCTCTCACTCGCCCTAATACTTCACCTGGCGGGGAGAACGAAGACTATATAAGATTTCAGCCATCGACCTCTTATATGTTACGCGAAAATATTTTAACTTTTATTTTTTTAATTTTTTAGCGATTTAAACGTCACGATTTTACTTGGGAATTAGTTCCCGCCCCGAGTGAGTCGGCCTCCATATCCCCTCTCACTCGCCCCAATACCTCACCTGGCGGGAAGAACGAAGACTATATAAGATTTCAGCCATCGACCTCTTATATGTTACGCGAAAATATTTTGACTTTTATTTTTATAATTTTTTACGTATTTAAGCGTCACGATTTTTCTTGGGAATTAGTTCCCGCTCCGCGCGAGTCGGCCTCCATATCCCCTCACACTCGCCCCAATACGTCACCTGGCGGGAAGAACGAAGACTATATAAGATGAAAGCCATCGATTTTATATATGTTACGCGAAAATATTTTAACTTTTATTTTTTTAATTTTTTACCGATTTAAACGTCACGATTTTACTTGGGAATTAGTTCCCGCCCCGGGTGAGTCGGCCTCCATATCCCGTCTCACTCGCCCCAATACCTCACCTGGCGGGAAGAACGAAGACTATAAGATGAAAGCCATCGACCTCTTATATGTTACGCGAAAATAATTTAACTTTTATTTTTAAAATTTTTTACGTATTTAAGCGTCAAGGTTTTCTTGGGAATTAGTTCCCGCTCCGGGCGAGTCGGCCTCCATATCCCCTCACACTCGCCCTAATACCTCACCTGGCGGGGAGAACGAAGACTGTATATAAGATGTAAGCCATCGACCTCATATTAAGGGTAAGGGGAAAAAAGAAGGAATGTCACAAAGCTGTATTTTCGAGAAAACGGCGTTTTAATATAGAAAGCGGCGTAAAAAAGAATATGATTAGTCAAAACTTTTGCCCCGTTATACAAGGATATTTTTACATCTACGGATACTTACATATACAGTCAGATTGTACCAAGAGTCACCATCAGATAAGACAAAGTACCCGATAAAGCACACACATGGACATTCCTTGGTTTTTCCCCTTACCCTTCATATATGTTACGCGAAAATATTTTGACTTTTATTTTTTTAAATTTTTTACGGATTTAAGCGTCACGATTTTACTTGGGAATTAGTTCCCGCTCCGGGCGAGTCGGCCTCCATATCCCCTCTCACTCGCCCTAATACCTCACCTGGCGGGGAGAACGAAGACTATATATAAGATGTAAGCCATCGACCTCATATATGTTACGCGAAAATATTTTAACTTTTATTTCTTTAATTTTTTAACGATTTAAACGTCACGATTTTACTAGGGAATTAGTTCCCGCCCCGAGTGAGTCGGCCTCCATATCCCCCCTCACTCGCCCAAATACCTCACATGGCGGGAAGAACGAAGACTATATAAGATTTTAGCCATTGACCTCATATATGTTACGAGAAAATATTTTAACTATTATTTTTATAATTTTTCACGGATTTAAGCGTCATGATTTTCTTGGGAATTAGATTCCGCTCCGGGCGAGCCGGCCTCCATATCCCCTCTCACTCGCCCATATACCTCACCTGGCGGAAAGAACGAGGACTATGTAAGATGAAAGCCATCGACCTTATATATGTCACGCGAAAATATTTTAACTTTTATTTTTATAATTTTTTTACGGATTTAAGCGTCACGATTTTATTTGGGAATTAGTTCCCGCTCCGGGCGAGTCGGCCTCCATATCCCCTCACACTCGCCCCAATACCTCACCTGGCGGGAAGAACGAGGACTATATAAGACAAAAGCCATCGACCTCATACATGTTACGCGAAAATATTTTAACTTTTATTTTTATAATTCCTTACCGTTTCAAGCGTCACGATTTTACTTGGGAATTAGTTCCCGCTCCGGGCGAATCGGCCTCCATATCCCCTCACACTCGCCCCAATACCTCAAGTGGCGGGAAGAACGAAGACTATATAAGATGATAGCCATCGACCTCTTATATGTTACGCGAAAATATTTTGACTTTTATTTTTATAATTTTTTACGGATTTAAGCGTCACGATTTTACTTGGGAATTAGTTCCCGCTCCGGGAGAGTCGGCCTCCATATCCACTCACACTCACCCCAATACCTCACCTGGCTGGAAGAACGAAGACGATATAAGACGAAAGGCGCCGACCTCATATATGTTACGGGAAAATATTTTCACTTTTATTTTTATACTTTTTTACAGATTTAAACGTCACGATTTTACTTGGGTATTATATCCCGCTCCGGGCGAGTCGGCCTCCATATCCCCTCACACTCGCCCCAGTACCTCACCAGGCGGGAAGAACGAAAACTATATAAGATTTTAGCCATCGACCTCACATATGTTACGCGAAAATATTTTAGCGTTTATTTTTATAATTTTTTACGTATTTAAGCGTCATGATTTTTCTTGGGAAATAGTTGCCGCTCCGGGCGAGTCGGCCTCCATATGCCCTCACACTCGCCCCAATACCTCACCTGGCGGGAAGAACGAATACTATATAAGATGAAAGCCATCGACCTCATATATGTTACGGGAAGATATTTTAACTTTTATTTTTATAATTTTTTACGGATTTAAGCGTCACGATTTTCTTGGGAATTAATTCCCGCTCCGGGCGAGTCGGCCTCCATATCCCCTCACACTCGCCGCAATACCTCACCTCGCGGGAAGAACGAAGACTATATAAGATTTTAGCCATCGACCTCATATATGTTACGCGAAAATATTTTCACTATTATTTTTATAATTTTTTACGTATTTAAGCGTCATGATTTTCTTCGGAATTAGTTCCCGCTCCGGGCGAGTCGGCCTCCATATCCCCTCTCACTCGCCCCAATACTTCACTTGGCGGGAAGAACGAAGACTATATAAGATGAAAGCCGTCGACCTTATATATGTTACGCGAAAATATTTTAACTTTTATTTTTAAAATTTTTTCGTATTTAAGCCTCACGTTTTTACTTGGGAATTAGTTCCCGCTCCGGGCGAGTCGGCCTCCATATCCCCTCCCACCCGCGCCAATACCTCACCTGGCGGAAAGAACGAAGACTATATAAGATTTTAGCCATCGACCTCATATATTTAACGCGAAAATATTTTAACTTTTATTTTATAATTTTTTTACGGATTTAAGCGTCACGATTTTACTTGGGAATTAGTTCCCGCTCCGGGCGAGTCGCCCTCCATATGCCCTCACACTCGCCCCAATACCTCACCTGGCGGGAAGAACGAAGACTATATACGATGAAAGCCATCGACCTCATATATGTTACGCGAAAATAATTTAACTTTTATTTTTGAAATTTTTTACGTATTTAAGCGTCACGATTTTACTTGGGAATTAGTTCCCGCTCCGGGCAAGTCGGCCTCCATATCCCCTCTCACTCGCCCCAATACCTCACCTGGCGGAAAGAACGAAGACTATATAAGATGAAAGCCATCGACCTCATATATGTTACGCGAAAATATTTTAACTTTTATTTTTATAATTTTTTTACGGATTTAAGCGTCACGATTTTATTTAGGAATTAGTTCCCGCTCCGGGCGAGTCGGCCTCCATATCCTCTCACACTCGCCCCAATACCTCACCTGGCGGGAAGAACGAAGATTATATAAGACAAAAGCCATCGACCTCGTACATGTTACGCGAAAATATTTTAACTATTATTTTTATAATTTTTTACGGATTTAAGCGTCATGATTTTCTTCGGAATTAGTTCCTGCTCCGGCCGAGTCGGAGTCCATATCCCCTCTCACTCGCCCCAATACTTCACCTGGCGGGAAGAACGAAGACTATATAAGATGAAAGCCATCGACCTTATATATGTTACGCGAAAATATTTTAACTTTAATTTTTAAAATTTCTTCGTATTTAAGCGTCACGTTTTTACTTGGGAATTAGTTCCCGCTCCGGGCGAGTCGGCCTCCGTATCCCCTCTCACTCGCCCTAATACCTCAACTGGCGGGGAGAACGAAGACTGTATATAAGATGTAAGCCATCGACCTCATATGTAGGGTTAGGGGAAAAAAGAAGGAATGTCACAAAGCTGTATTTTCGAGAAAACGGCGTTTTAATATAGAAAGCGGCGTAAAAAAGAATATGATTAGTCAAAACTTTTGCCCCGTTATACAAGGATATTTTTACATCTACGGATACTTACATATACAGTCAGATATTACCAAGAGTCACCATCAGATAGGACAAAGTACCCGATAAAGCACACACATGGACATTCCTTGGTTTTTCCCCTTACCCTTCATATATGTTACGCGAAAATATTTTGACTTTTATTTTTTTAATTTTTTTACGGATTTAAGCGTCACGATTTTACTTGGGAATTAGTTCCCGCTCCGCGCGAGTCGGCCTCCATATCCTCTCTCACTCGCCCTAATACCTCACCTGGCGGGGAGAACGAAGACTATATATAAGATGTAAGCCATCGACCTCATATATGTTACGCGAAAATATTTTAACATTTATTTTTATAATTTTTCACGGATTTAAGCGTCATGATTTTCTTGGGAATTAGATCCCGCTCCGGGCGAGCCGGCCTCCATATCCCCTCTCACTCGCCCCAATACCTCACCTGGCGGGAAGGACGAAGACTATATAAGATGTATGCCATCGACCTATATATGTTACGGGAAATATTTTAACTTTTATTTTTATAATTTTTTACGGATTTAAGCGTCACAATTTTACTTGGGAATTAGTTCCCGCTCCGGGCGAGTCGGCCTCCATATCCCCTCTCACTCGCCCCAATACCTCACCTGGCGGGAAGAACGAAGACTATATAAGATTTCAGCCATCGACCTCTTATATGTTACGCGAAAATATTTTGACTTTTATTTTTATAATTTTTTACGTATTTAAGCGTCACGATTTTACTTGGGAATTAGTTCCCGCTCCGGGCGAGTCGGCCTCCATATCCCCTCTCACTCGCCCTAATACCTCACCTGGCGGGGAGAACGAAGACTATATAAAAGATGTAAGCCATCGACCTCATAAATGTTACGCGAAAATATTTTAACTTTTATTTTTTTAATTTTTTTACCGATTTAAACGTCACGATTTTACTTGGGAATTAGTTCCCGCCCCTGGTGAGTCGGCCTCCATATCGACTCACACTCACCCCAATACCTCACCTGGCTGGAAGAACGAAGACGATATAAGTCGAAAGCCGCCGACCTCATATATGTTACGGGGAAATATTTTCACTTTTATTTTTATACTTTTTTACAGATTTAAACGTCACGATTTTACTTGGGTTTTATATCCCGCTCCGGGCGAGTCGGCCTCCATATCCCCTCACACTCGCCCCAGTACCTCACCAGGCGGGAAGAACGAGAACTATATAAGATTTTAGCCATCGACCTCATATATGTTACGCGAAAATATTTTAGCGTTTATTTTTATAATTTTTTACGTATTTAAGCGTCGTGATTTTTCTTGGGAAATAGTTGCCGCTCCGGGCGAGTCGGCCTCCATATCCCCTCACACTCGCCCCAATACTTCACCTGGCGGGGAGAACGAAGACTGTATATAAGATGTAAGCCATCGACCTCATATGAAGGGTTAGGGGAAAAAAGAAGGAATGTCACAAAGCTGTATTTTCGAAAAAACGGCGTTTTAATATAGAAAGCGGCGTTAAAAAGAATATGATTAGTCAAAACTTTTGCCCCGTTATACAAGGATATTTTTACATCTACGGATACTTACATATACAGTCAGATAGTACCAAGAGTCACCATCAGATAGGACAAAGTACCCGATAAAGCACACACATGGACATTCCTTGGTTTTTCCCCTTACCCTTCATATATGTTACGCGAAAATATTTTGACTTTTATTTTTTTAATTTTTTTACGGATTTAAGCGTCACGATTTTACTTGGGAATTAGTTCCCGCTCCGGGCGAGTCGGCCTCCATATCCCCTCTCACTCGCCCTAATACCTCACATGGCGGGAAGAACGAAGACTATATAAGATTTTAGCCATCGACCTCATATATGTTACGAGAAAATATTTTAACTATTATTTTTATAATTTTTCACGGATTTAAGCGTCATGATTTTCTTGGGAATTAGATCCCGCTCCGGGCGAGCCGGCCTCCATATCCCCTCTCACTCGCCCCAATACTTCACCTGGCGGGAAGGACGAAGACTATATAAGATGTATGCCATCGACCTATATATGTTACGGGAAATATTTTAACTTTTATTTTTATAATTTTTTACGGATTTAAGCGTCACAATTTTACTTGGGAATTAGTTCCCGCTCCGGGCGAGTCGGCCTCCATAGCCCCTCTCACTCGCCCTAATACTTCACCTGGCGGGGAGAACGAAGACTATATAAGATTTCAGCCATCGACCTCTTATATGTTACGCGAAAATATTTTAACTTTTATTTTTTTAATTTTTTAGCGATTTAAACGTCACGATTTTACTTGGGAATTAGTTCCCGCCCCGAGTGAGTCGGCCTCTATATCCCCTCTCACTCGCCCCAATACCTCACCTGGCGGGAAGAACGAAGACTATATAAGATTTCAGCCATCGACCTCTTATATGTTACGCGAAAATATTTTAACTTTTATTTTTTTAATTTTTTAGCGATTTAAACGTCACGATTTTACTTGGGAATTAGTTCCCGCCCCGGGTGAGTCGGCCTCCATATCCCCTCTCACTCGCCCCAATACCTCACCTGGCGGGAAAAACGAAGACTATAAGATGAAAGCCATCGACCTTATATATGTTACGCGAAAATAATTTAACTTTTATTTTTAAAATTTTTTACGTATTTAAGCGTCACGGTTTTCTTGGGAATTAGTTCCCGCTCCGGGCGAGTCGGCCTCCATATCCCCTCACACTCGCCGCAATACCTCACCTCGCGGGAAGAACGAAGACTATATAAGATTTTAGCCATCGACCTCATATATGTTACGCGAAAATATTTTCACTATTATTTTTATAATATTTTACGTATTTAAGCGTCATGATTTTCTTCGGAATTAGTTCCTGCTCCGGGCGAGTCGGAGTCCATATCCCCTCTCACTCGCCCCAATACTTCACCTGGAGGGAAGAACGAAGACTATATAAGATGAAAGCCATCGACCTTATATATGTTACGCGAAAATATTTTAAGTTTAATTTTTAAAATTTTTTCGTATTTAAGCGTCACGTTTTTACTTGGGAATTAGTTGTTGCTCCGGGCGAGTCGGCCTCCATATCCCCTCTCACTCGCCCTAATACCTCACCTGGCGGGGAGAACGAAGACTGTATATAAGATGTAAGCCATCGACCTCACATTAAGGGTAAGGGGAAAAAAGAAGGAATGTCACAAAGCTGTATTTTCGAAAAAACGGCGTTTTAATATAGAAAGCGGCGTAAAAAAGAATATGATTAGTCAAAACTTTTGCCCCGTTATACAAGGAAATTTTTACATCTACGGATACTTACATATACAGTCAGATAGTACCAAGAGTCACCATCAGATAGGACAAAGTACCCGATAAAGCACACACATGGACATTCCTTGGTTTTTCCCCTTACCCTTCATATATCTTACGCGAAAATATTTTAACTTTTATTTTTTTAATTTTTTACGGATTTAAGTGTCACGATTTTACTTGGGAATTAGTTCCCGCCCCTGGTGAGTCGGCCTCCATATCGACTCACACTCACCCCAATACCTCACCTGGTGGAAGAACGAAGACGATATAAGACGAAAGCCGCCGACCTCATATATGTTACGGGGAAATATTTTCACTTTTATTTTTATACTTTTTTACAGATTTAAACGTCACGATTTTACTTGGGTATTATATCCCGCTCCGGGCGAGTCGGCCTCCATATCCCCTCACACTCGCCCCAGTACCTCACCAGGCGGGAAGAACGAAAACTATATAAGATGAAAGCCATCGACCTCATATATGTTACGAGAAAATATTTTAACTTTTATTTTTAAAATTTTTTACGTATTTAAGCGTCACGATTTTACTTGGGAATTATTTCCCGCTCCGGGCGAGTCGGCCTCCATATCCCCTCACACTCGCCCCAATACCTCACCAGGCGGGAAGAACGAAGACTATATAAGATTTTAGCCATCGACCTCATATATGTTACGCGAAAATATTTTGACTTTTATTTTTATAATTTTTTACGGATTTAAGCGTCACGATTTTACTTGGGAATTAGTTCCCGCTCCGGGCGAGTCGGCCTCCATATCCCCTCTCACTCGCCCTAATACCTCACCTGGCGGGGAGAACGAAGACTATATATAAGATGTAAGCCATCGACCTCTTATATGTTACGCGAAAATATTTTAACTTTTATTTTTTTAATTTTTTAACGATTTAAACGTCACGATTTTACTTGGGAATTAGTTCCCGCCCCGAGTGAGTCGGCCTCCATATCCCCCCTCACTCGCCCCAATACCTCACATGGCGGGAAGAACGAAGACTATATAAGATTTTAGCCATCGACCTCATATATGTTACGAGAAAATATTTTAACTATTATTTTTATAATTTTTCACGGATTTAAGCGTCATGATTTTCTTGGGAATTAGATCCCGTTCCGGGCGAGTCGGCCTCCATATCCCCTCTCACTCGCTCCAATACCTCACCTGGCGGGAAGGACGAAGACTATATAAGATGTATGCCATCGACCTATATATGTAACGGGAAATATTTTAACTTTTATTTTTATAATTTTTTACGGATTTAAGCGTCACGATTTTAATTGGGAATTAGTTCCCGCTCCGGGCGAGTCGGCCTCCATATCCCCTATCACTCGCCCCAATACCTCACCTGGCGGGAAGAACGAAGACTATATGAGATGAAAACCATCGACCTCATTTATGTTATGCCAAATTATTTTAAATTTTATTTTTAAAATTTTTTACGTATTTAAGCGTCACGTTTCTACTTGGGAATTAGTTCCCGCTCCGGGCGAGTCGGCCTCCATGTGCCCTCACACTCGCCCCAATACCTCACCTGGCGGAAAAAACGAGGACTATATAAGATGAAAGCCATCGACCCTATATATGTTACGCGAAAATATTTTAACTTTTTTTTTATAATTTTTTTACGGATTTAAGCGTCACGATTTTATTTGGGAATTAGTTCCCGCTCCGGGCGAGTCGGCCTCCATATCCCCTCACACTCGCCCCAATACCTCACCTGGCGGGAAGAACGAGGACTATATAAGACAAAAGCCATCGACCTCATACATGTTACGCGAAAATATTTTAACTTTTATTTTTATAATTCCTTACGGTTTTAAGCGTCACGATTTTACTTGGGAATTAGTTCCCGCTCTGGGCGAGTCGGCCTCCATATCCCCTCACACTCGCCCCAATACCTCACCTGGCGGGAAGAACGAAGACTATATAAGATGAAAGCCATCGACCTCTTATATGTTACGCGAAAATATTTTGACTTTTATTTTTATAATTTTTTACGGATTTAAGCGTCACGATTTTACTTGGGAATTAGTTCCCGCTCCGGGCGAGTCGGCCTCCATATCCCCTCTCACTCGCCCTAATACCTCACCTGGCGGGGAGAACGAAGACTATATAAAAGATGTAAGCCATCTACCTCATATATGTTACGCGAAAAAATTTTTACTTTTATTTTTTTAATTTTTTACCGATTTAAACGTCACGATTTTACTTGGGAATTAGTTCCCGCCCCTGGTGAGTCGGCCTCCATATCCACTCAAACTCATCCCAATACCTCACCTGGCTGGAAGAACGAAGACGATATAAGACGAAAGCCGCCGACCTCATATATGTTACGGGAAAATATTTTCACTTTTATTTTTATACTTTTTTACAGATTTAAACGTCACGATTTTACTTGGGTATTATATCCCGCTCCGGGCGAGTCGGCATCCATATCCCCTCACACTCGCCCCAGTACCTCACCAGGCGGGAAGAACGAAAACTATATAAGATTTTAGCCATCGACCTCATATATGTTACGCGAAAATATTTTAGCGTTTATTTTTATAATTTTTTACGTATTTAAGCGTCATGATTTTTCTTGGGAAATAGTTGCCGCTCCGGGCGAGTCGGCCTTCATATGCCCTCACACTCGCCCCAATACCTCACCTGGCGGGAAGAACGATTACTATATAAGATGAAAGCCATCGACCTCATATATGTTACGGGAAGATATTTTTACTTTTATTTTTATAATTTTTTACGGATTTAAGCGTCTCGATTTTCTTGGGAATTAATTCCCGCTCCGGGCGAGTCGGCCTCCATATCTCCTCACACTCGCCGCAATACCTCACCTCGCGGGAAGAACGAAGACTATATAAGATTTTAGCCATTGACCTCATATATGTTACGCGAAAATATTTTCACTATTATTTTTATAATTTTTTACGTATTTAAGCGTCATGATTTTCTTCGGAATTAGTTCCCGCTCCGGGCGAGTCGGCCTCCATATCCCCTCTCACTCGCCCCAATACTTCACCTGGCGGGAAGAACGAAGACTATATAAGATGAAAGCCGTCGACCTTATATATGTTACGCGAAAATATTTTAACATTTATTTTTAAAATTTTTTCGTATTTAAGCCTCACGTTTTTACTTGGGAATTAGTTCCCGCTCCGGCCGAGTCGGCCTCCATATCCCCTCCCACCCGCCCCAATACCTCACCTGGCGGAAAGAACGAAGACTATATAAGATTTTAGCCATCGACCTCATATATTTAACGCGAAAATATTTTAACTTTTATTTTTATAATTTTTTTACGGATTTAAGCGTCACGATTTTACTTGGGAATTAGTTCCCGCTCCGGGCGAGTCGGCCTCCATATGCCCTCACACTCGTTCCAATACCTCACCTGGCGGGAAGAACGAAGACTATATACGATGAAAGCCATCGACCTCATATATGTTACGCGAAAATAATTTAACTTTTATTTTTGAAATTTTTTACGTATTTAAGCGTCAGGATTTTACTTAGGAATTAGTTCCCGCTCCGGGCAAATCGGCCTCCATATCCCCTCTCACTCGCCCCAATACCTCACCTGGCGGGAAGAACGAAGACTATATAAGATGAAAGCCATCGACCTCATATATGTTACGCGAAAATAATTTAACTTTTATTTTTATATTTTTTTTACGGATTTAAGCGTCACGATTTTATTTAGGAATTAGTTCCCGCTCCGGGCGAGTCGGCCTCCATATCCCCTCACACTCGCCCCAATACCTCACCTGGCGGGAAGAACGAAGATTATATAAGACAAAAGCCATCGACCTCATACATATTACGCGAAAATATTTTAACTTTTATTTTTATAATTTTTTTACGGATTTAAGCGTCACGATTTTATTTGGGAATTAGTTCCCGCTCCGGGCGAGTCGGCCTCCATATCCCCACACACTCGCCCTAATACCTCACCTGGCGGGAAGAGCGAAGACTATAAGATGAAAGCCATCGACCTTATATATGTTACGCGAAAATAATTTAACTTTTATTTTTAAAATTTTTTACGTATTTAAGCGTCACGATTTTCTTGGGAATTAGTTCCCGCTCCGGGCGAGTCGGCCTCCATATGCCCTCACACTCGCCCCAATACCTCACCTCGTGGGAAGAACGAAGACTATATAAGATCTTAGCCATCGACCTCATATATGCTACGCGAAAATATTTTAACTATTATTTTTATAATTTTTTACGGATTTAAGCGTCATGATTTTCTTCGGAATTAGTTCCTGCTCCGGCCGAGTCGGAGTCCATATCCCCTCTCACTCGCCCCAATACTTCACCTGGCGGGAAGAACGAAGACTATATAAGATGAAAGCCATCGACCTTATATACGTTACGCGAAAATATTTTAACTTTAATTTTTAAAATTTCTTCGTATTTAAGCGTCACGTTTTTACTTGGGAATTAGTTCCCGCTCCGGGCGAGTCGGCCTCCGTAATCCCTCTCACTCGCCCTAATACCTCACCTGGCGGGGAGAACGAAGACTGTATATAAGATGTAAGCCATCGACCTCATATGAAGGGTTACGGGAAAAAAAAAGGAATGTTACAAAGCTGTATTTTCGAAAAAACGGCGTTTTAATATAGAAAGCGGCGTTAAAAAGAATATGATTAGTCAAAACTTTTGCCCCGTTATACAAGGATATTTTTACATCTACGATACTTACATATACAGTCAGATAGTACCAAGAGTCACCATCAGATAGGACAAAGTACCCGATAAAGCACACACATGGACATTCCTTGGTTTTTCCCCTTACCCTTCATATATGTTACGCGAAAATATTTTGACTTTTATTTTTTTAATTTTTTTACGGATTTAAGCGTCACAATTTTACTTGGGAATTAGTTCCCGCTCCGGGCGAGTCGGCCTCCATATCCCCTCTCACTCGCCCTAATACTTCACCTCGCGGCGAGAACGAAGACTATATAATATTTCAGCCATCGACCTCTTATATGTTACGCGAAAATATTTTAACTTTTATTTTTTTAATTTTTTAGCGATTTAAACGTCACGATTTTACTTGGGAATTAGTTCCCGCCCCGAGTGAGTCGGCCTCCATATCCCCTCTCACTCGCCCCAATACCTCACCTGGCGGGAAGAACGAAGACTATATAAGATTTCAGCCATCGACCTCTTATATGTTACGCGAAAATATTTTGACTTTTATTTTTATAATTTTTTACGGATTTAAGCGTCACGATTTTACTTGGGAATTAGTTCCCGCTCCGGGCGAGTCGGCCTCCATATCCCCTCTCACTCGCCCTAATACCTCACCTGGCGGGGAGAACGAAGACTATATAAAAGATGTAAGCCATCGACCTCAAAAATGTTACGCGAAAATATTTTAACTTTTATTTTTTTAATTTTTTACCGATTTAAACGTCACGATTTTACTTGGGAATTAGTTCCCGCCCCTGGTGAGTCGGCCTCCATATCCACTCACACTCACCCCACTACCTCAACTGGCTGGAAGAACGAAGACGATATAAGACGAAAGCCGCCGACCTCATATATGTTACGGGGAAATATTTTAACTTTTATTTTTTTAATTTTTTACCGATTTAAACGTCACGATTTTACTTGGGAATTAGTTCCCGCCCCGGGTGAGTCGGCCTCCATATCCCCTCTCACTCGCCCCAATACCTCACCTGGCGGGAAAAACGAAGACTATAAGATGAAAGCCATCGACCTTATATATGTTACGCGAAAATAATTTAACTTTTATTTTTAAAATTTTTTACGTATTTAAGCGTCACGGTTTTCTTGGGAATTAGTTCCCGCTCCGGGCGAGTCGGCCTCCATATCCGCTCACACTCGCCGCAATACCTCACCTCGCGGGAAGAACGAATACTATATAAGATTTTAGCCATCGACCTCATATATGTTACGCGAAAATATTTTCACTATTATTTTTATAATTTTTTTCGTATTTAAGCGTCATGATTTTCTTCGGAATTAGTTCCTGCTCCGGGCGAGTCGGAGTCCATATCCCCTCTCACTCGCCCCAATACTTCACCTGGAGGGAAGAACGAAGACTATATAAGATGAAAGCCATCGACCTTATATATGTTACGCGAAAATATTTTAAGTTTAATTTTTAAAATTTTTTCGTATTTAAGCGTCACGTTCTTACTTGGGAATTAGATGTTGCTCCGGGCGAGTCAGCCTCCATATCCCCTCTCACTCGCCCTAATACCTCACCTGGCGGGGAGAACGAAGACTGTATATAAGATGTAAGCCATCGACCTCACATTAAGGGTAAGGGGAAAAAAGAAGGAATGTCACAAAGCTGTATTTTCGAGAAAACGGCGTTTTAATATAGAAAGCGGCGTAAAAAAGAATATGATTAGTCAAAACTTTTGCCCCGTTATACAAGGAAATTTTTACATCTACGGATACTTACATATACAGTCAGATAGTACCAAGAGTCACCATCAGATAGGACAAAGTACCCGATAAAGCACACACATGGACATTCCTTGGTTTTTCCCCTTACCCTTCATATATCTTACGCGAAAATATTTTAACTTTTATTTTTTTAATTTTTTACGGATTTAAGCGTCACGATTTTACTTGGGAATTAGATGCCGCTCCGGGCGAGTCGGCCTCCATATCCCCTCTCACTCTCCCCAATACCTCACCTGGCTGGGAGAACAAAGACTATATATAAGATGTAAGCCATCGACCTCATATATGTTACGCGAAAATATTTTAACTTTTATTTTTTTAATTTTTTAGCGATTTAAACGTCACGATTTTACTTGGGAATTAGTTCCCGCCCCGAGTGAGTCGGCCTCCATATCCCCTCTCACTCGCCCCAATACCTCACATGGCGGGAAGAACGAAGACTATATAAGATTTTAGCCATCGACCTCACA
The DNA here is from genome assembly GCF_964235325.1 of Thermobia domestica. Taxonomy (NCBI): domain Eukaryota; kingdom Metazoa; phylum Arthropoda; class Insecta; order Zygentoma; family Lepismatidae; genus Thermobia; species Thermobia domestica. The sequence continues at coordinate 65,078 of NW_027655913.1, forward strand.
TATGTTACGAGAAAATATTTTAACTATTATTTTTATAATTTTCACGTATTTAAGCGTCATTATTTTTCTTGGGAAATAGTTGCCGCTCCGGGCGAGTCGGCCTTCATATGCCCTCACACTCGCCCCAATACCTCACCTGGCGGGAAGAACGAATACTATATAAGATGAAAGCCATCGACCTCATATATGTTACGGGAAGATATTTTTACTTTTATTTTTATAATTTTTTACGGATTTAAGCGTCTCGATTTTCTTGGGAATTAATTCCCGCTCCGGGCGAGTCGGCCTCCATATCCCCTCACACTCGCCGCAATACCTCACCTCGCGGGAAGAACGAAGACTATATAAGATTTTAGCCATCGACCTCATATATATTACGCGAAAATATTTTCACTATTATTTTTATAATTTTTTACGTATTTAAGCGTCATGATTTTCTTCGGAATTAGTTCCCGCTCCGGGCGAGTCGGCCTCCATATCCCCTCTCACTCGCCCCAATACTTCACCTGGCGGGAAGAACGAAGACTATATAAGATGAAAGCCGTCGACCTTATATATGTTACGCGAAAATATTTTAACATTTATTTTTAAAATTTTTTCGTATTTAAGCCTCACGTTTTTACTTGGGAATTAGTTCCCGCTCCGGCCGAGTCGGCCTCCATATCCCCTCCCACCCGCCCCAATACCTCACCTGGCGGAAAGAACGAAGACTATATAAGATTTTAGCCATCGACCTCATATATTTAACGCGAAAATATTTTAACTTTTATTTTTATAATTTTTTTACGGATTTAAGCGTCACGATTTTACTTGGGAATTAGTTCCCGCTCCGGGCGAGTCGGCCTCCATATGCCCTCACACTCGTTCCAATACCTCACCTGGCGGGAAGAACAAAGACTATATACGATGAAAGCCATCGACCTCATATATGTTACGCGAAAATAATTTAACTTTTATTTTTGAAATTTTTTACGTATTTAAGCGTCAGGATTTTACTTAGGAATTAGTTCCCGCTCCGGGCAAATCGGCCTCCATATCCCCTCTCACTCGCCCCAATACCTCACCTGGCGGGAAGAACGAAGACTATATAAGATGAAAGCCATCGACCTCATATATGTTACGCGAAAATATTTTAACTTTTATTTTTATATTTTTTTTACGGATTTAAGCGTCACGATTTTATTTAGGAATTAGTTCCCGCTCCGGGCGAGTCGGCCTCCATATCCCCTCACACTCGCCCCAATACCTCACCTGGCGGGAAGAACGAAGATTATATAAGACAAAAGCCATCGACCTCATACATATTACGCGAAAATATTTTAACTTTTATTTTTATAATTTTTTTACGGATTTAAGCGTCACGATTTTATTTGGGAATTAGTTCCCGCTCCGGGCGAGTCGGCCTCCATATCCCCACACACTCGCCCTAATACCTCACCTGGCGGGAAGAGCGAAGACTATAAGATGAAAGCCATCGACCTTATATATGTTACGCGAAAATAATTTAACTTTTATTTTTAAAATTTTTTACGTATTTAAGCGTCACGATTTTCTTGGGAATTAGTTCCCGCTCCGGGCGAGTCGGCCTCCATATGCCCTCACACTCGCCCCAATACCTCACCTCGTGGGAAGAACGAAGACTATATAAGATCTTAGCCATCGACCTCATATATGCTACGCGAAAATATTTTAACTATTATTTTTATAATTTTTTACGGATTTAAGCGTCATGATTTTCTTCGGAATTAGTTCCTGCTCCGGCCGAGTCGGAGTCCATATCCCCTCTCACTCGCCCCAATACTTCACCTGGCGGGAAGAACGAAGACTATATAAGATGAAAGCCATCGACCTTATATACGTTACGCGAAAATATTTTAACTTTAATTTTTAAAATTTCTTCGTATTTAAGCGTCACGTTTTTACTTGGGAATTAGTTCCCGCTCCGGGCGAGTCGGCCTCCGTAATCCCTCTCACTCGCCCTAATACCTCACCTGGCGGGGAGAACGAAGACTGTATATAAGATGTAAGCCATCGACCTCATATGAAGGGTTACGGAAAAAAAAAGGAATGTTACAAAGCTGTATTTTCGAAAAAACGGCGTTTTAATATAGAAAGCGGCGTTAAAAAGAATATGATTAGTCAAAACTTTTGCCCCGTTATACAAGGATATTTTTACATCTACGGATACTTACATATACAGTCAGATAGTACCAAGAGTCACCATCAGATAGGACAAAGTACCCGATAAAGCACACACATGGACATTCCTTGGTTTTTCCCCTTACCCTTCATATATGTTACGCGAAAATATTTTGACTTTTATTTTTTTAATTTTTTTACGGATTTAAGCGTCACGATTTTACTTGGGAATTAGTTCCCGCTCCGGGCGAGTCGGCCTCCATATCCCCTCTCACTCGCCCTAATACCTCACCTGGCGGGGAGAACGAAGACTATATATAAGATGTAAGCCATCGACCTCATATATGTTACGCGAAAATATTTTAACTTTTATTTTTTTAATTTTTTAGCGATTTAAACGTCACGATTTTACTAGGGAATTAGTTCCCGCCCCGAGTGAGTCGGCCTCCATATCCCCTCTCACTCGCCCCAATACCTCACATGGCGGGAAGAACGAAGACTATATAAGATTTTAGCCATCGACCTCACATATGTTACGAGAAAATATTTTAACTATTATTTTTATAATTTTTCACGGATTTAAGCGTCATGATTTTCTTGGGAATTAGATCCCGCTCCGGGCGAGCCGGCCTCCATATCCCCTCTCACTCGCCCCAATACCTCACCTGGCGGGAAGGACGAAGACTATATAAGATGTATGCCATCGACCTATATATGTTACGGGAAATATTTTAACGTTTATTTTTATATTTTTTTACGGATTTAAGCGTCACAATTTTACTTGGGAATTAGTTCCCGCTCCGGGCGAGTCGGCCTCCATATCCCCTCTCACTCGCCCTAATACTTCACCTCGCGGCGAGAACGAAGACTATATAAGATTTCAGCCATCGACCTCTTATATGTTACGCGAAAATATTTTAACTTTTATTTTTTTAATTTTTTACCGATTTAAACGTCACGATTTTACTTGGGAATTAGTTCCCGCCCCGGGTGAGTCGGCCTCCATATCCCCTCTCACTCGCCCCAATACCTCACCTGGCGGGAAAAACGAAGACTATAAGATGAAAGCCATCGACCTTATATATGTTACGCGAAAATAATTTAACTTTTATTTTTAAAATTTTTTACGTATTTAAGCGTCACGGTTTTCTTGGGAATTAGTTCCCGCTCCGGGCGAGTCGGCCTCCATATCCCCTCACACTCGCCGCAATACCTCACCTCGCGGGAAGAACGAATACTATATAAGATTTTAGCCATCGACCTCATATATGTTACGCGAAAATATTTTCACTATTATTTTTATAATTTTTTTCGTATTTAAGCGTCATGATTTTCTTCGGAATTAGTTCCTGCTCCGGGCGAGTCGGAGTCCATATCCCCTCTCACTCGCCCCAATACTTCACCTGGAGGGAAGAACGAAGACTATATAAGATGAAAGCCATCGACCTTATATATGTTACGCGAAAATATTTTAAGTTTAATTTTTAAAATTTTTTCGTATTTAAGCGTCACGTTCTTACTTGGGAATTAGTTGTTGCTCCGGGCGAGTCAGCCTCCATATCCCCTCTCACTCGCCCTAATACCTCACCTGGCGGGGAGAACGAAGACTGTATATAAGATGTAAGCCATCGACCTCACATTAAGGGTAAGGGGAAAAAAGAAGGAATGTCACAAAGCTGTATTTTCGAGAAAACGGCGTTTTAATATAGAAAGCGGCGTAAAAAAGAATATGATTAGTCAAAACTTTTGCCCCGTTATACAAGGAAATTTTTACATCTACGGATACTTACATATAGAGTCAGATAGTACCAAGAGTCACCATCAGATAGGACAAAGTACCCGATAAAGCACACACATGGACATTCCTTGGTTTTTCCCCTTACCCTTCATATATCTTACGCGAAAATATTTTAACTTTTATTTTTTTAATTTTTTACGGATTTAAGCGTCACGATTTTACTTGGGAATTAGTTGCCGCTCCGGGCGAGTCGGCCTCCATATCCCCTCTCACTCTCCCCAGTACCTCACCTGGCTGGGAGAACAAAGACTATATAAGATGTATCCATCGACCTCATATATGTTACGCGAAAATATTTTAACTTTTTTTTTTAATTTTTTACGGATTTAAGCGTCACGATTTTACTTGGGAATTAGTTCCCGCTCCGGGCGAGTCGGCCTCCATATCCCCTCTCACTCGCCCCAATACCTCACCTGGCGGGAAGAACGAAGACTATATACGATGAAAGCCATCGACCTCATATATGTTACGCGAAAATATTTTAACTTTTATTTTTATAATTTTTTTACGGATTTAACCGTCACGATTTTATTTGGGAATTAGTTCCCGCTCCGGGCGAGTCGGCCTCCATATCCCCTCATTCGCCCCAATACCTCACCTGGCGCGAAGAACGAAGACTATATAAGAATAAAGCCATCGACCTCATACATGTTACGCGAAAATATTTTAACTTTTATTTTTATAATTTTTTACGGTTTTAAGCGTCACGATTTTACTTGGGAATTATTTCCCGCTCCGGGCGAGTCGGCCTCCATATCCCCTCACACTCGCCCCAATACCTCACCAGGCGGGAAGAACGAAGACTATATAAGATTTTAGCCATCGACATCATATATGTTACGCGAAAATATTTTGACTTTTATTTTTATAATTTTTTACGGATTTAAGCGTCACGATTTTACTTGGGAATTAGTTCCCGCTCCGGGCGAGTCGGCCTCCATATCCCCTCTCACTCGCCCTAATACCTCACCTGGCGGGGAGAACGAAGACTATATATAAGATGTAAGCCATCGACCTCATATATGTTACGCGAAAAAATTTTAATTTTATTTTTTTAATTTTTTAACGATTTAAACGTCACGATTTTACTTGGGAATTAGTTCCCGCCCCGAGTGAGTCGGCCTCCATATCCCCCCTCACTCGCCCCATTACCTCACATGGCGGGAAGAACGAAGACTATATAAGATTTTAGCCATCGACCTCATATATGTTACGAGAAAATATTTTAACTATTATTTTTATAATTTTTCACGGATTTAAGCGTCATGATTTTCTTGGGAATTAGATCCCGCTCCGGGCGAGCCGGCTTCCATATCCCCTCTCACTCGCCCCAATACCTCACCTGGCGGGAAGAACGAAGACTGTATAAGATATATGCCATCGACCTATATATGTAACGGGAAATATTTTAACTTTTATTTTTATAATTTTTTACGGATTTAAGCGTCACGATTTTAATTGGGAATTAGTTCCCGCTCCGGGCGAGTCGGCCTCCATATCCCCTATCACTCGCCCCAATACCTCACCTGGCGGAAAAAACGAGGACTATATAAGATGAAAGCCATCGACCTTATATATGTTACGCGAAAATATTTTAACTTTTATTTTTATAATTTTTTTACGGATTTAAGCGTCACGATTTTATTTGGGAATTAGTTCCCGCTCCGGGCGAGTCGGCCTCCATATCCCCTCACACTCCCCCCAATACCTCACCTGGCGGGAAGAACGAGGACTATATAAGACAAAAGCCATCGACCTCATACATGTTACGCGAAAATATTTTAACTTTTATTTTTATAATTCCTTACGGTTTTAAGCGTGACGATTTTACTTGGGAATTAGTTCCCGCTCCGGGCGAGTCGGCCTCCATATCCCCTCACACTTGCCCCAATACCTCACCTGGCGGGAAGAACGAAGACTATATAAGATGAAAGCAATCGACCTCTTATATGTTACGCGAAAATATTTTGACTTTTATTTTTATAATTTTTTACGGATTTAAGCGTCACGATTTTACTTGGGAATTAGTTCCCGCTCCGGGCGAGTCGGCCTCCATATCCCCTCACACTCGCCCTAATACCTCACCTGGCGGGGAGAACGAAGACTATATAAAAGATGTAAGCCATCTACCTCATATATGTTACGCGAAAAAATTTTTACTTTTATTTTTTTAATTTTTTACCGATTTAAACGTCACGATTTTACTTGGGAATTAGTTCCCGCCCCTGGTGAGTCGGCCTCCATATCCACTCACACCCACCCCAATACCTCACCTGGCTGGAAGAACGAAGACGATATAAGACGAAAGCCGCCGACCTCATATATGTTACGGGAAAATATTTTCACTTTTATTTTTATACTTTTTTACAGATTTAAACGTCACGATTTTACTTGGGTATTATATCCCGCTCCGGGCGAGTCGGCCTCCATATCCCCTCACACTCGCCCCAGTACCTCACCAGGCGGGAAGAACGAAAACTATATAAGATTTTAGCCATCGACCTCATATATGTTACGCGAAAATATTTTAGCGTTTATTTTTATAATTTTTTACGTATTTAAGCGTCATGATTTTTCTTGGGAAATAGTTGCCGCTCCGGGCGAGTCGGCCTCCATATGCCCTCACACTCGCCCCAATACCTCACCTGGCGGGAAGAACGAATACTATATAAGATGAAAGCCATCGACCTCATATATGTTACGGGAAGATATTTTACCTTTATTTTTATAATTTTTTACGGATTTAAGCGTCACGATTTTCTTGGGAATTAATTCCTGCTCCGGGCGAGTCGGCCTCCATATCCCCTCACACTCGCCGCAATACCTCACCTCGCGGGAAGAACGAAGACTATATAAGATTTTAGCCATCGACCTCATATATGTTACGCGAAAATATTTTCACTATTATTTTTATAATTTTTTACGTATATAAGCGTCATGATTTTCTTCGGAATTAGTTCCCGCTCCGGGCGAGTCGGCCTCCATATCCCCTCTCACTCGCCCGAATACTTCACCTGGCGGGAAGAACGAAGACTATATAAGATGAAAGCCGTCGACCTTATATATGTTACGCAAAAATATTTTAACTTTTATTTTTAAAATTTTTTCGTATTTAAGCCTCACGTTTTTACTTGGGAATTAGTTCCCGCTCCGGGCGAGTCGGCCTCCATATCCCCTCCCACCCGCCCCAATAAATCACCTGGCGGAAAGAACGAAGACTATATAAGATTTTAGCCATCGACCTCATATATTTAACGCGAAAATATTTTAACTTTTATTTTTATAATTTTTTACGGATTTAAGCGTCACGATTTTACTTGGGAATTAGTTCCCGCTCCGGGCGAGTCGGCCTCCATATGCCCTCACACTCGCCCCAATACCTCACCTGGCGGGAAGAACGAAGACTATATACGATGAAAGCCATCGACCTCATATATGCTACGCGAAAATATTTTAACTATTATTTTTATAATTTTTTACGGATTTAACCGTCATGATTTTCTTCGGAATTAGTTCCTGCTCCGGGCGAGTCGGAGTCCATACCCCCTCTCACTCGCCCCAATACTTCACCTGGCGGGAAGAACGAAGACTATATAAGATGAAAGCCATCGACCTTATATACGTTACGCGAAAATATTTTAACTTTAATTTTTAAAATTTCTTCGTATTTAAGCGTCACGTTTTTACTTGGGAATTAGTTCCCGCTCCGGGCGAGTCGGCCTCCGTAATCCCTCTCACTCGCCCTAATACCTCACCTGGCGGGGAGAACGAAGACTGTATATAAGATGTAAGCCATCGACCTCATATGAAGGGTTAGGGGAAAAAAGAAGGAATGTCACAAAGCTGTATTTTCGAAAAAACGGCGTTTTAATATAGAAAGCGGCGTTAAAAAGAATATGATTAGTCAAAACTTTTGCCCCGTTATACAAGGATATTTTTACATCTACGGATACTTACATATACAGTCAGATAGTACCAAGAGTCACCATCAGATAGGACAAAGTACCCGATAAAGCACACACATGGACATTCCTTGGTTTTTCCCCTTACCCTTCATATATGTTACGCGAAAATATTTTGACTTTTATTTTTTTAATTTTTTTACGGATTTAAGCGTCACGATTTTACTTGGGAATTAGTTCCCGCTCCGGGCGAGTCGGCCTCCATATCCCCTCTCACTCGCCCTAATACCTCACCTGGCGGGGAGAACGAAGACTATATATAAGATGTAAGCCATCGACCTCATACATGTTACGCGAAAATATTTTAACTTTTATTTTTTTAATTTTTTAGCGATTTAAACGTCACGATTTTACTTGGGAATTAGTTCCCGCCCCGAGTGAGTCGGCCTCCATATCCCCTCTCACTCGCCCCAATACCTCACATGGCGGGAAGAACGAAGACTATATAAGATTTTAGCCATCGACCTCATATATGTTACGAGAAAATATTTTAACTATTATTTTTATAATTTTTCACGGATTTAAGCGCCATGATTTTCTTGGGAATTAGATCCCGCTCCGGGCGAGCCGGCCTCCATATCCCCTCTCACTCGCCCCAATACCTCACCTGGCGGGAAGGACGAAGACTATATAAGATGTATGCCATCGACCTATATATGTTACGGGAAATATTTTAACTTTTATTTTTATAATTTTTTACGGATTTAAGCGTCACAATTTTACTTGGGAATTAGTTCCCGCTCCGGGCGAATCGGCCTCCATATCCCCTCTCACTCGCCCTAATACTTCACCTGGCGGGGAGAACGAAGACTATATAAGATTTCAGCCATCGACCTCTTATATGTTACGCGAAAATATTTTAACTTTTATTTTTTTAATTTTTTAGCGATTTAAACGTCACGATTTTACTTGGGAATTAGTTCCCGCCCCGAGTGAGTCGGCCTCCATATCCCCTCTCACTCGCCCCAATACCTCACCTGGCGGGAAGAACGAAGACTATATAAGATTTCAGCCATCGACCTCTTATATGTTACGCGAAAATATTTTGACTTTTATTTTTATAATTTTTTACGGATTTAAGCGTCACGATTTTACTTGGGAATTAGTTCCCGCTCCGGGCGAGTCGGCCTCCATATCCCCTCTCACTCGCCCTAATACCTCACCTGGCGGGGAGAACGAAGACTATATAAAAGATGTAAGCCATCGACCTCAAAAATGTTACGCGAAAATATTTTAACTTTTATTTTTTTAATTTTTTACCGATTTAAACGTCACGATTTTACTTGGGAATTAGTTCCCGCCCCTGGTGAGTCGGCCTCCATATCCACTCACACTCACCCCAATACCTCACCTGGCTGGAAGAACGAAGACGATATAAGACGAAAGCCGCCGACCTCATATATGTTACGGGGAAATATTTTCACTTTTATTTTTATACTTTTTTTACAGATTTAAACGTCACGATTTTACTTGGGTATTATATCCCGCTCCGGGCGAGTCCGCCTCCATATCCGCTCACACTCGCCCCAGTACCTCACCAGGCGCGAAGAACGAAAACTATATAAGATTTTAGCCATCGACCTCATATATGTTACGCGAAAATATTTTAGCGTTTATTTTTATAATTTTTTACGTATTTAAGCGTCATGATTTTTCTTGGGAAATAGTTGCCGCTCCGGGCGAGTCGGCCTCCATATGCCCTCACACTCGCCCCAATACCTCACCTGGCGGGAAGAACGAAGACTATATAAGATGAAAGCCATCGACCTCATATATGTTACGAGAAAATATTTTAACTTTTATTTTTAAAATTTTTTACGTATTTAAGCGTCACGATTTTACTTGGGAATTAGTTCCCGCTCCGCGCGAGTCGGCCTCCATATCCCCTCACACTCGCCCCAATACGTCACCTGGCGGGAAGAACGAAGACTATATAAGATGAAAGCCATCGACCTCATATATGTTACGCGAAAATATTTTAACTTTTATTTTTTTAATTTTTTACCGATTTAAACGTCACGATTTTACTTGGGAATTAGTTCCCGCCCCGGGTGAGTCGGCCTCCATATCCCCTCTCACTCGCCCCAATACCTCACCTGGCGGGAAAAACGAAGACTATAAGATGAAAGCCATCGACCTTATATATGTTACGCGAAAATAATTTAACTTTTATTTTTAAAATTTTTTACGTATTTAAGCGTCACGGTTTTCTTGGGAATTAGTTCCCGCTCCGGGCGAGTCGGCCTCCATATCCCCTCACACTCGCCGCAATACCTCACCTCGCGGGAAGAACGAAGACTATATAAGATTTTAGCCATCGACCTCATATATGTTACGCGAAAATATTTTAGCGTTTATTTTTATAATTTTTTACGTATTTAAGCGTCATGATTTTTCTTGGGAAATAGTTGCCGCTCCGGGCGAGTCGGCCTCCATATGCCCTCACACTCGCCCCAATACCTCACCTGGCGGGAAGAACGAAGACTATATAAGATGAAAGCCATCGACCTCATATATGTTACGAGAAAATATTTTAACTTTTATTTCTAAATTTTTTACGTATTTAAGCGTCATGATTTTCTTCGGAATTAGTTCCTGCTCCGGGCGAGTCGGAGTCCATATCCCCTCTCACTCGCCCCAATACTTCACCTGGAGGGAAGAACGAAGACTATATAAGATGAAAGCCATCGACCTTATATATGTTACGCGAAAATATTTTAAGTTTAATTTTTAAAATTTTTTCGTATTTAAGCGTCACGTTTTTACTTGGGAATTAGTTGTTGCTCCGGGCGAGTCGGCCTCCATATCCCCTCTCACTCGCCCTAATACCTCACCTGGCGGGGAGAACGAAGACTGTATATAAGATGTAAGCCATCGACCTCATATGAAGGGTTAGGGGAAAAAAGAAGGAATGTCACAAAGCTGTATTTTCGAGAAAACGGCGTTTTAATATAGAAAGCGGCGTAAAAAAGAATATGATTAGTCAAAACTTTTGCCCCGTTATACAAGGAAATTTTTACATCTACGGATACTTACATATACAGTCAGATAGTACCAAGAGTCACCATCAGAAAGGACAAAGTACCCGATAAAGCACACACATGGACATTCCTTGGTTTTTCCCCTTACCCTTCATATATCTTACGCGAAAATATTTTAACTTTTATTTTTTTAATTTTTTTACGGATTTAAGCGTCACGATTTTACTTGGGAATTAGTTGCCGCTCCGGGCGAGTCGGCCTCCATATCCCCTCTCACTCTCCCCAATACCTCACCTGGCTGGGAGAACAAAGACTATATAAGATGTATCCATCGACCTCATATATGTTACGCGAAAATATTTTAACTTTTTCTTTTAATTTTTTACGGATTTAAGCGTCACGATTTTAATTGGGAATTAGTTCCCGCTCCGGGCGAGTCGGCCTCCATATCCCCTCTCACTCGCCCCAATACCTCACCTGGCGGGAAGAACGAAGACTATATACGATGAAAGCCATCGACCTCATATATGTTACGCGAAAATATTTTAACTTTTATTTTTATAATTTTTTTACGGATTTCACCGTCACGATTTTATTTGGGAATTAGTTCCCGCTCCGGGCGAGTCGGCCTCCATATCCCCTCACTCGCCCCAATACCTCACCTGGCGCGAAGAACGAAGACTATATAAGAATAAAGCCATCGACCTCATACATGTTACGCGAAAATATTTTAACTTTTATTTTTATAATTTTTTACGGTTTTAAGCGTCACGATTTTACTTGGGAATTATTTCCCGCTCCGGGCGAGTCGGCCTCCATATCCCCTCACACTCGCCCCAATACCTCACCAGGCGGGAAGAACGAAGACTATATAAGATTTTAGCCATCGACCTCATATATGTTACGCGAAAATATTTTGACTTTTATTTTTATAATTTTTTACGGATTTAAGCGTCACGATTTTACTTGGGAATTAGATCCCGCTCCGGGCGAGCCGGCTTCCATATGCCCTCACACTCGCCCCAATACCTCACATGGCGGAAAGAACGAGGACTATATAAGATGAAAGCCATCGACCTCATATATGTTACGCGAAAATATTTTAAGTTTTATTTTTATAATTTTTTACGGATTTAAGCGTCACGATTTTATTTGGGAATTAGTTCCCGCTCCGGGTGAGTCGGCCTCCATATCCCCTCACACTCGCCCCAATACCTCACCTGGCGGGAAGAACGAAGACTATACAGACTGTTCCATAATTCGTGTTATTTTTTACAGCGCTGGGAGAAAATGAAGTTTATACACTATTAATGTAAAATTTAGCACTCTTATTGAGAAATATCTGAATTTTTCGAATTTCTAAAGAAAATAAGAGAAAATTGCTGTTTAGCCCGCCTTTTAGGGGTGTAAACACGAAAGTTCATTTTCCTTATGGGAGATTCAATGTTAAATTTTAGAAGCAGTTTTCTCCAATAATTATTCGTGAAGATTTTGAACCAAATGAGTTGTATTTGTTACAAAATGCAAAAACACTCATTCACAAAGCTAGTAAAGCCGTCTCAAACATTATTTTGCGAAGGTCCCCGTTTTGGGGGGCAAGTGGTGTAAAAAGGTGGTGAGTGATATGTTACCAAAATTTATTTTCTGAATGCCAGTAAGCGTGAGATTAATCACAAATGTGACAGACTTAATGCTCCAATGTCCTTAAATGTAAGAGTGACTGTTAATGGGGCTACAGCCCCCTTTCAAAAATGAAAATAATCACCATAAATATCCTTAGTAGGGACATACGAGAAGAAGGTATTTTTGTAAATTAATGTGAAATTTGGCGTCATTGTATCAAAAGAGTATGCGTTTTTCAAATCTGGAATGTTATTTTGATAACGCACCGCCTTAGGGGGCACAGGGGCGAAGCACTCAATGATGGATCTTTATAAAAATTCAAAATTTTGTTCCGGAAATGCCAGTGAGCGTCAGATTTTTCACCACTGTCACAGAATTAATATTCTAATGCTCCTTGCATGTGCCAGTGACTTATATGGGGCTATAGCCCCCTTTCAAAAATAAAAAAAAATCACCATAAATATCCTTAGTAGGGACATACGAAAAGAAGGTACTTTTTGTCAATTAATGTGTAATTTGGCGTCGTTGTAGCACAAAGGTATGAGTTTTTCACATCTGAAATGTTATTTTAGTAACCACTGCCTTAGGGGGGCACAGGGGACGAAGCATCGGCTGATATACCTTTATAAAAATTCCAAATTTTGTTCCGGAAATGCCAATGAGGGTCAGATTAATCACAAATGTCACAGAATTAATATTCCGATGCTCCTTGCATGTGTCAGTGACTGATATGGGACTACAGCCTCCCTTAAAAAATCATACTAAAAATTCGCCATAAATATCCTTAGCAAGAACATACCGGAAGAAACTATTTTTTAAAAATCAATTAAGTTAAAGTTGGTGTTATTGTGCTAAAAAGGTATGTCTTTTAATATGGGATGTTACTTTGGTACCGCCTTAGGGGTCACAGGGGGCGAAACATAAAATGATGGATGTTTATAAAAATTCCAAATTTTATTCTGGAAATGCCAGTGAGCATCAGATTAATCATAAATTTCGCAGAATTAATATTCCGATGTTTTTTGCATGTGCCAGTGATTGATATGGGGCTACAGCCCCCTTCCAAAGAATCACGTAAAAAATTAGCCATAAATATTTTAGCAGGGACATCCGAGAAACCATTATTTCTTGTCAAATTAATGTAAAATAATTTATCTTAGTAAAAAGGTACGCGTTTTTGAAATATACTGTATATATATAGATTAATTTTCTGATACTTGTACTGAAATGGATATAAAAATATATATCTTGTCACTTTTTTAAATTTCTTTTTTCCACCACTACCCCTGCCTTTGCCAATTATTGTGGACTTACTGGCAGACGCAACTGCCCAATGTTATCATTAATCTCTCTCATTATTTTTATCTCTCTTCTCTTTCTGTTTATCCTTCCCTATTTAGGTAGGGAGTGGGCTTTTGTACCTGAGTTCTTGTAGCCTATCTCAGGTCTTTTTAACTTATTTTTTCATCTTTATTCAATCCATAACCGAAAAGGAAAACCTTTTTATAAAACATATAGATAGTTACATAAAATTAACATGCAATACACACATATAGACAATGTTACAACACACACGAACTACTACCATACTAAAAGAAAATAAAAGATAATGTAAACCTTTAAAAATTTTCTAGAAACCAATTATTGGTGCTATCTCGTTTTTCGCCTCCAATTATTATATAGATTATATAAAACCAATTGATTGGTACTATTTCGTTTTCCACCTGTATGACGGTTTACGGTTTTTCTCCTTCTTTAGCGTAAGATATTATTATTTAAATTACTTTTCATTAATACTGTATTTTCTTATTATATATATTTATGTATTTTAATTGGTTTCTCGCTTGTTCACCCTAATAACATTTAACTACTAAAACGGTCCTCCGTAACACCATGGTAACTGTGGTTTTCACCTGTTCTAAATATATCCACACTGAACGGTCCTTAGCATAACAGGCATACTAAAATTGTTATAATAATTGCCATAAAAATACTTTACACTAAGCACATTTTTATTAACACTACGTACACTTGACACTTCACAACACAATATACAACATTGGACTTGAGCTTTCGATATTATTTCTTTCTTGGTTTATCATATATTAACGTAATCCACCATTCACACTACATTGCAATTATTAAAAACTTTACTACTACTATCTTTGTCTTCTTTTAGCTACGTTTATTGCAATTATTACTCTATTATTTATTTGGTCTGTAGACAGATTCAACATCAAGGAGATTTCCATGGTCTTTTTTACATAAAATATTAAAAATGTTTCTCCAGAAAGATAACTTGATGTCTTAATACCATTTTGCCATTCGAAATTGATCAAGTGTGCACTCTGAAAATAATTTTAAATGAGTTGTTACAAATAACAGCAGCAAGCTCTGAAATTTGTTCCTTCTCAGCAAACTTTTATTAGACCACAATATACTAGAATGAATTTCTATATCATAGAATTATCAGAATCTGTAAGACGGAAGCAATTTTTGGAGCTGGTAGCTTAATTATTAACGTGGTCGACAATGATGTTAAATTTCTTACGGAAATTCTTCATTGATGGACTACAGATAATAACTTCAATTTTGGGAAGACACTTAGACTATCACCTTCAGCTCGTGTTACCCACAACAGTTTTTATTATAATTGTGTTCTTAACTCTATGGCCAATGACAACAATATTCATACCACTCCTTAAGACTTACATTGAATGTGTTCAACTTTGCATAGATACCTGTTACGTAAACTGCCACAGATAACCAACAACCAAGAGAAGTTATTCAACTGATCACACTGAAATTTATAAATAGTATCACTCATGAGTAATCGTACTCCATCATTTAACACAAAGGAACGCTTCAAGAAAATTTTCTCTGGATAACCAATCCACTTATGCATGCAAAATTAATTTAAGTATATCGCCTTTTAATTTCTTTACATAATTTTCAAAAGATTCTGGATTTTAAGGTCAAGATTTCATAAAAAATATGTAATTTTAATTACCTCATCAAGTACTTTCTTTAACAATGGTGGCACCTTTGTTAAAAAAAAAAAGCCCCCAACTAAATACGCCATTCCTGATTTGGAAAATACTTTTGAAACGTCATACGAAGACAATATCGCGGTCTTCTTGTGCTCTTAGATGAATGGACTTTCCCACAGTTCTTTGATCTTTCTCAAACTCCACTGCTTTTATCTTGACAAATCCAGGCAACTTACTTTTGCGACATTATTTTCTTGTTCCCGAATGCTAACTGAGATTAAATTTCAGACAGACTTCATAGATTTATTAGCAACAGTATTAAAAGAAAAACATCATCTTTGGCAAAAGTTATTCTCGTTTAGCTTTAATGGAACCATAATTAAGGTAATCATTGCTGTATTTACGTACCTCAGAATCTTATTTTTCTCTCTGCATACAATAAAAATCAATGTACGTACTGATGCTAGAACAACCATTACACTCCGAATCAACAATAACAGAAGCAAAATCTAAATATTTTGTTCCTTGCTGGACATTACTTTGTCTTTTTAAAGAATCGGTATTTAATTATGCTTTCCTTTTAACAAGATGTTACAAACAACTATCTCTATAATAAATATGGAAAATAAAAACATACTGTAAATGTTGCGAGTGATTATATTAAAACAACCGTCAGTGCTTGAGCTTCGATATTTTACGTGGTACCTAAATTTGACGAATTAATATTAATGTTGACAGACTTAAAAATTCACCACAAAAGTTCAGAATAAAAGATATAATTTCGATAATTATGATCATAGTAGATTAATAGCCTCTATTTATTTGGATTATTTGACGATAACGCAAGTCTGGAACTGTTGTTTATTTCTATTTTCACCGAAAGATATAGCTAAAAGTCATAATATTCTTTCGCCTGTACTATCGAAGAGCTTATAAAATGTTGAGTTTACAAAGTTTAGTGCGTTCTGAGTTATAATATGTAAACAATGCCACGACATCTAACATTTGTTCCACGGCTTTCTATAATCATTTAGAAACAGACATAAAGTGTTTTGTTCTAAACGTCGCTTCCCTGTTGAACAGACAGTGCAATGCAGCTCCCAATTTATGCTTGATGATTCGGGAGACCCCTGTTGCAGCCTCCGTAGGATTCATCACGGGAGACTTTCGCAACAGACCCAATTCATCACGCAAAAAAAGGTCACTGCTGTCTGCCAATCTGAAAATAAAAAAAAAACATACAAGAAAAAGAAAATAACATCTAAAACTCTTTTGGGTAGGTAAATTTGAAATGTCCTCGCATGAATATCAATTGTATGTTCGACTCACTGCTCTACAGAATACGACATAAGATTAGTTGTCTCTAAAGGTTTGACTGATGGTTTGAAGGAACCCCTTAATGATTTGCACCATCAAATTCTGTGCTGATGTGCTAATTCGTTTCATCGCTGGTGATAATTAAAAACAAAATCAATTCTTGATTTTTCTTTAGCATGAAAGAGATATACACTTCGAGATTATATTTGTTTCATTTTAAGAGATCGATAAGTAAATGGATTCAAGTACATTTTATCTACTATTGTGAGCAGTTAAACCACTGTTGTATCATCAAAAGAGACCAGTTCACTTGATCCCTTCGCAGTCCTAGCTAACGCACATTAAAAATGGACATTTCAAAATCATCTACTCATATTGTATGACAAGATCTATGTTCTACTGTCTTCCAAATATAAATAGCAACTACTTTATACAAAATAGCAGTGGTGGCTCTACGTGTTCATAGTTCAACATAAGTACTTCGCACATGTCTACACAAGATGATATCATCATCATTTTGCATAGATAATATTAACGGTACAATCAGTGTTGCCAGATCTACTGATTTTGCAGGAGATCTTCTGCTTTCTCTCCGTTCTACTGATCTACTGCGAAAGAAAATGAAAAGTGAACAATCTCCTGCTTTTTCCTTACTTCGAGAAGTTGAAGAAATATATTATTATTAATATTGAATTTTCAATGTTTCCTCACATAAAAAGATGAAATTTCTATGTTATAATACACAAAGCTCTGTAGAACATATAGAGCTTTACTGTATAAAATATGAATCCAAAGAATACAACTGTACGTCATCTTCTATAAGATTCGTCTATATTCTGACTTTCTGTAAGATTTACAAGTAAGTGTTGTTTAGATTGGGACTTGGGTTGGAAGCGTGGCTTTGATCATTTCTCCACGATCGCCAGCAAGAAATAGTCTTACGCCACGATCACGTGTGACTGTACCATATAGCTACATTATCGCTACGTGCATGAAAAGATATTTTCCCACTCCACTTTACTCTTTCACTACGTTTTACTTCACACAGTATGTATCAAATAATATTAATATAAATCGGGACTTTTCCCTTTCATTTGCTCAACGTAGTTCACGGAAATGAATTCTGGACTGCTCGTTTTGACTACTGCGCCCTTAATAATGGCAAATTTTATTGCCCCCCCCCCTCCGGATTTACATTCAAACGCCACCACTGTATGTGTCTACTGCTTTCTCCTGTTTTTCATCTTCGAATATCCTGCTTTTCCAACTGACTGGTCTGGCAACACTGGGTACAATATCTAGTGCTTACTAGTCTTAAAACCCTGCTATTCTTATCAAAACATTGCTCAAGCCCTTATTTCCTTAAGGAAACAGAACTAGATTTTGAGTTCAATACTCCAAAATAAAATGAATCTACTTATTTATTATTCGACAATAAATGTTCAGAACCGTTTGCACTATGTGAATTTATTGAACTAAGGTTGTTCAACTCAGAAATCGTGTTATTAATGAAATAAACAAGTACTAAATTTACTTATAACACTCCTTCTCTCTAAAGACCCTCTTTAATCTGAGGATTGTGTTCACTTAGTCGAATAGCAGAGTGTAAGTTAGGAAAGCTACTGGTATCGAATATTTAAATGTTCAGCTTTGACCATCTATAATCTAAAAATTAAATTAATTAACTCCTAGATCAGTTCGTCTTAGCTGACATGAAAATAGTAAACAAATTCAGTTATCAAACTTTTAAGTAGGCCTTCTTTTTCATAACATTTTAAAATAAATTACTCAAGAATCCTGCACTGTAATAATGGCGAAAAACTATCAACTCCTGTCATTTTCAAGTACATTCTATATTGAAAATTTAAATGTTCAGCTTCGACCATCAATAATCTAAAAATTAAATAAATTAACTCCTAGATCAGTTCGTTTTAGCTGACATGAAAATAGTAAACAAATTCAGTTATCGAACTTTTAAGTAGGCCTTCTTTTTCATAACATTTTAAAATAAATTACTCAAGAATCCTGCACTGTAATAATGGCGAAAACTATCAACTCCTGTCATTTTCAAGTACATTCTATATTGAAAATTAAAATGTTCAGCTTCGGCCATCTATAATCTAAAAATTAAATAAATTAACTCCTAGATCAGTTCGTCTTAGCTGACATCAAAATTGTACACAAATTCAGTTATCGAACTTTTAAGTAGGCCTTCTTTTTCATAACATTTTAAAATAAATTACTCAAAAAATCATTCACCGTAATTAGCGCGATAAATTATCAACTCCTGTCATTTTCAAGTACATTCTATATTGAAAATTAAAATGTTCAGCTTCGGCCATCTATAATCTAAAAATTAAATAAATTAACTCCTAGATCAGTTCGCCTTAGCTGACATGAAAATAGTAAACAAATTCAGTTATCAAACTTTTAAGTAGGCCTTCTTTTTCATAACATTTTAAAATAAATTACTCAAGAATCCTGCACTGTAATAATGGCGAAAAACTATCAACTCCTGTCATTTTCAAGTACATTCTATATTGAAAATTTAAATGTTCAGCTTTGACCATCTATAATATAAAAATTAAATAATTTATTTAACTCCTAGATTAGTTCGTCTTAGCTGACATCCTAATAATTCAATTATGAAACATTTAATCAGTTTTTTTTAATGTTTGATAAATCTTGAAACAATTACTAAACATCAGTTCACTCAAACTTCAATTATTTAATATATTGGTAGGGTGACAATTAATGAACTGTATGAAATAAAACGGAAATTAGTGACAAACTACGTAATACAAGAACTGTATTGCACATGTAAACAGCACTACATTCATTCGGATTTAGGTTATGACATGTTCGATATGTCTGCCATCTCTGGCGATGATGTGACGCGGACGAACAGGAAAAAGCTGCATGACACGCTGAAGTGTCAGAACATCGATGCTGTCGATGACCTCCTGAATGGGAGTTTCCTGCTCGGCAATGGTTTTGGGGTTATTGCTCTACACCTTGTCCTTAACATAGCCCCACAAAAATGAGTCACGTGGGTTCAGATCAGGCGAATATGGCGGCCAAGCGAGTCCCTTTCAGTGTCTCTGGGTACCCCAGAGCCAGAATGTGGTCCCCAAAATACTCCTCCACGACGTCAAATAATCTCGTGGTCCGATGGGGTCGCGCTCCATCTTGTCGAAATCAGGGTCACTTTGTATAATGGGTATGAAATCGTTTTCCAAAATCGTCACGTATCGTGCTTTAGCCACCGTGTCGTCAAGGAATATCGTACCGATTATTCCATGGCTGGACATTGTACACCATACCGTAACCCGTTCAGGATGGAGAGACTTCTCCATTGCGAAATGTGGATTCTCAGTCCCACAAATGCGCAAATTTTGCGTATTAAACGCATCAAGATTCCCATCATGCCATGGGGTCAGCCACGTAGTTTGGACGTCATCACGCGAACCGTTCAGAAATTATGACGATTTTATTTGATATAGTTCCTTAATTGCCATCCTGTAGTTCGGCGAATAAAGTAAATGTTATTTATTAGAAATTGAAAAGCTAAATGTTCAGCTTCGACCATCTATAATCTAAAAGTTAAATAAACTTCTAGACCAGTTCGCCTTAGCTGACATCCTAGTAATTCGATTCTGAAACATTTAATCCAGTTTTCTTTAATGTTTGATAAATCTTGAAACAAATTACTAAACAACAGTTCAGTCAAACTTTAATTATCTAATATATTGGTAGTTCGGCGAATAGCAAAGTAAATAAGAAACTACGTGTTTGATACTGAAAATTTAAATGTGCAGCGTTGGCCATATATAATCTAAAAATAAAAGAAGTTAGTCGCTAGATCAGTTCGATTTGGTTGACATTGATATATATATATATATATATATATATATATATATATATATATATATATATATATATATATATATATATATATATATATATATATATATATATGGTATATATGGTATATATTAGTCCTCATTTATATATAGAGGGGGTCTCTTCTCTCCTCAGGAAAAAACATCAAGCACGGAGGAAAAACTGGAATTATTTTAGAAGGATAAACTGACTACAACTGAAAGTTGATCATACCATCAAAAAACATGTGAAAGGATAATGAACGAGTCAATTTCATCGTATCCTCCTGAGGATACATGAGAATATCCACATCTCATGCACCTATGCAACACTCAAGGATTCAGGGGAAAACAGTGAAATAAGTGCATATTTAATTACAATAAAATTGATATAATTAATAGAACTAAGCTGAAGAAAAATATATTCATATAAATCCTAGAATATAACTGCGTCTGTAACAATAAAGCAACCACGTGTGATGTCTTGTCTTACTAATAAGGAAAGGGACCCCATACGAAGAAATCTCCAACCTATAGCACGATACTACCCAAATCATTGTCTCCATTAGTCGTTGAACTAAACACAACAACCCACGACTATTCAACCGGTTTATAATAAATCGAACGATCCTACACAATAATGTTATCCCTATATCGAATATATCTCAACTTTTCCAAATCATATCCTACTTCCCAATCAAAGTTTTTGCAGGGGTGTAAAAACATGACAATAGAATATACCTCCTCGACTATCTTCTCGACACTACTTACGAGACTAACATCAACCTTCCAGTGCACACATGAAGAGGTCAAATACCAGGAGACTAAGATTCAAATCCTGACGAGGTTATGACATCACAGATCATTTACACATTTCAGTACATTCATGGTATTGCAGAGGAGCTATCGCCAGACCATGGGCGGCGATTAGGGGGGGCAAGAGGGGGCAGTTGTCCCCCCCCACTTTTTTGAAGTGACACCCTAACTTATATAATTTCATTTGGAAATGTAAACAGGGTGTTCACACAATTTGCAGAAAAGATCTATGACTTTTCCCTGACTTTCCATGACGAAAGTTCCAGATTTCCCTGATCCCTGAATAACTTAAAAATATAGAAAAAAGAAAGAAACTCCAGCCTCCATACTCCCCAAAGTTGGACTTGTTCTCTTCCGCTTCTGTTTCTTTCTTTTTTCAATTTTCTCTCCAAAGGAATGTAAATTTACAAACATATGCATTAGACCTATATTGATTAGGCCTACATATTACACAAAATGTAAAGTTACAAACGAAAGTGTGCAGTATACAGAGTACTTAAGATATGAAAAAATACACATTCTATGTTACACATTATAATACCGATTACACAGCATTATAATATTGCCTATAGTAATAAACAGTTCATATATAATTTTACTGATTATTTAAAAAAAATAAAAGAAATAACACACACACACACATTATGTAACACATAATTTTGCTGGTGCAGTTGTTAAATGCAACCCATTTAGAAATGTGTTTTCACCCTTTTTGGCATAATTTTCTTCTCATTGATCTGAATATCCTTCTTGTTGTCTCCGCAGTTTAATTTTTTCTTCTTCTTCCTCCAGCTCTTTTAGTTGTTGCTGAATCTTCCGTTTCTCTCCTCTTCTCGTCTCCAGCATTTATTTCTCTTTTCTTTTCTAAATACACCTGATATTGTCTCATTGAACTTCTCACTGAATTTATCATACCTCTTCTAATTATTAATCCTGATGATCCAACTATTCTCATCACAGAATCATATATGATCCGTTGAGCCACCAGAGATTCTTCTTGTAAGTTGTCAACAATGAGAATTTTATTTATTGTGAAACCACTTTCAAAAAATGCGTTTCCGTGAAAGAAGATAAAACACAATTTCATAACTGACCATAAGTCAATGAAGTTCTTCATATTTCCTAAGACAAGTAAAAAACTCATTAAGTCCAATACCATCTCTATCATTGGCTAAGAATTCATTCGAGTGTTCCTTAAATTCTTCAGTCTGAGCTTTCACTGTGAGCTGCAGATAATATTTCTTCGCGTTCTCAGCCACTTGTCCAGATACCCTCTTGGCACCATGCAATTCTTCTAGAACAGCGTCTACCCTTTGAGCAAATATGCCAGGATGCAGTTAGATGTGTTTCTCACAGAAAATTAGTTTCAACAACTATATCAAGAACACTGCCTCCCTCAATATCATCATTGAGAACACTACATTTTGCATCCAGTAACAGTAAAGAAATCAACCCTATTTTATAAATTCAGTAATTGAGCAATGGACCAAAATCAATTTTTCCCTGACTTTCCCTGACCAATCTTCCATTTCCGTGACTTCACCTGATATATTCTTACTACCCTGACCTTTCCCTGATTTTCACTTATTTTCCAGAATGTGGACACCCTGGTAAAGGTTTTGTATGTATTACTGTTTCATAGAAAAAATGGTGCCATATGATATTTTCCGTTGCGTGAGTACGTATTGGGTATTTGTATTCCCGTGGAGTTAAGAAAGTCACAGGAATTGCGTTTTAATTGCAATTCAAAGCAATTAATATTTCAATTGCATATTTCCTTAAATGTCATAGCATACGCTTGCAGTACTTACTGTATTTCATTTTCTTAGAGAAAAAACGTTCATTTAATGGCATGTATGGAATTAAAAGTATAAGTTGTTCATTGATTCCCAATTTCAATATAACTTCTGCAAAACAAGCGTCATTATTCATTACTATGAACAATATTATTCCTTCTATTTATTTGTTTTGCAAATTTATTAAATAATCTGATCACACAATTTTCCAGACAGAATTTTAAGCAAGAACTCAAATCTCTTCTTACACTTTCGTTGTTTAAGAGTATAAAGGGCTAGTACCTACCTGTATTACTCTTACGAATTTACTTTATAAAATAGAAATACGATATACGGCATTTTAAGTGAAAAAAGATAATATCCTATTAGTTATACAACCTTTCATCAAAGAGTGTTAGAAACAATCAGGAAATCTAACATTGACATACAATTGTTAAGATCATGTCTTGCCCCCCCCCCACTTTTAACGTCCAACCGCCGCCACTGCGCCAGACCATTTTGACATTATTTAAAACCGAAGTTGACTGGTCAAGTTGCTTTAAATACCAAAATAACAAACTCTCAAGCATTACTAATGAAGCTACACCAAGAGGCAAGGAAGAACAAAATAATTTAGTCATCCAAAGCATGGGCGCCCGAAGGGGAGGGCAGGGTGGGGCCCGGGCCCCTTCTTGGCTCACGAAAATGTATACGTAATATAGTAAACCACATGTATTAAGTATTTTTATATTGTGCGCCCCTGTGCTCTAAATAATTTGCCGCCTCCCGAAAACGACCAATATTAGAGTTGAATTCATAGTTTTTGAGGTCGCTGAGATGAATAGTGACACTTTTAATCCAATTCAACTTCAAGGTCATACTCCACTCCCCAGGGAGGGGGCGAGATTTTAGTAGTATCGAAAACTACAGATATGAGTTTTGAATTCATAATTTTCGAGGTCGCAGAGTTTAACGGTAAAAGTTTTCATGATGTTAAACATCATCCTCACCCTTGGGGTGGGGGTGGGAGAGGATGACTTTTTAATAAATAATCAGATAAGCTAGCTAATTAATAACTACTATAATTAGAGAGAATTAAACACATGAACATATTTCCTCGCACTTACGTATGCGAGTTGCTACTTTTAAATATTACTTTATTGTGAATCTTTAAAAAATCCAAAATTTTGCAGCCCCTAAATTCTGCCGTCCTGTGCTCGAGCACAGAATAGCACTTACCTAAATACAAGCCTAGTTATGGTAAACGGACTTTTTATCCACTCATTAAATTCACAGCATCATGTAGTGTAACAACCTCTTATTTCTCCATCACTCCTCAAAACAGCTAAATAATATTATGTACTCCAATTACTGAACCTATGCATTATTACCTCCATCAGCAAAGAGCCCGTTCTGTGAAAAACAAGATCTTACTTTCTTACTAAAAACAGGATTATCTAAACTCTCCCCCTAAAAGTCTACCACCAATTGATTACTCTCTCTGAAAAAAAAAAAAAATAGGATCGCCCTAATAGTTACGGTGATATTTTTGACCATGTTATGCATTCGAGACAGCTGCTGGCTTGGGACGTCAAATATTTTCAGTCGAATTATCGATCAACGTACATACGAAAGCAATTATTATCCCTAGCCACTTGTCCTTGCACTCCCAAAATATAGGTCCACTTGAGTACCATCACACACATAGAAGAAGAAAGCAACACACTAAGCTCAATATTATAGCAAGAAAAAGGGTTATAATGATGACTGTAGCACTACTATAGCTCAACAAGCACAGGAGCAATTATTAGCTATCCCATATCCACTACAAAAGAAACCCCTGAACTCAGACTATAGAAAACCAACCTACTCTCAACAAAAAAGAGCACTGACAATCAGGGGTGGACTGGCTATGTAAAAAGGGCGCGGTCACATACTCTGGGAGGGCGCCGTCCATTCGAGGCTTTCGCTTGTATGGGATACCCCCTCCTAATAAAAGGAAGAGCCGGGGGGCTTTCCCCGGTAGTACACAAAAAACAACAAAAGATTAAGTAGCTATTGCAGTTAATCACGATAGAATTATACAAATTCAATATTTTCATAAACAAAGAGACTTTGAGTACTAAATATATTAGGCCTATATAAACCTGCACACTTGAACTGAGACTACAAAAATCACACCAGTTGTTTAAATTCTTCGGCTACATTTGTTAACAGCCTAATTATAACTGAAGATTTGAATTAAGTTTGGGGCTATGCTATTTTTCGTACTTTTGTCCTTTTAAAGCTATGTTCATCATAACATTAACTTATTTTTCATCTATTTTTAAAACCGTTGATGAAAAGGATACATGAAACATTTACTACAAATTAACATAAGTAAATTTAGAATTATATACCTACCTAGCAAAAAAAGAAATTCAAAAACAAAACTGGAAAATGAAAGTAATGTCACTGCTTTATGCTTGAAGGAGCCTTCGCATCTCCTTGCTTTTCTCACACATTTTGTCAATATTAAGATTGTTGTCTATTTTGGTCAGAATGTCTCTTACTGAGTTCATCAAGAACAATCACGGTGCGAATTACCGGGGGGATGAGGGGGATTTCCCCTCAATCACATTTTGTTCCCCCAAAAAAAAGTCAGCTGAAGTATCCCCACCGGGGATGCTCGCTTTCCTCCCAAACTATGCTCAGTATAACTCCAAATTTCTTCGGTATGATCAATGTAAACTATTCAGTTTTGGTCATTTCCACTTACCACCTAATTACCCACTATTTTCAACGTTGTTTACTTGAACTATATTATTAAGAACTACGGTTGTTACTTGCAACTGTACCTTCGTACCCTTCAGTTCGTCATCGTTCGTGAATTTGAATGTACTAATTGCGTATAACAAAGCCACATATGGATTTATAAATGTTCTTAGCGGTTGGCCAAGAAGTAAACAAATAGCTTCTTCCACCATACTTGGCGAAGTTCGAACATGTCATATTCATCCTCTACATTTGTATCGATTATCATCTTATTTTAATTTTTGTTATAACATGTTATTTCTGTACTCTTTGTTAGCACATGGTCTTCATTCCCTAGTAGTTTGTGTGTATGCAACACAAAAGTTGCATTTAATTTGTGATAATTAGCTTAGTGATCACACCTTTGACAGTTTACGAAAATGAAATTTTGAAACTGTACTCAAAATCTGAGAAATATGTATTCTGTCGTAAGTATATGTTAACGTACACGCTGGGGATACGCTCCTAGTAAGCAGACATGTTAGTGAAGGTGATTTTTAGGTGAATAAGCGCATAATTGAAGATTTGTTTCAGCATTTGTTAATATGACTGGTTCTCCGTGTCACTGTCCGTGTCTGTATAAGCATTTCAACTGGAGCGGTTTTTTAAAAAGTTAACCCTTCATTTTTCCATCTTTCTTTTCGTTATACAGTTTGCTGTCCACGCTGATAATGTTGTCTGAAAAACTTGATTTGAATAACGTAGCCCATAGTGAATCAACTCATCTGCAACCTAACAGTAAAGTAATTGTAAGTGTTGACTTCCTGAGCCCCATCACGGAATCGATATTTGGAGGGAAAAAAGTCGTGAAGAGCGCAGCTTTAGCGGGAAGTAGAAGCACAAGCTCGAAATTTGAATTGAGATATTTTAAATATTTGGCCTTCGATTTGACCTTGATGTCAGAAATCGGGACCAGCAGCAATCCATTTCTTGTTTGATAGGCTAACATCTACATTTTCTTTTTTTTAAAAAAATATGTCCGGTTTAGCTGATAATTTAAGTGGTTTTCATAAGACTGAAGTTTTTTTTCTACCTGTATGTAATAACGCAAAGTGGAAGATTTCAATATTAGTGGAAAAATTAGCATATGCTTGTGATCATGGCTATCGCTCGGGCCGAATTATTAACTAAATAAACCTTAGAGAGCTACGGGGACAAGAGTGAACACAACATTTAAACACGTTCAGAAAGGTTTGGTGGGGTGTGTGTGTATGTCAGACAATATATACATGCATAGTTATTATCGGTAGATTTATTAAATTAATAAATCTCTTTTTTATTACAGATGTCACACACACACAAACACACACACACACATATATATATATATATATATATATATATATATATATGGGGGGTAAGGCATTGTCTCATTTTGAAATTTTAACCTTCACACTGTATGTTCTGTTGGCCTAATTTTATCCCCCCCCCCCCAATATAGATTATCTAATTCGCACATTAAGAACAATGATTCCAGATGTTCATCTGTAAGTCTTGAACGGAGTCTTGCTTTATGTATCTGAGCTTTGAAAATGCTCGCTCACAGGACACTTGTTTTGCCGGTAATGTAAGGAGATACTTATAAACTTTGAATAATTCTGTGTAGTCTTGAGTACATATTGTACTGCAGAATCACATCGAAGGTGCACTTAAAGCAAGAATTGCACTTCACTCCACTCCATCATATTTTATAGACCTTAAATCCATAATATCGTCAGTCGGCCCCAAATATTCCTCCTCATCCTCCATGAAATCTTCAGAAAACTTGTCCTCTTCAATCAAATCTTCAATCGTACGAACCTCAACAGCTTCTTGATTCTTTTTTTGGTTCTCATAAGGGATTTTGAAAACTCTTCCCACATTGATGAAAACGAAAGAAGCTCTTCTTTAAGTTTTCCCTCTTCACAATCAGGAATTAATTCTGTGATTCTTTTCAGTGACAACAAAGTCAGACTTAAAATCTTGAACTTCTTAGGATCAAAACACTCTAAATCTAAGTATAAGCTTTGATTTTCAGCAAATCGTTCCTGCATGTTGTTAGAAATTTGGTCTAGAACACAATTGAAAACAGTTACTTCAAATCTGTATTTACTGTCTTCAATTACTTCATCAGAAGCTGATTCCCCTGTCATTTTCTTTATTTTTCTACAACTTACCTCAGGCAATTCTGTTTCTATAATAACTTGCTCTAGACTAGGAACATCTGTAATGAGTCCTTCAATACTATTTGACATTTCTGTTGCAAAGTGTTCTGCTGCTTTGTAGACTTTGTCAAACTGGTCCCTAGCTTCTTTCAAGTTATTTTGAGTTGAGGATATCAGGCGCCATGCTTGGACTAGTCTAAGTTTTTTGTTTGCAAGTAGTCTGATAAGGTGTGGTATGCTGAAAAATCAATAAAAACATCATAGCCACAATGATAGTCTCAAAGGAGCACAACTTTTGAATGAGAGACATTACATCATGCCTGACTTTGGAATTGAATTCTTGCGAGATGCCAATCACACTTAAAGCTGCTACGAATTCCACATATACTGGTTTTGATTTTCTTGGGCTGGCATCCTTTGAGTCGGGTGCCCAGTAATGAAAGTGTCCAAATATTTTTACAGCAGCGTTGCTTGTACTTCTCCATCGAGTTATCCTAATAGCCTCAAGACGGACGCTTGGGTTTTGTTCCAAGTACACCTCAAGTCGTTTCTGGGATTCTTTCAAAAATATCTGAATTTCCTGGAGAAGCCCAGAGAAAGATATACAAACACCCAAACTCTGGACGATGTCAGTTATCACCAAGTTCAACACATGTGAATAGCACCATATGTGAATGTGTTTCGGAGTGATCTCTTTCAGCTTTGCTGTCACACCTTTATATAGTCCGCTTATATTTGACGCTCCATCAAAAGCGTCTGCCACACATTTTTCGATAGGTATTTTTACTTCAGCCAAAGACTGTTCGAGGGTTTGAAAGAGGTTCTCTCCTGTTGTTGAAGTCACATGTTTGAGGGCAATAACTCTTTCCTGAACAAATCCATTGTACACATACCGAAGCACTATGGAGCACTGGTCATATGAGGAGACATCTAGGGTCGTGTCCATCATGACAGAAAAAACTCCAAGTGTATATTCTATATACATTATGTATTTGGGCATCATATTATTTTGTACACGTATACTTTTTCAATGTGCATATATACGTAAAATAATATATCTCCTATATTATAAATGCCATTGTATATGTATGTATATGTTCCACATCTCCTTCTAGACAGTTCAACCGATTTTGAGCAAACTTGACATAAATATTCTTTAATACCAGGTGTTGGGATTAGCAACCCCCAACTCTCCTCTTTGCAGAGGGGGAGGGGTTGAAACTTGAACCCAATGCTGTTTAAATGGGGGTTATAACAGTACAAATGGTTTTAATGGTATAACGTAAGAACGAGAAAAATAATTTTAACGAAATTTTGGAAATAGGTTATAGTGTGACATAAAACAGCCTTGGTATATAACACCACTAGCGCCCCTAACGGCGGGAGTGGGAGGGAGAGACATGTAAAAATGATCCAAAATTACCGAGATTAGAGTGAAATCAATATATTTCGAAGTCGCTGAGATCATTAATGGTACCACCAAAGCCTAAAACAGAAAGAGCAAGGCCGTAGGCCGAGTAAAGACAGGATCTGGGGGCGGAGCAGTGGGGGTGGGAGGGTTGATATATAAAAATCATCCAAAATGACCGATATTAGTCAACTCTATAAATTTCAGGGTCCCTAAGATCATTATAATGACATTCTCAAAGCCAGACAGAAAGAGCGAGGCCGCAGGCCGAGCAAATACTGGGATTTGGGGCGAAGCGTGGGGATGGTAAGGATGATATGTAAAAATCGTCCAAAATGACCGATATTAGAGTCAAATCTATATATTTAGGGGTAAATCTAATATCATTAATAGCATTCCCACGCCGAAAACAGAAAAAGCGAGGCCGTAGGCCGAGCAAATACCAGGGTCTGGTGTGTGCCCTTGCTGGCCAAAGGCTAGCGAATTTATAAAATAATTATGTAGCTTTTTTTTTTTTAATTGTGTTCAGAGAGAAAACTGTGCGCCTTCCCGAGGATAAGACGGGACTTAGTCCCTCCCGAGGAGGGCGCAAAGGCACTGATGTGAGGAGGGCGCAGCGGCCATCGGGCCGGTACTTGATTATGGCCAGTCCACCCCTGCTGACAATGAATAATCAACAATACAAAACAAGAGGGAGAACATGAACTGCCATGTTGGCATATCAGACAGATAAATACTTCATAAACTAGACAGCTTCATATATCTATACACAAAACGTTTCTCCTATGTATTATATATCCAAGGTGGCTCAGTATATAAAAATACTATATCCTTTTTCATCTTCAACAATCCCAAAACAAGAGATGATTTTTTACAAGGGATATGCGTGACCTCGAACTTTCAGAACCACACGAAAATATGCTTACATTATAAATCGCTGATTCCAAAACAAGTGGCCTGAGTCATTTCCATGCAAAACGCAGCTGTTGTTTGCTAGTATTATTCGATGATAATGTGCACTCGAAGTAAATCAAATGGCAAGGCAATATTAGATTATATGACTAAGAACAGGCGAGATCGAACTTACTTCAAGACAAACAGGCTGCCACAATTAAAAACGATAAAAGAGTATGTAATGCGCCGCTATTATCTAGCTGTCCCGAAGCGCATTACATAAAATTCATTTGGTGATGGGGTGTCTGGTCCGCATCTTGTGATATTAAGATTAATCGAATCTAATTTAAAAGTTAGTTAGAAATTCAATTTTATAAATAGTTTACACAGTATGAGTTTGTATTTTGTCACTACCATTTCAGCTTAAAAATATGAAGCTGTAATAAGAAAAAACCTCGGATCGTTCGTCAAAAGCTAAGCCATCTGTAAAATCATGTATGTATTTATATTTAATGCCTAGAAATATCAAATCAGTTCAAGTTGTTGCAGATATATTGTTATTTGTTCACAGATGATGTGCAGCTTTATAGAAAACAGAACGAAAGATAATTAATAATTTTGATTATGTTTATAAATATAGTGAGAATATTAATTCTGATTCTGAATACAGCCGCTATAAACTTGAAAAGGAGATGAAAATACTTTTAATGATATGATGAACTATGAGAATTATATATGTTTACAAGGAAGATGATAATATGATAATATATAATGAATATGTTATAAGTATAATATGTAATTTGGAAAAAGGGATGTTGAAAAGTTTAGAATTAACTCCTATTAAAATATAATCTAAAATTCATATATTCTTCAATGCTGCATAGTCTAGTTGACAATTAAACGATGGTTCCTGCACAGCTTGAGTTTTAATGGTCACTTTTACGCATGGCTGATGGGGAGAGAGATCCTACGTTCTTCATTGTGGGAGTTCCTTCATTTGCGCACCGAACCTCCAAATTTTATATAATTGAACATGTACCTGTGTGTGTGACAAGGTGCATTTCAAGTATGTAATGTCATAATTTGATAGGACAAGAGCGTACGGATCCACTGTCTTCTATTGGGATCTGCAAGTGTAAGCACTACAGCGTCTAAAGAGGTTGGCCTAGACAATATCACAGCTTCGATCACTTTTATCAACATACTTAAGGCTTTCCTCCAGGCATATTACTAGGTTTGCCACACGTAAGGACCCACAAGATTATGGTACTCATCAGAAGGCATAAGGGTTTATGGAGGAAGTAAACAAATATGTAACAGACGGGAGTGTAGACAAAAAACGTTGGAACAGTGCCCAAAGTCAATTTAATTATGAAATGTCTTCATCGTCTAAACTATTTCACAGAGGTAAGAAAACTACAGCTGGTGCATTGCAGTCTGTGCATAGCTCTGCCACATAGCTATACAATTGATGAGACATTATCAATGAGTGGTAAATTAACTAATAAGCCCAATATTTATCAAGAGCCACAAGGCACTTTTGGGCCAATTGTTTCAAGGAAACTTTTAGCAACATGAGCAACAAACATTCATGTGGAAGAAAGCAAAAGTGCCAAAATGACGAAAAAGCATATGAAAAGTTTCTACCGTTCTTGGTGAATATGTACATGACGATGTAAAGAGCCTTTTATTGTGTGATTCCTGGTCAAGCCATAAAGATCATGCTCTTTAGATGAAAATTTTCCGAACAAGGATGTTACAAGGAAGATACTGCTACCAAAGACAACAAAATATTGCCAATCTCTTGATGTGTACTTCTTTAGGTAATATAGGCTCTATGTCAAAAGAATCGTTGATTTTGTAAGACTACAATGTGAAATTACAAATTCGTCATTTTATCATCAGACTTCACTCTGTGCTATACAGTCAATTTTCTGCATCGAAATACAAGCCTCTGTTACAATATGCTTGGCAAAAACAGAGTTATGATGTTGCCATACCAATATCATTCTTTGAAGATGTAATTAGTGTGACGTTTGATATTGGACTGCTTCAATGCAGAAGTGCTGTTGAATGTGAAAAAGTAGCATCAATCAGATGTGCATTTTGCTCTGTTCCACTTTGTTTCGACCACTTCATTGAAATCCTACACCTGCACTTTGAGTACTGAATAGCGAGGAAATACTGTCAGGTCAGTGGAAAATGTTTGTGTTTAGATAGCGTAATTATTTTAAGCAGAGAAAAGTATCGCAATCGGTCACGACATTGCAATATATTTATTTTTGGTCCTATTATATTGATATAGGACTCTCGCAGTTTTGCATGCCAATGGCCCATACAACTGGTTTTTGAATAAACTATTTATATTCTAGGCACACTTTCGTGTGGTTCTGAGCGTTCTAGATCATCCCTTGTTAGAAATAATGGTATTCCAGTACTTAGGAAAACTCTCATGGTTTGCGTTCTCTAACTCCTGCACAATGCAGTTTGATAAACAGAATACAGCTACGAAACACACCAGAACTAGGTAGTACCAAAAGAAGACGTGAAAGGAGAAAAACAAAGAAACCTAAGTCTAAATGTAATGGTGAAGGAACTAAAGGAACTTAGGAACCAAATGTTAGTAATTGTAACAAGTTTGTAATTGTTACTAGTTACAAATATAAGGAAGTGGGCAGAAAGTGCTTATGGGAACTACACATGTAATCACGTAAAAAGTTATTACTTATTGTTGTTCAGACGTGTGATTAGTTTGAAAGAACAATAAACATTGCGAGAATAAGACATAATATCATTTCCAATATTAAGATGTGTTCAATATTAATAGAGTAGTGTGTTTTACTACAAGGATGAGTAAGGTATTTATCAGATATAAAGGGAACAGTGGATTTAAGAATACTTGAAACCTTATGTTGTTAGTGTCGTTGTGTTTACATTAATGTGCTGCTATTTCTTATTGATGGTATTAAGTATGTTGAGTATTACTACAAAAATGTAAATACGATTATAGAATTTGTTACATTCGGTAAAAGAAATAGAGTACTTGGAATGATGGCTTCTAAATATCACACTAAAGGAACAAGGAACAGATTTTTCTCAACTTAATCCACACTAAATCTAGCAGAGCCCCACAAGTCTAAAGAAATCTACTATCTGTTGAACACGTACACCTCTTTAAAACCTACACAAAGTGGAAGTATCCAGGAGCATTATAAAACCCACTTCCTGCAGCAAATGCTCCAATACAGGAACCCTAACACCGCCGCAAGGAACCAAGACTACCAAGACTGCACTGCGGCAAACACAATGAATCTATTGTTCTGTTCAATCTGAGAAACAGAAGAACACTACTCCTACAATAACTACTACCCACACCGTCCACTAAGCATACCAAAGCGGGAAAAGCGTTCAAATACCATTTTCATAATGGTAGCCTACATTTTCACAGGCAGATGAAGCCTCGAAAATATTTCTAACCGTATCATGCGATTTCCTTCTATTGCTACCTTTAACGGCCGCGAAATGAATTGGTGGGAAAGTGTTCCAACGATAGCAAAATAAAAGCACCAACTATGACAGTATAAGACGCAAAACACAAACACATCTACAAATGATTATATGTCCTCCTATGACTAGTATTCCCTCTTAACTTCAATGCTTAACTAACTAGGAAAGAGTACTAACTTCACTTGCAAAAAATACACTGGGCAAAGTGTTTCTTTGCCAGACACGACACTCTTCGGGAGTCCTACAATAATCTTCCACTATTCTTCTTTCTTCCATTTGCAGGTACCTTCAAATCCATACACGTTTTCCTTCGCTCCAATAACTTTAAATAAGTTTCATTTTATATACAGAAAGCTATACTTTTACAGATAGGAACTCCAAAAAGGCTCAAATCTCAACATAAAGCTCTTTCGTGGCTAAGTGGTTAGCGTACGCACCTTTGGCGCGGGAGACCCGGGTTCGACTCCTGGCGGGAGTTTATGTGGTTAGGATTCCACGTTAATCAGTAGGTTCTCTCTCATATAGCCTCGCTGCTGAAAGGGACTTAAACTCAAAAACAACGCAACTGAACTCAAATCTCAACATAAGGCAGATGCATTACATTGTTAGAAAAATATACATTAGTGCATCATCTAGATCAAGAGACACATAAGTGTGTCACAGTGCCATACGTAAAGGAGTCTTCAGATACAATCTTCAATAGTATCATAAAAGCTGTCAGTTTTCGTAAGAAGAGAATCTTGTTCTACTTAGAACACATTCTGCAAAGATTATAAGCTGTATATTTACTGTACAAACTATATTGTCTCTCTCTCTCTCTCCGGAAACTTTCATGCTGAGCTGAAACACTCAATACAAATGTCTGAAACAAAGCATATCAGGACGGGTAACACAGGCCTCTAAACCGTCTTTCATACACAGCCACTGAATTGCGCCACCGAGTGTGCCACTGCTTCTGAAGCGTTGCTTTAAATTGAAGTTTTTATGCGGCACCACCGAAGTTGCTACGAGTAAAACATTGGCTGCCACTGTCTGCTCTCGCACATCTTTTAACTTCCGGCATTTGCCACTCGTAAAGAAGCCTTGTTTAAAAGGGAAAATTCCGTATCGGAACACTGCAGTGGGCGCTACCGCACAAGGTTGCCAATGTGTATTTTGCAAAATAAATAAATAAATAAATAAATAAAATAAATAAATAAATAAATAAAATAAATTATATTACTGATCAGAGACGAAAAACGCACAATTGTTTATCGTTTATACGCTTCTTTTACACCATATATTAGAGTTCTTGACTATTAAAGCAAGTATAGATAATCCCTATATTATGTGCTACATTCGGTATCATTTCTCTGATGAACGCACAAGACACCAGGAACAGATTGTTACCTGCTTCTAATAACCTTTATAATCGTGACGTTTGTTCTATTCTATTTTCAGTCACTCCTATTTGCCAAATAAAACACTTCCAAATCTATGTTTATTTTTATCATTATAATTCAACCACTAAGGAAAGAAGTAAAGAACAGTGTTGACAGAACTGAACACACAACAATGGGATTCCTCGTAGGACAAACTGTTCAGGACGTTCAGCTAGGTATCCACTTTTAAAAAATGCATATAGAATCATATTGATATAACGGGGAAATGAGAACTGATGAAATATGGTGGCACCCGTTGCACCAATATGATTCTATATATATTCTTTAAGCTTATGATTCTATATGTATTAGCTGAACGCACTGAATGGATTGTAACTTCCAAGGAGTTCGCCTTCGATCTTGATGGTACGAACATTTGTGATTACTGTGGCGCGTCATTTTTCAGTCGGAGTTCATGGTGCAAGTTAATGGTTTGTTTTGAACATTTCGTGAATGTCGACGATGTCCATTTTGTGGAGTGTAATACATATATCCCATAGAAGGTTGATCTCTGCACCTCCCGGACACGCATTTTCTGTCGCCCTCCTGATGCACATAGTGAGTCATTAGCAGCTAATATTTTTCCTGTCATAAATGTTCAAACTAAACTTTCAAATAAGCCTTACTAGATATTGCACTTCCGACCTCGCACTCAAGGAATTCCTTCTTAGTGATGTCCTGTAATAGGAGTACCCCTTTGCGATTCAGAAGTGCTGGCTCCAAAGTTTTGAGTTTTTCTTGAACACGACTCAACTGCTGCAGTACACAATTGCATTGATGCTCTGACCAGCTGGTAACAGTTCCCGATGCACGATGCCACGGGCAGTCCACCAAACACACAGTAGGACCTTCTTCCGGTACAGTGTTGGTTTCGGCTGTTTTGGAACAGGTTCATGGGATGCTAACCAATGATGACAGGGCCATGGACCTTCGTACAGGACCCAGTTCTCATCACATGTCAAAAACCCTGTCCAGAAAAGGCTCCTTCCCCAGACGAGACTGCAAATAAACACAGGTATCTGCTTGCGTTGCCCTCTAGCCCGGAATCAACTCGTGTGGGACCCATCGATCCAACTTGTAGTGCTTCCCAAGTTGATGGAGGTGCTGCCGAATGTTTCTCCACTCACACTGAATTGTAGTCCCAGTTCGTCACATGTCTGCCCATTGTTTGCCTCAATTGCTGCCTGAAGATCCACATTTTGTAAATGTGTTGCTCTTCCAGAACGTAGTGAGTCTTCGAGTGTTTTGTCACCGTCCCTAAACTTGTTAAACCACCGCTGCACTGTCCGCGTGGTCACAACAACCTCACCAAAGGCGTTGCATATCTTCCGTCCCGCTACAGCGGCGTTTGACCCCAGTTTGAGCTGGTACATCATACACGCTCTTACGACGCTCTGTGGAAGTCCCATACACACTCTGTCCTTACGCAAGTTCACGATGTAACTGAACTACTACAACCAGGTAGTATGTTGGATATACCTACACCAACAACTGACCTTCGCCTTATCTCCATTTGCATTCAACTCACGGTGTGAGGGCCAATTGAATACAGACCTCCACAAAAAGCAACAGAACTGTCTTGGTTATCTTTAAAAAACGATCTGAGTAAAAGAGTCGGTCGAAGCAATAGAAACATACGTAATGTCAGTATCCAAAACAGAAAACACCGTCGTAACCCTTCTACTCGTAAGGAAATGGCTACTATTTTCTGGAACAGCGTGGTAAGGGTGCTTACTAAGGAGCTCCCTACCCAGGGCCGGCCTTAAGCCGATTGGACTGATTGCTTCCAATCGGGCCCCGCGCTAGTACCGTCTACTCTACTACCCAGTTTAATCTATTCTCCAGTGCCGTTTTAATTATTAGGCCCGGAGCAAACAAGTGTGTTGTGGTCACTATGACTAAATTTTGCTCCTAATATATGTAATTAATACATGCCACTCAACTCGCGGGGCCCCCAGCTAAGTGGCTATGGTACCGTTAAGATGGCTCTGATAATCTCGGTTGTCAAGTACACACAACAAATATTGCAATACAAGTACATCCATGGACTCTACAAGGAAAGGTATGGTTTCTCCCTAACAAGTTAATGAATAGTTTGTATTAAGTTTCCGGGAATAAGCAAATATTTTCTGAATTTAATGTTGCAGTAGTTTCATTATTTTTTTGCGTTTTCGACTTCTGTTGTAAAAATTGATGTTATGCCTAGGAAGTATTCTGCACACCCCTAACACTCCCCCAAATTTCCTTACATACACCCCTGAACGTAAAAATGTTGTTCTCTTTGAGTTTGTGTGAAAATGTATATCATAATTCTAGGCGCATACCTTCTTTTATTTTGAACACCCCATTAAGTAAAAGTTCCTGACTTTATTATTCTTCAGGTCATGTGATACTACCGTGTATGCCGAGACGGTATCAAATAAATCAGTCTCAGTGCGACTTCATTGCATGTCTTTACTCTTATTATAGCTGTATTAAAGATTCAAAATCAGAGGACAAACTTTGCCCTCTCCTGCAAAAAAGTCTCGTGCGTACTGAAGAGGTGACTGCTTATGAAGGCATGTCTTCTAACACGAATAATTCAATGGAATATGTCATCCATCTTCCATCAGTTCCTTAAGGTTTGTGATCGTCTCATCACCACTTCTTTTTGTCTGCAGTCGACAACGATTTCAAGCTGATTATATCTTTCATAAGTAGCTACCTACAATGTTCTCACTAGCAGTGCCACGCCGTGGAAAATCAGTGCCCGGAGCAAGAGTATACGACGGCGCCCCGTACATATCAGTGAGGTCGACAGAGCAGTCGCGAAGCGCCACCAAGATTGGCGCGAAGCGAAGAAAATCCTCAAAAATAAACCTTGGTTTTCCTTGATTTTGAACACTTTTTATTCCTTTTTTTCTTTCATTTTATACATGTGCACAAAATGCACATGCATTTTCCTAACATGAGTAACGTTATAGCATCACTTCCTAAAGCAGGAGTAGAGGGCGCGGTGGCTCAATGGTAGATCGTTCACCTCCGGTGCTTGGGGTCCCTGGTTCGATGATCCCAGATCGCGCCGTGTGGACTTTGTGGTGGACAAACACCGTGCTCGTGTGTTTTCTCGGGGTTCTCCCGTTTCCTCCCACTTTCTTCATTCCGCCATTTCACTTATTTCTCATAATCACCGTCTCCTTGAGCCTAACCGGCATAAGCGTGGGACGTAAAACCCAAGGGTTTCATTTCATTTCCTAAAGCAGGAAGAGGATTTAAGTGAATACTATAAAGGTAACCAAGAAAATTCTGTGGTTTTTGTCGAGGTCTGTGTTCAATTGACCCTCACACTGTGAGTTGAGAATGCGAATGGAAATAAGGGGTCAGTTGTTGGTGTGGATATATCCAACATACTACCTGGTTGTGCATGTCAGTTACACCAAGAACTTGCGTAAAGACAGAGTGAACATGAGACCGCCACTGAACGTCATAAGGACGTGTATGCTGTACAAGTTCAAACTGGAGGGCATACGTTGTTGCAGTGGGTGGGAGATATGCCAGGTCTTTGCTGCGGGTGTCGTGGCTACACGGACAGTGCAGCAGTAGTTTAAGAAGTTTAAGGACGGTAACGAAACACTCGAAGACCCACCATGTGCCAGAAGACACAAAAATGAAGATCTTCAGGCAGCAATTGAGGCTAATAGTGGCCAGATATGTGAGGAACTGGGACTACAATTCAGTGTGAGTGCACAGAGAAAAATCCGTTCTCCGGACAGCGGTATATTGTACAAATATACGGTATCCTCTTGCTTACTATAGAAATCAGTACGGAGCATACGTTATCCGTATGCTACATAGTCACTGCCCTTAGGTGTTACATCATGCCGTTGCAGGATGTCTGACATCTAACATTTTTCCGTATATCACATTCATATACTTATGTTACCTTCGTCAGCTATATGTTATATACGTCCATTAGTATGTGAGATCCTGACCGCCTACATTATTTTATACGGAAAGTACGTATAGATGGAACACTTATACAGAAAGTATTATAAAACATGCGTTTTCAGTTATACGTCTGCTGTACGTTAAGTCCAAAAACTACAGGAATTACGCATGTAACCTATCTTTTTAAGTACGCCACCTACATTTTTTTTTCTCAGTGTGGAGAGACAATTGGACAGCACCTCCATCAACTAGGAAAGCACTACAAGTTGGGTCGATGGGTCCCACATGATTTGACTCCAGGCCAGAAGGCACCTGTGTGAGGAAGGAGACATGTCTGGACAGGGTTTTGACATGTGATGACAAGTGGGTTTTGTACGAAGCTCCATGGCACCGTCATCATTGGTTAGCATCCCATGAACCGGTTCCAAAATAACCAAAACCACCAGAAGAAGTTCCTCCTGTGCATTTGGTGGAGTGCTCGCAGCATCGTGCATCAGGAACTGCTACCAGCTGGTCAGAGCATCAGTGCAACTGTGTACTGTCAGGAATTGAGCTGTGTTCAAGAAAAACTAAAAACTCTGGAGCCAGCACATTTGAATCGCAAAGGGGTCCTCCTCTTATAGGACAACGCTAAGCCCCACGTGGCTATGATGACCTGGGACACCATTCTGCGCCTTGGATGGAAAACACGATCTCTAGTTGTTCTTGGATGGAAAACATGATCTCTAGTCCGGGCATCCGCCATACTTCCCGGACATTGTACAGTCCGATTCTTACCTATTCCATTCCTTAGACAATCACCTTAGAGAACGCCAGTTTAAATCCCTAGTAGAGACGCAAAATGCACTTCATACCTTCTTCGTTTCACGGCCCACCAAGTTCTAACGCGATTGAATCCATGGCTTTCTAGAACGTTGGCAGGTCGTCGATATTGATGGGAACTATTTTTGATCTTTCAGGTACGTCTTAGGTGAAATATCGATGTTCGAAGGTGGTGAGTGAAAAAGCGACAGAACTTTCTTGATTACCTTTATACTTTGTACTGATGTGTACTAAAATATTCCAAGCAATTTCTCCTCTCTCTTTTTCCTTCTTTTCTTTTTTCCTCCCGAAGTTTGCACCCCCTTACTTCGGCGCCGGGGGCCGTCGCCCCTCACCGCAGTGCACTGCTCACTAGCATACGTTAAGTTTTCTTGACTTGAATTCTTTTCAAAAAGAGACAGTTATTAAGAAATTTTTGAAACAACGAATTCATATCAATGTGCATTTCATTATGCGTTTCAAATATAAACAAATATAAACACTCCCGGTGGGAGCTCATGTGGTTCGGATTCCACGTTAATCAGTAGGTCCACGTCTCATATAGCCTCGCTGCTGAAAGGGACGCTAAAACTAAAATCAACAGCAATATAAACACTGTATTTCTCGTAATTCTAGACCAATTTGATATACTACATGACCCCCTCCGTATTTAAAGAAGTTGAGCGAGATACAAGTATGGTTGATTTCAAGATCGTGGCTATGATAAGCATAACCTCAAATAGATGTCTACTTGACCCCGGTGTCGGTTAATGTTTTTTATGTTGTTTTTCATTCCTTTGTGTTAATGATTTTTTTCATTGTTATGGCTTATTCTGATCAATCACCTTTTTGGCCACTGCAGCCGTCTTTATGGACAGAAGCACTTTAAATTATGCCAAGTTTGGTAAAAAAAAAACTAGTTTACCCACATCGATAGGTTTACTTGTAAGAGAAGAAGACTATGAAATTCTGGTACAGAACCTTCTTGAAAAATTACAAGACACAAGGGCGAAATATTTATTATAATATTCATTCCTTGTTTGCGTATCCATTTGTGTTATTTCTCTGAAAAATTAGCTGCCATAAGCAATG
This sequence comes from Thermobia domestica, assembly GCF_964235325.1. Taxonomy (NCBI): domain Eukaryota; kingdom Metazoa; phylum Arthropoda; class Insecta; order Zygentoma; family Lepismatidae; genus Thermobia; species Thermobia domestica. The sequence continues at coordinate 106,347 of NW_027655913.1, forward strand.
AGCAGGGTGAGCGTTTTCATCACATGTGTGTGTGATCAAAAGTATCCGGACACCCCCAAAAACATACGTTTTTCATATTAGGTGCATTATGCTGCCACCTACTGCCAAGTTCTCATTAACAGCGATCTCAGTAATCATTAGACATCGTGAGAAACCAGAATGGGACTCCGCGGAACTCACGGACTTCGAACGTGGTCAGGTGATTGGGTGTCACTTGTGTCAGAAGTCTGTACGCGCAATTTCCACACCCCTAAACATCCCTAAGTCCACTGTGTCTGATGTGATAGTGAAGTAGAAACGTGAAGGGACACGTACAGCACAAAAGCGTACAAGCCGACCTCGTCTGTCGACTGACAGAGACCGCCGAGTTAAAGAAAGTCGTAAAGTGTAATTGGCCTATCCACACCACACCATCCAGACCATCACACAGGAATTCTAAACTGCATCAGGATCCACTCCAAGTACTATGACAGTTAGGCGTGAGGTGAGAAAACTTGGATTTCATGGTCGAGCGGCTGCTCATAAGCCACACATCACGCAGGTAAATGCCAAACCACGCCGCGCTTGGTGTAAGGAGCGTAAACATTGGACGATTGAACAGTGGAGAAACGTTGTGTGGAGTTACGAATCACGGTACACAATGTGGCGATCCGATGGCAGGGTGTGGGTATGGCGCATGCCCGGTGAACGTCATCTGTCAGCGTGTGTAATGCCAACAGTAAAATTCGGAGGTGGTGGTGTTATGGTGTGGTCGTGTTTTTCTTGAAGGGGGCTTGCACCCCTTGTTGCTTTGCGTGGCACTCTCACAGCGCAGACCTACATGTTTTAAGCACCTTCTTGCTTCCCACTGTTGAAGTGCAATTCGATGCTGGCGATTGATCTTTCAACACGATCGAGCACCTGTTCATACTGCACGGCCTGTGGCGGAGTGGTCACACGACCATAACATAGATGTAATGGACTGGCCTGCACAGAGACCTGACTTGAATCCTATAGAACACCTTAGGGATATTTTGTAACGCCGACTTCGTGCCAGGCCTCACCGACCTACATCGATACCTCTCCTCAGTTCAGCACTCCGTAAAGAATGGGCTGCCATTCCCCAAGAAACCTTCCAGCACCTGATTGAAAGTATGCATGCGAGAGTGGAAGCTGTCATCAAGTGTAAGGATGGGCCAACACTATATTGAATTCCGGCAGTACCGATGGAGGGCGCCACGAATTTGTAAGTCATTTTCAGCCAGGTGTCCGGATACCTTTGATCACATACTGTATATATATAGTGATTTTACAGAGCCTGATGCAAGTTAGTTGTAAACCTGGGGCCCCGCACTACCTAAGGCAGGCCCTATCCCTACCAAACCTTTCTGCATATTGTGAGAAACTCAGACTACTCCATTGCAGAATACAGTTGAGGAGACAAAAGAAATTCCAAAGGGAGTGTTGTTTCTATATGGCTGTTATACTTTAATCGCAGGTTTTACTTAAATGTGTAGTATTTCTGATTTATAAATCCTTTCAGGAAGGGACTACGTTGCTGCTACAAATGAGTTCGCCAAGATTTGAACTAATTCGATTTTCACCAAACTTTATTCCGTATTCTCTCACATAGGGCTACATAAAATAACCAATTTTCTTTTTACTATATTTAAGAGTTAACTTACTCGAATCAATACACTCCAAAACAGCTACACCGACATCTTATAACATTGATAAAACATTCCATCTTCTTAACACAGAATAACCCTTGACAACACTTATTTTCAGGATATTGCAACATTTCGTGATGTTTCCTGGCAGACAATAATTCTCATTACCAACATTCTATCCCGATTAGAATAATGTACTGACAACCCATGATTAAAAATCTCTCTTTTTCTAAAGCAACTGTGAAACTAATTCTGTACAAACTTATTTATTGTTCTTCCTATTTGTTTTCCATCATCCAGTTCCCTTTTTTCAGTTGTTCTATTACTTCCTCCAATCTCCTCTGGTTATTACTTCTATCTCTATCGACTCCTGCTGTATTTCCGATTCCTGTGTCCTGCGTAAACTTCGGTGAAATGTCTCTTCTCGAAGTATGTTACTCCATTTTTATCTGAGAATTTGTCTTTTTACGTACCGGTACTGAAGTCATCTCAGCCAATTTTTTAACAGTTAGTGCCTTTCTACTATAATTATATTCCCGGGGCTTACGATTGCACTTGTTCTTGAAAAGACAAGAAAGTCTGAACTATTTCGGAGTTAGATGTATCAAGACTGACTGGTGTTCCTTCTGATTCAGGTTTCCACCATGGGTCAAGAGCTAGTTAGTTTTCTAAGGTGTAAAACATTTGTATCAATTATCATCTTAAGCGAAATTTTTATTGTGTCCGATTGAATAAGATATCTAAAACCTTCTAACAATCTGCTTTCAAGACCGAAACCGGCTGCTTCGGTTTTATCACTTTTAATGTTCTTCCTTGCTGCGAAATTCTAGTGGCATCGTTTCAGATTTATCCGGTTGCAAAGTTGAGGTATTTCAAAATAAAATGGTGCTTTCCAGTACATAAATAACAGCTCTTCTCTCATGCTGGATAAGTATCTTTTTATCATGCGCTTGATTGCACCTCTGGCATTGGAATGGTTTGTCTGTATTTCTTTCCTTAGACGTCGAACTATTTTAGATGACGTTTGAACGGAGCGATGACCGCCTTGGTCTAGGTGACTTTATGATATTCATTCCCGTGTCTTTTATGTGAAAAAACGCTAACTGCCTTTCAGTACTCTCCATTACAGTTTCAAAATCAATTGCCGATTGGAGAGTTTCTATGTTTTCTGTCAACAATCGTCTACCAATAGATTCGCTCGCCACACCAAAATTAACCGATTTCTCAAATTTATATCTACACAACATAAATAATTACAACATAAGACTTGTTTTCTCAGCTCAGAAACGAAATCCATCATGTTTTGGTAAGGCTTCTGTTTTAATAAGTACCGATAAAATCGGTATACTTCCGATACCATGTTAGTTTTTGCTGAATAATGTTTTATTTTTATTTTTTTAAAATCATTTACTCAAACCCCTTAGATTCAGGCAATTCTGGCCAATAAATGTCCCGTAATTGTAAAAGAAAATAAATAAGTAGAAAATAAACTCCTTAGTTACTCCCTAAACCGAAGAAATCCGTCCTTCGTCCGGAGTTTGTATGTTATACATAAATGCTTAAAGTGTTTCTAGTGGCATACGGACAAAATCTCCGGCCGAAATATCGCCGCCCAAAATCTCGCGGGTCAAAAACTCACGAGACCAAAACCTCGCATAGACAAAATCTCGCCGTCCGAAACCTCGCTGCCCAAATCCTCGTGTGTCCAAAACTTAGTGTGGACAAAACCTCGGGGAGCAAAATCTCGCTTGGCTAAAAGTTTGCGGAATGAAAACTCCTCCCCAGCCCTAAGTTGCACCGTCAAAATGAAATAAAAAAAACATCCCCATCCTAACATCATCTATGTGGCAAATTTGATCGAGATCGGTTGGTTGGCTCAAAAAATGATATCTCAAACATAGTCATTTTCAGTTTTAGTCTATATATATGTATATATATATATATTCAAAGCACGAGTTAGATATTTTTCTTGTCATTATTTTAATGCAAGTATGTGTTATTACTAAATATAGACATATAGCAATAAATATTTCACTCTATATCGACGAAATCGTCGTGTGGGCTTATGCTACATTAAAAGGTTCAGAATCGATAAATATGATATATTAAGTAACCTGGTAGATTATGCATTGACCCTAATGGAAAAGGTAATGATGACATGGATGATAATAATGGAATAACGAAAGTGGAAGGAAACAGGAGAACTCCGAGAAAATCCATGCACATGATGTTTGTTTACCATGAAGCCCAATTCGTGGGAGGTGGGGTCGAACCGGGACCCCACGGGCCAGAGGTGAACGTTCTGCAATTGAGGCACCCTGACCCACATAATAACTGTCAAAGTTGAAGTGATAGATAATGTTTTGTTCCACAAGTTAATACATTATTGAATTCTGTTAAGATTGTCTTTTATTAGAACTGAGTAAAATAAATTACTGTACGATTGAGCTGAGCTTCATTCGTAACTAACATAAGGTTTTCATTAATTGCGCCTAGTAAAACAACACCTGGCGCAGTTCAAATGTTAATTCTCACTTCCACACAGCAGAAGTGAAAAAGTAAGATAGCTTTTTATTCACTAGCACCTTCTGATATTGAAGCTGTTAAAGTACTATCTTACTTGCAATGTTTCCAACAAACATGAATATCAATTGTCTTGCCATAATATAGACAAGGGTCAATTTTTTATCTGTGATATTAATGAAAGCTTATGAACATTTAAACCACTTCTGTATCTAGAAATGTGTGATCTGATGTGTTTTTGAATTTAGCGTCCCCTTCAGCATCGAGAGTATGTGAGACGTGGACGTACAGCTTAACGTAATATCCGAATTACATGCGCTTCCTCCAGGAATCGAACATGGATCTTCCACGCAACAGGCACGTACGTTAAGCACTAGTTACGAGATAATAGTCCTGTGATAAGTTCGAACAAATAAAGGAGTTAGTGCTTGTACGTTTTGGTGTGATTATAAATGATTTTGCGGAAAGGTTACCTTTTCGGAAAGGTTACACTGTTCAACAACGAAAATGTAGATTGAACAAAATCAGCTAATTCCGATTGATTTTGTGGTGCTGATCACGAATTTGAAAGTTATTTTCGAATATTAGCTCTACTTTTCGTTTTACAGGCATGTCTAATAATAACGCTTTAAAAATAAATATATTCGCCTCGTTTGGGGTAAAATGTTACACTGATCCGGCAACACTGGAGAAGCTATATGAACGCTTGGTTTCATTGTGTTCCTTATCTCAGTAGTGTTCTGCTATTGTTAGAAAAGACAGGTTTAGTGCACTTATCAGCGTTTTGGGTGTGACGTTTGTGTAGTGCAGGACATAAAAATACAACTACAAGTACGCAAAAATACTGGTATTTCGAATGTATATTTTTAAATAGTTGCCGGAACTATTTCAAGTGACATTTTGAGGATTTCAATGAACAAAAATGCCGCGAAATTGTGTAAACAGTGCGGATAGCTTCTGCTACGTGTGTGGGGAAGTGACATTTTCCTCACAAAAGCAGACTATAACACCACTAATAAGAAAAACCTATCAATATTACTTTGGTTGTAAAATTGGAGACCAAGATAAATCTTGGGCACCCCACATTGTGTGTAACATTTATGCCATCAATCTAAGAAATTGGATTAATGGGAAGGGGCGCTCAATGCCTTTTGCAGTGCCCATGATTTGGAGGGAGCCAAGCGACCACATCAGAGACTGTTATTTTTGTATGGTTCCTTCCGTCAAGAAGGGAATTTCCACAAAGAAGAAGCGGGCCTTGATCTATCCTAACATTCCTTCTGCAATGCGCCCTGTTCCACATGGAGAAGGACTACCTGTTCCTGACCCACCTAAAGAATACGATCTTTTTTCTGATGATGATCAAGAAGTTGAAGCTCCTGAATCAAGTACTTCGAAGGACCCTACGTTTGTTGTAGAAGAACCTCCATGTGAACCACATAGACTTACTCAAGAGGAACTAAATGCTCTAATCAGAAACTTGGACCTCTGGAAAAGCAAAGCCTAAATTTTAGCGTCACGCTTAAAGCAATGGAATTTATTGCAGGAAAAAGTAAATATTTCAGTGTATCGGAATAGGGGGAAGATGTTCACTTCATTTTTTACTATGGAAGACACACTTGTGGCATGTACAGATGTAAATGGTCTCATGAGGGCACTTAAAATTAATTACGAACCTACGGAGTGGAGGCTCTTTATAGATTCGTCCAAGGTGAGTTTAAAGGCAGTGCTTTTACATATTGGAAATGAACTTCCTTCAATTCCTGTAGGTTACGCAGTTCATATGAAGGAATCTTATGAAAACTTGAAACGTTTACTTCAAGCCATTAATTATTACGATTTTCAGTGGCTCATTCGTGGTGACCTTAAAATAATAGCACTGTTGCTAGGTATGCAGTTAGGGTATACAAAGTATTTTTGCTTTATATGTGAATGGGATAGTAGAGATCGTGGATCTCATTACCGCAAAAGTGAGTGGAGTACCAGAGAAACTCTTCAGCCGGGAGTGAAAAATGTGCAGCATGAACCACTGGTAGATCGTAACCGAATTTTGCTTCCCCCTCTACATATTAAATTAGGTCTTATGAAAAGTTCTGTTAAGAGCATTAAACCAGAGGATGAGGCCTATAAGTACCTAAGAGGACAATTACCTCGATTAAGTGATGCCAAAGTTAAAGAGGGTGTTTTCATAGGGCCACAGATTAGGCAACTATTCAAAGATCACAAGTTCGACGAAATTCTCCAAGGTGAGGAGAAAGCTGCGTGGGAAAGCTTGAAGAGTGTTTGTTCACAGTTCTTGGGAAGACACCGAGCAACAAATTACAAACAACTGGTAGCAAAGTTGTTACTGTGCTACGAAAATCTTGGTTGCAATATGTCTCTGAAACTCCGCTTTCTTCATTCACATCTAGACTTCTTTCCCGAAGATTGTGGAGCAGTAAGTGAATAACATGGTGAGCGTTTCCATCAAGATATTGCAGCCATGGAGAAGAGATATGAGGGAAAGTGGAGTTCTAACATATTGGCCGACTACTGTTGGACTATTGCAAGGGATGCTCCAGATGTAACCTACAAAAGGCAAGCCAAGCGAAGACGCTCAAAATAAAATAAACATAATCCTGTACAAGGGATCACTTGAAACTTTTGTCTACATTGCAGTGTAGTTCTTGCACAAAAAGGTATTTGTACATATTTTTCATGTTTTGATGTTAATACTGATTTTTATTACGGAATTGTTAATGTTTAACTTGACCACGGTTACTTTATTTTCTGTATCGCTGTGAAACTGGTATTTGCGCAATTTTGAAAAAGGAAGTACAAGGGTCTTAGAAAGCTATAGATTAGGGTACTTCTTAACTCCCCAGCTTATCACATCACAATGAAATAGATTTTTTAAAAAGTAAAATGTAGGTTTTTACAAGGATTTTGCTTAAATGTTCTATAAATATTAATACGTTTGTATATATACAGCTACTGTTGTACAAGGGCGTTTTTTTTCACAACCTGAGCTAAGAAAATTATTCTATTATCATTTCCTTTCATATTATGCTTAAATGAATGTAAAAATCGCAATTTTAAAGAATTTACATACTTTTGATCAAAATTTGTTGAACAGTGTTACCTTACTATTAAACGGTATCTTCACAATCAAACCGTGGCACAATTTGTATAAATCCTAAGCAAACAAGCATCATATTGCAATTAGAGAGCTTACTTGGAATATGCTTTGCAGGATCAGTTTGTATTTGAGTCTCATAACAAAGCAAATCAAGAACACATCCTAAGCGCACAAAAGCTAATATTTCAGCAGGCAGTGGATCTCGCCAGTGCAGTAGAGCAGAGGGAATCTATTTTTTTAAAAAATAATATGGCCTACATCTCTTCGGAACTTTCTGAGTTAAGCCTTGGAAGTTTCACGTAAAATATTGAATTTGGAACATGTAATAGATACATAGTTTCTGCGAAGATAGATATATCCATGCGTTATAAAATCTCAAAACATAATATGTAGCCTTTTAGGAAATGCTGTTGCATTATAAATGCGCTAAACACTTTTAGATTTTGTGGATACCCCACTGCGTTATAGTGCAAAAGAAGCCTATTATCTACTGATGAGTATTCGCACTGAACGAATAGTTTTCCAGATGTTCCAAAACACTAAAATAATAATCACCAATAACAATGTTCTCTAGAAGAAATTATCTTGGATAATTATAAGATTTTTTATGAATTTTTGTCCTCTTTTCATGTATATTTTAAAAAATCCAAGATTTACGTACATAACTAGTGCATACCATAAGTAAAATCAACAAAGAAATTAGTTCAGCATAATGCATACTAAGTAAATAAATACGTAAATAAATTCTCGTAGGGACATTAAGAGCTTCAGACGAAACTAAAAGCTAATGAATTTATTTTCCAGTAAGAAAAGCTACACCTTTTTATCATTGCCAACATGTAATATTTTGTTGATGTACAGATTGTACAGTAGCTAGAAAATGTCATGTATTTAAACCCAGTGATTCTCAACGTGGGCGTTAACGCCTTCCAAGGAGCGTTCTCGTTTGCAAAAGGTTGCTGTAACAGAAAGGGTCGATTGGAGGGCGATAGACTATTTAGGAGGCGTTTAAGATTTCATGATCTGTTAGACGTTTACCGTATTATTGGACAAAATACAAATTACACATTTTACAAACTATCAAAAGTTTAGACACTTTTACAAGTAATAATGTAGATTCTTCGAGGCTGATTTTAAGAATTGCAGCCTTTATCTAGTTCTTACAGTGCAGCCTTATGCATAGGTGGAATTGGGTTAAGATAACGGGGAGCGCTAGGCTCGAAAAAGTTGAGGAGCAGTGTTAATCGATGTTGTACCTTAAATTCACCATTAGCTGTGAAGATTTTAGAGCATTGACTTCATTAACGAACATGGTCGACAATCACTCTAGCTATCCATTGCAGAAAAACAATTCAAGATTTCCCTTTCGTTCAAGAGTTATCGTGTGAAGCAACGAACGACCAGACCTACTATAGATATACCACATTGACTTGACACAAAGTCTTCTATTCCAAGCGCTGCTGTCGGTTGAAGAAATTCCACTGCCTTTTGCTAAGGTTCTCTTGCTTAGAAACAGTTCAACTCTTATTGGCTCAATGCGTGGGTGTGTCGAGGGTGCGAGCTTTAGTTCGAATTTTTGCCACGGCTCAAGACATTTTGACAGCACCATAGCATTTTATCTAATTACCAGACGGGTCTCTCGACCATCAGCGTAGTTTCATTTTCATTCAGACAGAAGAAGATAAGAATTTTGATTTTCATTCCATTTTAATTATGAACAATTTCAATTACATTATTATTATTATCAAAAGTTTTATACGTCCCAGTTCCAGAAAACTGGAATGCTAAACGCTATTTACTTTCATTTGTATTACTTATAAACCCAAATTGGGGTCGCGGTCAACTGTCATATCAACTCCCGATGCTTAGGTGCCGTACTTTCGGGCTCCAGTGGAGACAAGCGTACTGCTTAAAGGGAAATCAAGAAAGCAGGAACATTATCGAGGGTAAAAAGAAAAATACAATAGTTAAATGCTCGAGAACAAATAGTATTCTTATTAACATTACACAAAATAAAAGGGGAAGAGAATGATATTATTGTGATTGGTGAACGAGGCAAGAAATAATGCAAGGACAAACAGATAACCTGACAGTGGCGGGAGAATCCATTCCTTAAAATTAGGTTTTGTTTTAAATTAATTTTTTGCGTTTGTCATCGTGTTAAAGCAAGAGTAGCCAACGGACCGACCGCGGCCTACTAATCGACCTGCAAATGTGAGAGGTAGACCATGGTAGTATATGTCACTCTCTAAATCCATCTTTCTTAGTGTTGCCAACGTGGCTAGAAATTTCTCGACAGGAGTCGAGATAAAAAATACACGTTTAAAAAAATCAAGAGAAGACGTGATGAGAAATTGCACGAGTCTCGCGAACATTAGTTCACTTAAATTTTAGATCTCAAGCACTGTTTCAGTGTTACAAGATCCATAGTATAAAACTATAAATACATAAAGTTGTTAAGTTTGCAGTAAGAGCTGAGAAATTGTATTAATAAGAGGTGAAAACTTGGCTTTTGTAGTAGTCTATGGTTTAGTAGAATACAGGAACCAAAACGTAGCAGCTCAAAACACGCTCCCCCTCCATGATGTTGGCAGTTGCACTTAAGTAACGTAACAGCTCATAGAGGAAGAATAAATGTTTAATTTATTCCTATTCCTAACATTTGGTGACCCGACGTGATCAAAACTTGCAAGGAAGTATAAACTATTGTTCCAGTTATTTTGTGTGAATACCGGAGAAAGAAAATATGGAATCCTTGGTACAAAAACGAAAAGTAATAAGGGCGTCTTTCACCCGTGCACACAATGCCTTGTTAGAAATGCTTAAAGAAGAAACTATTTCGGAAAAATCTGTAAGGATAAAGTTCGCCACATTAGAAAGGTTATCCAGTGGATTAAAAGAATTAAAGGGGAAGGTAACTGAATTGATTTTGGAAGATTCCACGAAAACAAAGGGGGACTTTGAACAGGAATTCGGGAAGGCAAAACAGTATAGAGAAAAGTTGGACGCCGCTCGTATCGAGGTTGAAATGTTTTTTTTTAGTGCTCGTGCAGTGTCAAACAAAGGTAGTGAAGTTTCAGGGGTGTCTTCGCCTACTTCAAAAAGAAATTTAAAGCTGCCAAAAATGAGCAAATAAAATACGGGGGTGAAGTTAAAAACTGGTTAGGTTTCTGGAGGCCAGTTTAAAAGAATTTGTGAGGATAAGGAAATGGAAGAAGACAACAAGTTTAAGTACTTGATCCACGTCACGGTGGAAGGATCCAGATCTCGTGAAATAGTGGATAGTGTCAAAATTATTCTGTCTTGCAGCATAGAATTATTCTAAAGTTATTGAATGTTTGAAAAATAGGTTTAGTAGGGAAGAGTTACTAATAGAATTTTATGTGAGAGAACTGCTTGGATTAGTTATTAAAAATGCAAAGTTGATACGTCACAGTTGTATGATAAACTTCAATCGTACTTAAGAATACTAGAATCCATAGAAATGACTACCGATAAGCATGCTGCAATGTTATTTCGATTGGTTGATTCTTGCATACCAGAGGACATTTTAAGAGTGTAGTTGAGAAATTCTAATGTCTTAATCAGTAATGAGGATGGGCAAGAAACAACATATGATGACAAGTTGAATGTCACTCGCAAAAACGGGATTCGACTTAATGGAAGGTTCTAATAAGAGGAGAAAAAGAAGAAGCACGTTATCACTGCGAGTGAATTGTTTATGCATGAACGAAATAAAAATTCTATTAGTTGTATTTTTTGTGATAAGCATCACCAGTGGCGTATTTACGATTTTGTTTCGGGGAGGGCTTTGCTAACTTTCGGGGGGGAGCTTTGCCTGAAAATGTGAAAATTCTGTAAGATATTTCACATATAGTAAGTAAGGTTTCGGGGGGGGCTTAAGCCCGGAAGCCCCTCCCCTAAATACGCCACTGAGCATAACTAAAGTATGGAATGCTTTAATGTTTAAAAGCTTCCTTTTCACAAGAAACAAGAATTCATGAAAAAGAAACAGGTGTTTTGTTTGCTTAAAGGATGGGCATTCTTAAAAGGTGTGTAAAGCAAAATTGCAGTGTGTTATTTGTAAACAAAATCGGGTGATTATGTGCACGGAGTTACCGTTCAAACACGAGGATACTAATGAACCGGAAAAGGAGGAAGAGAAACCTAAAGCTACCCTATCTAATCAGTGTTGACAAAAGATGTGTTATAAACTTTTCTGGTAGTGCTAGAGGCTAACGGTAAAAGGCGCATTGTATGGGCGCTCATTGATTCAGGTTCTCAGCGGTTCTACATTTTGTCTAGTACTGCTACAGAGATGTGTTATACACCAGTGAAAACTTAACAAGTAATACATGCGTTATTCGGTGTTCGTTGTTCGAATAAAACAGAACAGAAATGTTACAATATAATGTTGAAAAAGTAAGGTAGGTAATGGTGCAGTTGAAATACAGGTTTTGGATCAAACTGTTATTTGTAGTCTCATACCAAAAAGTCAAAAACTAAAACCAGATACTTAGCTTGAAGAGTTGAAGGCAAAAAATTTAAGTGTCTCAGATATTGGTGCCGGTTCTCTAAAGATCGAAATATTGTTAGGTGCTGATGTTATGGGTAAACTTTAAACTGTAACTTTGTATCACTTAGATTGTGAACTACCTGCTATTCAAACCGTGCTAGGTTGGGTAGTGATCGGAAAATTGGTCAAGCATATGAGTGAGAATGTTCATTCTATGGTGACTCTTACTCTTTTAAGTCAAGACACACGTTTAGCAGATCTGTGAAATTTAGAAGCCATAGGAATTCCTGACCCCTGTGAAACCATGAGAAAAAGTGAAATAGATGCAGCGGTTTTAGATCATTTTGACAAAACTAACTGTTAACAAAGGGGAAGATATGACATATTTTTAACTTGGCTAGATGGCAATAGTGATCTACCTCATAACCGAGATCTATCGGAGAAACGACTATGAAAAACGGCTGAGAAATTAATAGCAGAACGAAAGTTTGATGAGTATACTGCAATTTTTGAAGACTGGAAAAATGAGGAAATTATAGGAAAATGAAAATGAAATGAAATCTTTGAGTTTTACTTCCCACGGTTATGGCGGTTAGGCTAAAGGAGACGGTGATGATGAAAGATGAGTGAAATGGTGGAATGAAGAAAGTGGGAGGAAACGGGAGAACCCCGAGAAAACCCACGAGCACGGTGTTTGTCCACCACAAAGTTCACTTGGCGCGGGCTGGGATCGAACCCGGGACCCCAAGTACCAGAGGTGAACGCTCTACCACTGAGCCACCGCGCCCCCTAAGGATATTATAGAAGTCCCAGAAGAAGAATTAGATAATCGTGGGCATTATTTACCTCATCGGGGACTCTTTAAAGAAAACTCCACGACAAGTCGTAGACCTGTTCTTGTAAAGAAAACGGATCTCGTTTCATAAATGATTGTCTAGCGAAGGAACCTAATATGTTAGAACTTATTCCTGTCATTCTCATGAATTTTAGAAAGAAAAGGATAGGTGTTATTTTGGACATAAGAAGAGCTTTTCTACAAATCTCCATTAGTTCAGCGGATTGTGATTACCTGAGTTTTTTGTGGTGGCAAGGTTATAATGAACAGGTGATTAAAGTGTTTCGATGCCGCTGGGTAGTTTTAAGACTTAACTGTAGTCCTTTTCTGTTGCATGCTATGAAGACCGTCACTTGAAACAATGCAGTTATCCTTAAAGTAGTGTAACTGAAAAGTTTAAAACTTCCATGATGTTGATAATTGTGTAACATCTGTTGACTCTGAAAATGAATTGAAAGAGTTTATTGAACAATATAGGCGGAGTTATGGGGGGCATTGTCCCCCAACGTTTTGACAAAAAAATAAAAATGCAACTTATAAGATCCTTCAATTTTCATTTGTGTTTACCGTGCCCCTTCCCCCCAACAGACAAAAGGTCTGCCCTCCAGCAGACAATTCCTAACTCCGCCCATGTTGAACAAGCAACGAATATCATGGCGGAAGGAAAATTCGACTTAAGAGGGTGGGAACATACTGCCTTATGTGAGGATGAACAGAGATGTGAACCAATATATCTGTTCTAGGTTTATTGTGGGACAAGGAAGATGTGAGATAAAGTGAGAAACCTCAGAACAAGTAACAAGAAGAGTTGTTTTGTCTTTTGAGCAACGAGTGTTTGATCCCATTGGTTTCAGTTGTCTTGTTTCTTACTCTTTTCCCAAAACTCTGGTTACAAGAAATATGGAAAGAAAAGTTCAGTTGAGATACTAAGTTACCGGAAGAAAGAAGCAAACAGTTTCTTAAATGGTTAGAACTGACGTTGAGAACTTTAAAAATACATAGGTGTGTTTCATTGGTAAACATAGAATCTTCTAGTTTGCACATATTCTGATTCATCAAAATATCTTATGCTGCAGTAGTGTTTTTGAGAACTAAGGTTAATGGAACTATTTCAGTACAATTATCGCAAGTCAAATTGAGAATTGCTTCACAGAAGGGCGTCAGCATACCGAGATTAGAATTATTACCATGTTTTATAGGAGCTCATTCATCGGATTTTGTGAAAACAGCGATGGGACTTGAAAAGATCAAAGAATATTTTTGGACTGATTCGTCTACAACCTTATGTTGGATAGAGTGAAGGACCCTGAGCAACAGTCGTTAACAGTAGAGTGAAGGAGATATTAACAAACTTAAAGATTGGCGTCATATCTCAGGACAGCATAGCCCGGCGGACCTGCCTTCAAAAGGATGTTCATTTAGTAAACTATTGAAATCTCAATGGTGGAAGCAAGAAGAAATGAATTGGCCTCGGTGTACAGTCATGACAAATCAGGGGCGTCATTCAGGGGGCAGGAGGGGGCAATTCCCCCCCCCAAGAGTTTGAGGAATATGTATACTTTAATTGATTGTCTACTAATATACTAGTACAAAACGCGAAAATGTTATGTCGGTGGTGATCTGCCCCCCCCCCCACGCGAATTCCGAAATGACGCCCCTGTGACAAATAAGGACGACTAAGCGCTGAAAGAACAAGGGATTAGTGGTTAGCATGTTTGATAGGAGCACAATTGATCCGTGATATTGTGCACATTTTTCGAAGATTGTGTTTAGTGACAATGGGACAAATTTCGTAGGTGCAAGTAATTTGCTTAACGAGGTGGACTGGAATGAAATACGAAGAGAAGCCTCAGTCAAAAGAATGGAATGGAAATTCAATCCACCAACAGCGGCATGGTGGGGTGGTTTCTGGGAGAGAATTATACAAATTATCAAAAAGCTTCTAAGGAGAGTATTGGGACTCTCTTTACAGTATTTTTACAGTATGAGGAGTTACTGACTATTGTATGTGATTGCGAGGCTACTGTACACTCTAGGCATCTAACTTACGTTACTAATGATCCACATGATCCCATTTCTATTACACCTGTAATGTTTATGCAAGATATTTGTAATGTAGCTATACCAGATTTAGATAATTTGGTATAGCTACCAGATTTCTTTCTTTTTTGACAAGAAATTTTGACATCAACAAAGTTTAAGAGATATTTTAAGGAAACGCTTCCGGAGTGAATATTTAAGTCAATTGGTACAACGGCCTTGGGAAGACAAATACTTCTCAAAATATCAAGAAAGATGATGTAGTCTTGTTGGAAGTAGACGACAAGAAAAGAGTGGCTTGGCCCTTGGCTAGAGTAATTGACGCTTATCCTGGTAAAGACGGACAGTACAGAGTTGTTTGCTTGGAAACTTCATCAGGAGATATGATTTGGAAGTAACTTCTGGTGAGAAACTACTTGCAGAGAAAGTTAAAAAGATTACAAGTAAACCTAAAGTTGAAAAGACTGTAACCACAAGAAGTGAATCTTCCTAAGAAACTTTTAGGTTGACAAGGTATCTTATGTAATATGTATTTTGTTTGATTATTACAGGTGGATGTTAAGTTTGCAACAAGCGGTGAGAAACTGTATGAACAAGAGGTGAAAACTTGGATTTTGTAGTAGTCTGTGGTTTAGTGGAATAAAGGAGCCAAAACGTGGCAGCTTATAGAGGAAGAATAAATGGGTAATTTATTCCTATTCCTAACAAAAGTGATCGTATGAACACAATAAAGAGCATTTATCAACGTTTCAATGATAATCGCAAGTCATGACACATCATCATATATTAGTAATAAATTTGGTTTAAATATTGTTATATCACACTCTTTAGGACCTCTCATGTCGCCAAAGGGTTCTGATAACATCTAGATGAAATTAACAAAAAATATATCAGACCATAAATTTGTACATACATGAACGAAACGAGGGTCGACAGGAGACTTCTACAAAATTTAAAAAGGGGTGAGAGGACTCCCTCTAGCAAGCTACTGCACAGATAACTAAACTGCCAGTGATTTTTGAAGGAAAAAGTAGCCCTCAAACGTGTATATATATAAAGAAAGAATTGGCCGCCCCTTGTTTGTTGAGATACCGCAGGAGGAAAGCTTGGCTTTGGAGAAGGAAATATCATCTAGGTTCTAAAATGATTTATGACAACATAGAAAACGCATCAAAAATATGGATGTATCTACAACCTATGCATTAAGGCTGCAACAAGACGCAGGGCCTTATAAAGCGTCGTTTTGACGCGTCATTAGTGCCATACTAAAGAGTTCGACTAACATATGTTTCCTGCCTTTACCACGACGCTAATCATACGTCAAAACGACTCTGCATAAGGCCCTAAGTTTTTAGGATTCTAGTCTTCGGTGCCGGTGTTTTAACAAGGTTCTAATATCAAACTTAACTACAGATGAATGCCTCATATAAATTTGGTGTTCAAAACGTTAATCTCCAAACAAACAAACTGTTTTGTAATTCTAGAATAAACGAAATTATTTTTATCCCATAACATAATTATCTTTTGCTTGTAACTAAAACACATCTTCCTTGACTACTTTTTTTGCAGAATATGTTTCTGGTGGACAACACCGTGTCCGTAGATTTTCTCGGAACAATACCGTTTCCTCTTACATTATCATTCTAGTAATTCTTCCATCATTATTCATTTTCCTTAATCATCCTTCTCCCTTTACCTGAAGGACATATTCGTGGGACCCTAAACTAAAAGATCATATTTTTAGACTAGTGTATTTCATTTCACTCGCTTGAACAAATACGAAAATGAAATATGAAATACGTACTCTACAAAATGAATAAGGAAATTTTATTTGTGTAACCCCAAAGTTGCTGGTCAAAATATTAAAAGGACGAACGTAAAGTTAAAGTAAACAATTAGAGTTGTTAATTCAGCACTATATTAATATATAATGCACAATGCGTCAGGCTGGGGTACAACAATAATTCTTGATGTTTGTTTTAATTTGTGAGAACTATCGAACCTTCATCCAATCCCAAACTAAGAAAGAACTGTTAGTTAATTAGTAACAAGCTAGGATACTAGTTTTTCGTTGCTGTCCACAACGCTGTGTTCCAGAGTGTTACTCTGGCATCTCAGAAATTAACGTTTACTATTATTTTCGTCAACCCCACTACCATAAGAACAGCTGCCTTCTCGCACAACATCTCAGCACTTTCGTGGGTAAATGTTTAGTGTTTGCACGTTGGACACTGTAGAGCCCACTTCGAGTCCCGATGGGACCATGTGCCTCAGATCCAACGTTACGTTCTATGTTCACTTCTTATACATATAGCCACTGTAGTCAAATTAGATGTTAAATTCAAATTAAACCTAAAGAATAATTTTCGTCTGGCTGGCTCTTGTGGAAGTAATCTACTGCTGGCATAGGTCTTAATTCCATTATAACAGCTAAGTATACCTGGAAACAAAATCCCAACCAAAAAATCTAACTCAACATAATAAATATCAAGTTTATATTAGCATCAGATTTTATATTAGTATCCTTATGCAGACATAGAAAATGGCACTATTATCAATCATTAGAATAAACCGTAATATTAAAAAGGGTTAAACAAAATCTTTCTTCGTACGGATACTCATTGTTGCTAACGCGCCTAATCTCTACGGACTCAGACACGTACGGACTCAGACACGGACCCTTCATCTTGATCCGTCCCTAACTCGGATTAGATACAATACTATCTTGTTCTACTAACTTGCGATCACCTAGCACGTATTTTGTTTCACTAGATATGATTGCATAGCAGTGTTACTTTCTACAACGACACGACACTAAGCCCGGATGCCAATTTAAACTTAACCCGAAACATGTAAAAAGACAGATCTATTGCCACCACTGCTAGGGCTACCATATGCCAGCATTTATGCGCACATGTCCCTATTTTGGGACTAAAACTTTCCGTCCGCATACATTTTCCGAACGTATTGTTATAATGTTTTGTGAACATACTGTCACGTTTAAATGCACCGTGTTTTTTATTGTGCATTTATACCTGCTTTCAGCATATAAGTCAGGTTAGGAGTATAGAACCCACATTTTAAATAGTTAGCCAGATGGAAGTGTGTCCGCATTTTGGCATTGCAGAATATGGTAACCCTGACTGAAATACCACTTACCTTTCGCCGGTAGACTCTGCATCTGCTTAGGAAGCCGGTTCATCAGAAGTTAAGCCTCAGCTTCGTGTTTGGTTTGTTACCATGCTGAAAATAAATCGTACATACACTTAGTGCGAAAAACAACGGTTACTAATGTCATAATCAACAATGGTTACACTTTTGTTTCAAACTTAGTGTTTATTGCGAAAGTTGTTCAGTAGACACAGAATTTACCTCTATAATAATAATATGTGATCTCATTATATGTGTACGTTCAATATTATGAACTTTCATATTAAACGTGCTATACATAAATACAAGGAACAAACAGATTCCTCCGACCATAACATTGAAGGAAGTATTTTATGAAAAAAAAAAGTTTTTTAAGTAACTCTTTGCATGCTTGCTTTGTGAATTTCAAGCATGAGTTTTTTATTTATAGGGGTTAACTGAGTGAAGTTCCAACAACGTGCCACAATGGTCTAACAACATGCCAGAAGAAGACTTAGAACTAAAGGATCATATGGGTGTCGCACAAATTAGATGCAAACGTAGGGTTCTCTTGAACATGAAAGGAAATGGAAATCACCAAAATATAAGCTGCTATGAACAGTAGGGAGCGGAGCTAAAGAAGACAAAACTTTGAATGTTGCCGAAATGAGGAAAAGGTAGTAATGCTGCTGAAATTGAATATCTTGCAAAGATTAACAGTAAGCAATCTAAAATTAGCCTACCGATCATAAGAAGGGCAGATCATTCAATATAAAAGTACACAACGGAATGCTGTCCTAAGTGAAAATAGTGTATGGAACTCAAACAATAAGATTCCGTGGTAGGGGTCTTATTGTGTTTAGTATATATAACTGGAAGAAAGAACCCTCATAGTTGGTGCAGAAATGTAAACGAAAGTAGTTGATGTATGTGATACAAAATAAAGAGAAGTGAGGTGTAAAGGGAGCGAATGCATGTAGAAAGAGCGTGGAGATCTCGGGATGACAAAACCAGTGCTAGTAGTTGCGGTGATATGAGCTAGTGTGATGGAATACTGGAGTTACGGTGTAAATGTTCGATCACGAACGTCAGGTAGTGTCAATGGAAGCAGAGCGCAACAGTACTTTGGATGTCGAATGTGCACGTGCATCATGTGTGTATAAAATACGATAAACAGTAGTTGTGAAATTGTTAGCGGATGTGTTCGATATATTGCAGGAAGGAATGTCTGGTTATAGAACAGATTAAAGTGCAGCTGTATGAGGATTTATTGTGGATGAACTTAACTCATGATAGAAAACGATGACACAGATGATGAGGATATTGAAAGTGATTTCGGTTACCAGGATGATCGACGCTGCTTCCAGAACGACATCAACCGTCGTTGAGTACTACGAAAGCAGTAGCTCTTCATATGCTCCATAACCGTCAACCAAAATGTGCACAAAATTCCCTGGCAAATACTTTGCCGATCTATAAAATATTTGAACTAAGCAGCCCCACCTTCTTCCACCTGGATCAACAACTCATATTTCATCGCGTCTAAAAATCACCACGGTTATGTAACAGAAATGCAAAATAAAAAATAAGACAGTCTTGCATAAGTTTAAAAATACATTTATAATGCCTTACAGATGCTAATATTTCTTACAAACACTACTAAGTAATGCCATACGTAAGCATTTCATCGCAATGGAACAACACAATGCAACCATTCACGACAGCACAATACGCACCTAGGCGAGAACTTCATCCACACAACTTGTGCCTTATCATTTACAGCACCCAAATCATGCGTCAAACAGTAAACAAATTAGATTCTCGTAAAATTACGTGTAAAGTTAGAACGAGAGTAGACGTTGATGTCGTAGCTGTTCGAACAACCTCCGCAGACTTGATAATGAAATCAAATCTTTCATTACAGAGCACAAGTTGACGCATTCATATATGACTATGCCGATGCACAGTGGTTCAAAATGGACTAAAGATTAGTCAAAATCCATTTTTTGCAAATTACGTTATAAAAGAACAAGTTTAGTTTTGGGATTGAGAGATATCCATAGTTTACTACATATCAACAGTGAACACTAGTAACATGTATTGTGTAACTTAGGAAGGGTGAAAATTACCCATTCCAAACATGGCTCCAAAATAGTTGCCAAATAGAGTATTTATCATTCGAGTTCATGGTTTCTTAAGTAAGAATATGCGGTCAGAAGAATAATTCTTGCTATTGGGGGTCAATATGCCTCAGCTACTTTAACTCCCTAAAGTGGCCATGCAGTAATTAAATATTTACTATTTCTTGAACATAATATATTCATGTGACAAACCCCAATTTGTTTTATCATAGGGATAGGGTCCACAAATCTCCAGTTTTAGCGTGGTCCCCAGTATTACCCAGTAATTTTGTGAAAATCTTCTGAAAGAATAATCCATTCTGAAATGCTTTTCAGGTAGTTTACTTGCAAATGTTTGCAATTTTGTGAAACATAACTATCTTTGTATGATGGTGTGAGGTGATAGGGTATTTAAAATAATAATTCTTAATTTATTTTCAGAACATCTATTGTTCATCAGGAAGATGAAGTGCATACAGTTCTTTAAAGAAAGAGAAATGAAGGGACATTGTCAGAAGAACAAAGGCATGTCCAGGCCTAAGTTTTGATTTTGCCTTGTTGATTATCCAGGTGATGTTACTAAAGACATTCGAAGATCTGTTCCCAGGTTCTGCAGCCAGATGTACCACGGACTGGGTAAGTGTGGCAGAAACTATGACATCTGTGTAGATGCATGCTGAATGACTTGTCGGAGAATTAGAGTCTAACGAGGACAACACTGAAGTGGAGTAAGATCGATTAAATCCAGGCTGACGTTCATTGAAGGATTTCACTGAATCCCGTGAGAGAAACAAATGCAGAAAAACTGAATGCACATCTGCAGGTTAATGGGAACTGGCATTTGCTGACAAAATGAGTCTTCGAGAATCAGAAAGAGAAGATGCAACAAAAGTACTTCGTGAGGTCACGGAAAAACTCCAACTAGGCATCGTAAGATGAGAAAAGCCATTTTGAGCTCAAAGGACTAGCCTATTTCCCCACAATCATACACCAAATAATAGATACTTGCACGGTTTCGCGGTTTCTCTTAATAAAAAGTCAGTACAATTCTATACTGGTGCCAATACACGTAACGCTGACATTTCTCCAAATTATCACCAATTAATCGAGGCTAAGTATAGTTGCTACCCGTCAGATGAAAGAATTAAGTATCAGATGTCGGTGCATAAATTCAATTGCAAGCTTTCTAAGACAAAACAGTTGAACATCTGCTGATGGCCAATGAATGTAAGATCAACTGTGTTTCCAGCGAGAAAGCTGACTCCTTGATGCTACTACCTAAATGAGGTTGAAAAGGAAGTGTATACAAACATAAATTCCAGCAGGAAGTGGGGATCCCTGAAGAACCAATTAAACGTTTATTGGTGGTACTCACAGCAATCAACTCTGGACTAGCAATCAACCCTAGAAGATTGGACCTCACGATGGTTTATCAAAATTAATTCTGATAAGACAAAATTCGTTTATTTATCCAAAGGACTATAGTGGCCTACTATTAACATCACGTTTCACTAAAGAAGGCTCTTTAATTTGGAGTAAAATGCCTTGGACTTCACTTAGTCCCAAAACTCATCTTCCTACAATACCATCAAGATAGTACACGACGGGCAATTTAAAAACTTAAACTTCTCTACAGCCTTCTCTATTCATCTAAATTTCAACTCAGCACAGGCCTCCAGCTTTACTTCATGTTTGTCAGGTCAGCACTTCTATGCGGTCACCCAGTTTAGGGACATATAATGGTGCTACAACGGATACAAAATCACACGACTAAGATTATACCAGGATATTCACGGGATATCACAATTCAAGAACTTCATGAAGATCTGGATCCTCCATATATTCACGTAATCATCCTCGGCCACCCTAGATTTTTCTGGCATGGACGTAATCAGTCAGATGATCCACCACTTCAGAAAAAAAGGAAAACCTGTACCACCAAGGAATACCTACAAAATGCTAGCACCATATGAAAGACCACAACCACTACTACATATCCAATATGAGAAAATAAGAGTGATCTCACAATCAATTCCTCTAAAACTTCTCCATTTTTACCACTTCAAATATGCGACAACCCCAACTCATGTAACCCGAACTTCCAAACTATTTCTTGACGACAGACATGTAGATATGATATAAAGACTGACGCTTTTTCAAGAATTTCCCTTATCCATACAGTGCAATAAAAGATTTAAAGAAATATGTAAGTATACACTGGAGTGTTTTTATTCATAATTAGCAGAAATCCCCATTTTCCGCGTGGAAAGAATGATGTTTAATGAATGTAAAACCGGAAATTTGAATATTGGAGAAATCACTCACTTTCCTTCTTTAGAAGAATAATTTTTGAAAACGCTGAAACTAGTGTTTCGTTGTTTTTTAATTAAGAGTTTAGATAGCAAATTTTACGCCTCTAACGTAAGGGAATTTTCACGTTGGACATCTGAATAAAAAATCTGAATTTTTAACATTAATTGAAATTTCCCTGATTTCCTCCTTTAAGGGCCGAACTTTCGAAAAGGTAGAAACATGTATTCGGTTAGTTTTAATAAGGAGTTTGTATGCCAAGTTTTATCTTCCCTAATTTCAGGAATCTCTGATCTAGCTGCATTATTCTTTTTAACGTTATTCCCACTAAGGCCGCCATAAGAAGACAACGTGCTTTTTATGTACATTATTTTTTCTAAAGATTAAATTAAGTTGCTCAGGGAAAGACAATGGATAGTGCTATTTTCTAACTTTCGGGTAAATTTTAAAAGTAAATTCAACTTTCCTGTACAATTCAATGCAATGACACGTACTAAACAGGCTCTCTTGTTATATACAGCTGTAATTCCGAACTTAAACTACCTACATACTATTCTGTAGTCCGATCCCAACCCACTAGACCTAATAATTCAATTTCGACGGCAGTAGCGGTTATCATTTAAATATATCAATTTATAAATTTTCTTAATATCCTTTTGTAACAACAATAATGTTTAATCTATTGACAACAAAAAAATTTAGTGGATTGTTGTTTTGGAATTTTGAAACCCACAGAGATTGGAAGGGTTATTAAAATGCTCTGGTGAGCGATCTCTGCATGATCTCTTTCAAGCAAGATGGAATGAAGAATTGAGGGAGTGAAGCGTACATCAAAAAAGCTACCAGAAATAATGAAAGCTTTACAATATACACAAAACCAATGCAGTTTATCTCGTGATAGGATATCAGAAGAAAAACGGCTGATTAATTATTATTTCTCCAAGTTTGAAACATTGATTCCCTTGAATGTTTAAAGGAGACTTTAGATCAAGTATGTACAAATTGGAACAGGGGGTGGGCCAATCACACAGGACTTAACTGGCGTTAAGTGCCGTATAACATTTTCATAACAATCGAATAGCCATATTTAATTCAAAAACTGGTTCGTCATACACTAACATCACAGAAGCACAGAGATTGTTAAGGGCGCCGATTTCTCTGTATTTTTTGGGGGGGGGGGAGCATTCAAATGAAGAAGGCATATATGAGGATTTTAAGACAAATTGCATTCAAATTATGAAAAACATTGTATATTCTAAAATACAATGAGAGGGCCCACATGAGCCATGGGGGCCCGGGCCCCCGACTCCCTCACGATCGGCGCCTTTGGAAACTGTTATAGCGGTAACCAAATTATTTATTTACTAAAGAAAAGCAGGAAAAAGTTTATTTATCATTTTAGTCAGAAAGTTGATTCTTCATGTTCTGAACTAGCATCTCAATATTCCATGGTACACTGGATTTCCCAACGCGGATTATATTTTCCAAGCTGGACATCAGTTATCCAAGAAGTATTTTCAATTCAGTTTTAGATTATGTAAGAAGTAGTATATTTTCAATAAGGGGTCAGGCGGGCCGGATGAAAGAGTTCAATGGGCCAAGACTGGCCCGGTAAGGCGTGTCAATTTTTTCAATTTTCAAATTCCTAAAATGAGAGGTGCTAAAAAGTTGAGACCTGGCCTTGTATTTCGAAGCACATATTTACAAATTCGATATAATATTGTTTTGCTAGGTAAATATCAGTCCAAACTTTTTATCATATTCGTGCTTTTTACAAATTTACTTTTGTTGTTCATAGATGGAGCCAGAGTTGTATTTCATATACTGACAGTGAGCAGAAATACATGCTTCTTAAGATTAGTTTTATTTATTTGCATCTTTTTTCAGTTTTAATATTATGTCAAATTTATATTCTACAATCATTAAATTAGATATAATATTTTCAATTTTCTTCAACGGGTGCCAACGTGTTCATAATGCAATTATTATATTATAGCTTCCGTGATATAAAATTGAGAGCATCAAATCAGAGAGTTTTAGACAACGTTTGTAGATCTGTTTTATGTTAGTGATTGTGCCTTAAGTGTCTTAAACTTTTCGATTAGTCTTAATGTTAACATCGAGGTTTCTTGATGTTTCTTTACAATGACTTCTAGGACGAAAACAAGACGTAATACATTTACGCATATGAGTAATTTGATTGGAACCGGCAGAGAATTGTTACCATCTGAATTTCCAACATTACGTGATGTTCTCAGGTGTGGTTTACTGCTAAGGGAGCAAAGGGTTAAATACAACCGAAACTATTCTTTAGACCGTCTTGCCAAAGACATCTACCCCCAAGTGATTGAGAAGTGGAAAAGAGCAAACAGTTCTTTCGTTGTCGCAGTGATAAATTCACGAGTTACCATTTTAAATAAGATCCAGGAAAGTTGGGAGCAGGCAAGGAACATTTCTCTTGGGAGAGGAAAGTTAGATATGAAAGAGTTCTTTGTTTCAAGACTTGACAAACTTTTTGACATTCTCAATTGGAAGTGTAGAATGGTTTTGTGCTCTAAATTAGGTTGCTCCAAACGTGCTGGTTGCAGAAAAGAAATACACATTTACTGTACCTGTCCCAAAGAATTGAAAATCACTGTGAAAGAACTTTTTTTCATTAAAGGACAATGGGAAAAGACTGGCTCTATTGGACCCCATCAGATTGGTTTGCCAAATGTGCTTGAGAATAAGAGACAAGGCAGGAAACAGAAACGCTTAGAAGACCAAAAGAGACGATTTAGTGAATATGGAGATAGAAATAAAGGAAACATTTCAACAGTTCAAAATGAAATCTCTGAGAGTGAAAATGAGGAACAAACATCTGAAACACAAAATGGAGCTGATGGAAATTAGAGGACTCATAGTGGTCTGGTGTCTTGTAAATAATTGAAAAGTGACCAAAAACACACAAAAAAAGTGACCAAAAGCACACAAAAAAGTGACCAAAATCTCATAATGCCCCTTTTTTCCTTTGTCAATCTCTCTTTGTTTGTTGTTTTGTTTCATCTTTTCTTCTTTACTTCTTTTTTCTTAAGTTTTCTAAGTATGCTTTGCAGTTAAAGTAAGCAGACTTAGCAGATGTAAGAAGCTTCTGAGTAAGTGGAACCAGTTCTGGCCTATTTCCGAATTTCTTCATCCCAGACATTATATTTAACTTAGCATTGAGAGTTCTCAAAGCCATGAAATATTAAAATTCATCACCTACTCTTAAGAACATCATACAAGAAGCACAACACAAGACGAACACGATGAAACACACAAACACACAACGTTGAGCGGAGCGTTAACTATTACGAAAGAAAACTAAGACTATTATGATAGAAGAAAGAATAGACACAGAAAGGGTCTCAATCCCACCTTGAGACCTTAAGCATCCACCAACCACTCACTGTGCTTTAGAAAGAATAAAAGCTGAAGTGAGAATAAAGCTGACTGTTTCACATGTGGCAGCAAGTACTTAAGTTTTCAGAAGAGTAATAAGTAACAAGTTTCTGCCTTTTTCCATTTATTTTTATAATCTTCTTAGCAAAAAGCCAATGTAAAATATAAATCACACGAAAAAATCACTTTACTTCCCAAAAAAGTAACTTTTAGTGACCGACTTGAAAAAAAGTAGCTTTTAGTTTTAAAAAAGTGACTTGCTATGAGCCCTGAAATTATGAAAACAAATTGCAAAATTTAAGCACACATTCCACTACGAAGAAAACAAAATATAACACTTTACAAATACCTACTGTTGCCATGCAGAGCATTAGGTATGGTGTCGGCTTGAATGCCACAGCTGCCATATCTACTGCGGCCCTTATGGATGCTGGCTTGATCACCGACAAAGATCAAAGGCTTGTGATTGATCACAGTAAAGTGAAGAGAGCACAAGAAAAAATAATAAAATTCATGGACCAAGAATTTGATGAGTTTTGTCAGTAAGGTAAAATCGACTGCATCTTCTTTGACAGCCGTGAAGATATTACAAACGTTATGCTGGTAGCAGAAAATTCAAATCACCAGTTCCCCGGGATTATAAGGGAACAACACTATTCTGTTTGCAGCGAGCCAGGTGGACGCTACCTTTATCATTTCACTCCTCAGGAAGATTGTGACAGTAAAAAAATAAGTTGAAATTATTGCTGATAATCTTGAAGACTTTATGAAGGAAAAGGGCATTTATAAAAGTTTACAAGCAATTGGAGGTGATTCTACTGGTTGGGAAGATGGTACTATGCATTGCGTAGAAGTAAAACTCGGTCGTAAGCTAAATTGGTTAGTGTGTGCTCTTCACACCAACGAGTTACCTTTGCGACACTTAGGGTGGCGAGCACCAACCGAGAGTAAGTGAAACTAAAGTAGTAAGTTACTAAGAGAGAAGGAAATCGGCGACTTCCAGTCGAGAGTACTGAACTAAAGGAGTAAATTACTACAGGAGTAAATTTTTTGTTTACTACTGTAGTAAATGTATTTACTCCAAAACTGGTGGAGAGCACCATCAAAGAGTACGCTACTACATTAGTAACTTGAGGAGTAAATAAGGCCAAAATTTACTCCTAAGCAGTAGTAGGAGTAAAGTTAGAGAGTAAGATGAATTCTTTGGTTTCTACGTGTTAAATATCGAATTCTATGGATTACCTGGACTACGAAGTATATATGGAGATGGAGGAAGAAGTAGACATCCCAAGAATGAGAGTTTTAGTGGAGAAAAGAGACCTATTTGCAATGTATAGTGACATTGATTTCAAAGAGCGTTTTGGGTTGCTTAAGGAATCTTTTGAGCGGCTGCTTGATATGTTGAAGCCATTACTGCAGCATAATTCTGACAGGAACCGTGCTTTGTCTCCTAGGCTGCAACTTCTTTGTAGATTGCGAGTCCTTCGCACTGGTACTTATCAAATCTTAGTAGGGGATCTTATTAACATACATCGTAATACTGCTGGAAGAGCTTTTAACAGTGTGATAGACAGTTCAATTACCTTAAAGCTACTGTGTGTGTGTCCACGCCACAGAACAAACATATATATATATATATATATATATATATATATATATATATATATATATATATATATATATATATATAGTGGCGGATCCAAGGTGGGAGCTATAATGGCTATAGCCCCCCTTGACGCTCAGGTTTACACTGGATAAAATGGGCTTCAATCCTGCTTTACACTGGATAAAACGGCAAACTATGGTTTAGCCCCTCCCTTGATAATATCCTGGATCCGCCACTACACACACACACACACACACACACACACATATATATATATATATATATATATATATATATATATATATATATATATATATATATATAAAGGAAAAAAGTGAATTCTATCGAATTGGTTGATTCCCGAATGGATTGTGTACCTATACCCATACTTTGTCCTTTTGGAGCACAAGCAGAACTATACAGAAATTGCAAGAATTTCTTTTCTATCAATACACAAATCATTTATGACGCCAATATGAAGATTTTGAGCGTGGTAAGCCATTGGCTGAGTTCCACGCATGATGCACGCATTTGAGACAATAGTAGAATTCCTCCAGAATTGGAAAACGAACAATATAATGGGTTGCTTGTTGGGGATAGTGGATATGCTCTCTCCAAACATTTTATGACTCCTATGTTTCGACCTCAGACAGGAGCCGTAGGGCGCTACAATAAAGCCCATGTTGTTACAACATGTGTAATAGAACGTACATTCTGTGTTTGGAAGAACCGTTTCCAAATTCTCACTAAAACAATGAGATATAAACAAAACATGGGTGGAAATGTTATTGAGGATACTGCAGTTCTGCACAACTTTGGAACAGAAGTAGGTGTGTTTCACCCTGATGCTGCGCAGTGTTTCTTTCAGAAAAAATGTCCCGGAGGGAACACTTAATATTCGAAGGGGATCATATCATTTTTACATGGTACTATTCTATTTATTATTATATTATAGAAGTATTATTTTCGTCTCCTGCCGGAGAAAACTCTCAGAGCATCCGAGGGGCATTCCCCCCCCTCCCCCCCAAAAAAACATGTCTAGAAGAAACACTGGTGTTGTGGATGTGAATGGCGTGAACCAATATGCATTTCAGCCACAAGCAGATGCTGCAGGACAAGCTGTCAGAAAAATTATACCTAATTTGCTAGTAAAATAATAAATTAGTATAAATACTTTTCCTTCTTAAATGAATAAATAAGGCACTGGATCGTCACTACTGCAGTGAAATGTCACCCATTTTATTTATGTATAATTTTAGTTATGTTTCTCTCTTTTTCTTTCTTTTCTTTCTTTCTTCTTTATTTTGCAATTAGGGGATGTGGTAATTAGAAAAATTAAATGTACTGATGCTTAAACACAAATATTATGTCATGTGAAAAACAAGAACATATTAACCATTGGAAAATATATAAGCAAAAAGAATATGTTTCATACATATAAAATATATTCACATTCATTTATAAAAGCATAAATTTCTGGAGCACATTGCCTGAAGTCTGTTCCATTTTGTTCTTGAATTCGTTCTTATTCATAACTTCCATTTTAAGGTTATGGCCTTCCACGATTTCTCTTTATCTTTCAACTAACAACATTTTTGTATTATATTCCCCTCGTATTAAACACATTTTTAACGAACGAAGCTCGTCTGCTTTTTCCAACAACCTGCTGTTCTTCACTACAATCGCATGTAACGCCTTTTTTCATGGGCACTTCTTCTGATAAGCTTCAGCTCCCAATAGGAAACGAAATGCACGTGCCAGCAGTGGGCAGAAATTGCTTACTTCTTTAGTAAAAGGGCGTTACTACTTTAGTTACAACTAAAGAAGTAAATAGAAATTGAGCTCTCCAACAGTTACTAAAAGAGTATATTACTACGGAAGTAATTTACTAAAGTAGTCCAGACTAAAGAAGTAAGAGTTACTACAAGAGTAATTTACACTAGTTTGGTGCTCGCACAACACTGGATGGCAGAACTTTGTCGAACAATCAGTGGAAAGGTATTATTGGTAACATACTAGACGCAGTTACCGAACTTGAAATCGATCCTTCATTCCAAAATCTCCCAATTGGAGAACCTCTTATTGCGCTGAGTGAAAATATAGTAAAATATTTATCTACAGATCAAGCATTCTACACAGGCCATTCACTCTGGAGAATCTGGCGCTTCTTGAAATTGGTCCAGTCAGTCATTCAAGATGGTTGACCACAGCAAATAGACTGTGTCGTTTGTGGGTTTCTAAACATGGACTTAATGGCAAAGATCTCAAAACCTTAATAGGATAATGGAATACATTGTTGGTGTCTATTACCCATGCTGGTTCAACATCAAAGTCAAGCACTCCTGGGTGGAAGGGCCACGCCACATCTTGTTTCAACTGCAGCGACTTAAAATGCAGAAGATTGTTGTGGGTGTTGTATTTCCAACGATCTGGCGCTCAGCATGGTATACATTCAGTGAAATTGTATTCCAGACACTTCTGTGCTCGAATGACGTTGAAGAAAGAAAAGCTGGTGTTCGGAAGATACTTAAGTTGAGAGGTGAGGCAGCACAAGGAAATCTCTGTGTACGTCGGAGGAAAACATCTGCTATCAACCCCAATGCCTTGTCGCTGCTAGAGATGATCGACTAACACAAATGTACCATATATATATATATATATATATATATATATATATATATATATATATATAGATAGATAGATAGATAGATAGATAGATAGATAGATATAGATATAGATATAGATATAGATATATAGATATAGTAGCAAGTAAGAAGTATATGAACTGTATGATACAGTACTTACAAAATAATTCATTACAATTGAAAATGAGTAGTTTGTTAATGTGGTTGAGTGAGGTATTTTAAAAATCAATGAAAAATGCGTTTCTAAAGATTTGTAACAGAAGATACACATTCGAAACATGTGGAATGTTACGTGTTTTTACTACAACAATTATAAAATATAATAGTTCGTAATCAAAATAATGCTTTCTTTCTGTTCGTAGTAACTGCAATGTAATAGTATAAATACAGTATTTTAATACTAAGTCTATGTGTACAGAAATTTCATTCAGTGTTTTTTTTTTTTTTTAATATTGGTTATATACTTTTTCTTATTGTACAGTCATGTCCAAAATGATTGTCGCATATCTATAAATATGTTGTTGTAGGAATATAATTTAATATCGATTTCTTCTGGTATTTCTTATAATGTGCGTATGTGTATAATCAGTAAAGATGTGTACGTGGTAAATTTCATGTTAAAAGGTCAGAAAATAAGAACAATATAACAAAAGAAACCTTTCTTATTCATTCAGCAAGATTTTTGTTTTACTCATCCTCCGATTATACATATAGAAACAGGATTATTAGTACCTGCAAAGTCATTATCAAATTATATTTCCACAGCATCAATATGTTTGGTGATTAGTAAAATGTTTCAAGGAAAAATAATTTATTTTATATCTTCGCATGGCATTTTCGAAAGTATTTCAGTATGAAATTCCGAAAACTGCTCTTGTGCCATATTCAAATCTTGATTTACCTAGCTAGAATTTCTTTAATCACAAAACTAAGTGCGGATTTTAATTTCTCATACCTAAAAACTACTTTGAAGACCCCTCATTATGAAAAATTGCAAAAAGTATATTTCACCCTAAAAAATGACACGCCCTACTGGCTTGGGGGCCGGCTGTTGCACATGGCTGCTTTAGACCATAACAAACATAAATGCAATAAACAAAGCAGGTAAACGAAAGTGCTCACCTAAGAATTGCGTAGCTGTTTTCCAAGACATACACGGCGGTAATCTACGTTGGCACTACGGAAATCCAAGTCCTTTAGAGATCGTCTCACATCTGTCCACGGGTTATGCGTGATGAGAGCATCAGCTTTGGAAGTTAACTCATGAACCCAGAGAAGCAGGCGTGGAATTATCAACGACTATTTCTATTGTTGTCTCAATTACATTCGTCCATGTATAATCTTCATTTAGGATTGGCCTACCTAGAATATGTTGAAAAATTTACTGCTACTTCAACGTCAGAGTCAGTGAGCTTGGGTTTAATATTCTGAGAACAATTTCTTTAAAGTATAGTTGCTGGTTACAGTAATATTAATTATCGTTATTTTCTTATTTAATTCTAAGGTTGAGTGATTATGATTATCACAGTATATAAAAAAATCATTTGTCTGAACATTGCGACTTTTATGGGTCATTGTAAAAAAAAAACAAATGTATATATTATTTATTGCTCAGCAACCTAGTAATTAATTATTTAACAAAAGGTTTCTATGGTTATTTGGAACTTATTTCACGTTTTCATTCCTAGGCATGTTCCAAAAATTGATTACAGTATTTAACAATTCAGACATTCATGCATTTTTTTTACTATATAATTAAAGTGCGTTTTTTTAAAAAAAAAATGCATGCTTTAACTGAGAAATTCACATATACGAGGAATGATCAGAAAGTAAAATTACAAAGTCTGCTGTGAAACGTGTATAGGCTATATTACCGTAAATACGCGCGTAATTTTTGCCCTCGCATAATTTTCGCATCCCAATTTTTGAAGGGCATTTTCTGTATATTTTATTTTCCTCGCGTAATTTGCGCACGCGGAAACTTTTTGTGAAACAGCATTTTTCCAGGAATCAATTACGGTAGCTAATGAATAATTGGCAACACAGCAAAGACATTATTGTAAGATAAGAAACCACACGACTTCTTAATCAATTTTTTAATGTTATTTTTCTACAAATTTAGAATTAGTTGTTTGTTGTCAATTCTTGCTGCAAAGAAAATGTTACCGGAATTTTCGTGTTATTTTGACTGGGGAAAAAGATTAGATGATGTTCACTAATGTGGCTAATTTTTTCCCCGCATAATTTACGCACCCTTGTTTCAAAACAACTTTTTTCGTCTAAAAATGTGCGAAAATTACGCGAGTAAATACGGTATTTCATACAACGAATACAGCCAACAGATAGTACATACATTAGGTTATTTTTCGACATAGTCTCCATATCAGTTGAGACACTTGTCGCATCGTTGGATGGTTTAAAGATTCACTCGTTTCTTTTTTATTATTATTATTATTTATTTATTTATTTTTATTTATTTATTTATTTATTTTTTACTGTCCTTGCGTATTTAGCCACGTTATCACGAAATGCTTCACTTCCTCATCTGAAGCGAAGCGACGGTCTCCTAGGTGCTCTTTCAAATGAGGAAACAGGTAAAAGTAGCTTGGAGTGAGGTTCGAGCTGTAGGGAAGGTCATCGATGATGTCCCAGAAAAATTCTTCAACAGCGTGGTGGTCTTCTGGGCTGTATACAGGCGCGCGTTGCCGTGAAGGAAGATGAGACCATCGGTGAGAAGTCCTGGCCGTTTCTTCTACCAGTTGCTGGTGAATTTCAGCCGCGGTTACGTGTTTCGCTCACAGAAATCGAATAAATCAGCGGACTTCTTTGCGAGACCAGTTTTCCAAACGAGTCGCCATTTGTGTTTACCTATAGCTAGAACCGTAGATGGTGGGCAGCTGAAATTCTGCACAATTGTCAACTCCATATATTAAAATTACCACACACTCTTCTTTCCTCTATATAACAGATATATTAGAAATATGCCTGTAACCTCAGTTTCTGATCCTCCATTATATATATATATATATATATATATATATATATATATATATATATATATATATATATAGAGAGAGAGAGAGAGAGAGAGAGAGAGATGAACGACTTGTCCCTCTTCCACTCGGCTTTCAAGCCATCAGTGATTTCTCACTTTCAAGGCATTGTTAAAATTCTGATGTAAGGCACAAGTATTAAAGGAAGAATACAAATGAATTTCCCACTGCATAATCATAGATACAGCACATCTCTTACATGCGGAATTATTCAACTTAATCATAAGTACTGTACTCAACCACGGAGGAGGCTCTTGAGTTATTTGTGCTAAGAGGTTAGCGCACAAGCCTTTGGCGTGGGGTTTGATTGTCGGAGGATCTAATCTAATTCGAATCACACGTTAAGCTATAGGTTCACGTTTCTATAGCCTTGCTGCTGAAAGAGACGTTAAAGTGAAAATCAAACAAATAATTCAAGATATTCAGAGTTGCATGGTCGTCTACCCTATCAACCCATGAAATTTTGTTCAGTTATATCAATCGGAGTTTGTAATCAACGCAGCCTAGTCTTTCTATTCTCTGGTAGTCTAACGCATTCCTTGTTGCACAATGGTTTGTTCCTACGTACTTCGGCGTTCCCCAGTGTTCTTTTCCTGAAATTTTAATGTTATTCCTAATTTTAACCCAAGAATTTTCAACACTCCCAGTCTTTTCTGTATCTTTCAGAGTTGGGAATCTATTCGACACTTTAATCTGGTATTGCCTCTCGCCTGACCCTGATCAAATTTCTTTAAATTAAACCTCTTCGTAAACACGATGTTAATTTATTCCAGCGATAATCTCTCTTATTTTTGCTGCTACCAGATAGTAATTAGTATGACACTCAGCTTCTCAGACCAGAGAAATAGCAATTATGGTCTTGACGTGGTTTAGCACTTTTTTTTTTATTTGGCAGAAGGGGAAAATGGGTGATGATGATTCATTTATCTAGATAAAATATCAAAAACCTTTGAAATGTTCGCTTGATTATTTTAAATGAAAAGTTGAAAATGTAAATTTCATGTTTCTAAACTTAAGAGATATTTCGGACATTATTTTTCGAAATTCGACTTGAAAATGGGTTAAATGAGGGTAGTGATTGTTATAAAGGGAGTCCATATTTTGGATTTCTTCAGGACTTCAGAAATCTGGGAGATCCAGTTCCTTGAAAAAAAACTACTATTTACTCTTTTAGGATGCACGTTTCCGAAAATCCTTCCTTATCCCTTGTTTTTGTGACAAAAGGAGCATTTTATGTAAATTGCACATTCCTCCCTATAGAAATATGGTCTGGCTGATAATGAGTCACTCACTTCTACTGTTCTATATAATAGCATAGTATTGTTATTATTACTGATGATTTGAAAATAAAATGCTGCATCTGAAATCCCAGAAAAGGCCAGACAAAAAGTACGTATGACAAACAAGCGGGGATGAAGGAGGGCGGAAAGTATGGAGGAATTACGAAGGGGGAGCGCCAGGTAAAACGATGGGAACCACTGGGCCCTAGGATAAATCGGATAAGATTATTTATTTTAAAAGTGATTGGCGGTTAACAGGAGAGATCTCTTGTATCTATACGTATCTGGTATCTGTGTGCACCTTCTGTTGCATTTGGGTGCAAATTCGTCAATACTGTAATTTCGGTAGATTTTCTTAGTATCCTCTTTTCTAAAAGTAACATAGTGAAATTTAGGTGGGCTTGTAAGAAATTGGGGAGGCTTGAACACCCCAAATTAGACCTAGTGACGCCACTGCCAACAAGCCACCAGTCACGAAAGACAAAGGGAAATATTTAATTTAATAATAATAAAAAAGTTGAACTGTGTAAATTTAGGACTATAATTGTATATGAAAATCATTATAAATACAATTATGTTTTATATTTAATTCAGCTTTTCTCCCTATCGCGGAACTTATGTCCGGCATGGAATCGAACCCGGATAACTCAAGGATCTCTGCTTCAGATAATCGCTGGTTAGAAATGTTCTCCTTCAAATAAAATGAAATGAAATATTCACTTTAACGTCCCACGTTTCTGCTCCGAGGCTAAGAGAGTCGATGATTATGAGAAATGAATCAAATGGTGGAATGAAGAAATTGGGAGGGAATGGAAGAACCCTGAGAAAACCACCGCATACGGTGTTTGTCCACCACAAAGTTCACTTGGCGCTCCTTCAAATAAAGCACAGCTACAAATAAAACATTTTCTACCCTAGAAGAAAGAATCTCCTTTACATTGTTTCGTCCATTAAATGTACATATTAACAATTGCTCTACTAAAACCATCCCTGCAACTAGTGATGTGAAGTGGAAAATTTTCCGCTTAAAACTTCCCATTTCTAAAAATTTTCCATTCTAAACAAATATTCACTATCAAGTATTAACTCCACATTAAGCCATGATATTGATTGAATCCATGAATAGAAATATGACATTACAGCAAATTAAAATCTTCCAAATTTCTAGGTCCTATAATGAGAAAAAATATAAATATTATTGAATACCTGGTAATAAACCTAGTATTTGATAACACAAGAATTATATGATAGAACAAGCGAGTATCGTTCTACAGTATGAAACTACAGTAAACTTCTAAACTATACAAATTCAATAGTAAAGCTGGAAATAGTAGAAACCGGAAGTAGTTGATTTCTACCACTTACAGTTTAAATACTAGGTTGTCGAAGGAGATGGGACCTATTATGGGAACAACGAATCGTTTCCCGAAAACCGTTTCTCAATAGCTCTTACCGTTTTTGAGTTATGATCAATATTGTTGAAACCAGAAGTGGTTCAACATAGCTTCTGGTTTAACTCGAAGATTAGTGAAAGAGATGGAACGTATTCTTGGGATACTGAATCGATTTCCGAAAACCGCTTGTCGATAGCACTTACCGTTTTAGGTCTAGGAATATCAATATTGAAACCAGAAGTAGTAGTGAATTTATACCATATCCGATTTTAGTGGAAATACAGGAGTACAGGTGGTTTGTCCCCTTAAGACCTTAAATCGATTTCTGAAAACTCTTTATCGCTAGCTATGTTTTATATTCGTTTACGAGTTATGAATATGTTTGTTGAAACCAGATATGGTCGACTTCTACCACTTCCCGTTTAAGTAAGATTGTTGAAAGAGATGGAACCTATTCTGGCAATGCAGAATTGATTCCCGAAAACCGTTTGTCGATAGCTCTTACCCTTTTAAGTTTATGAAAATAAATATTGAAACCTGAAGTAGTAGTGGATCCTACCACTTCCAGTTTTAGTAGAAATGCAGGAGTTAAGGTGGCTCCTTTCATATCCACCTATTTCCAAAAACCGTTTGCCGATCGCTATTACCGATTTTTACTCGTGGTCTTTAATTTGAAACCGAAAATTTCCGATTTCTACCACTTCCGGTTTAACAGATTGACTGCCAAGGGATTTGAGGGTACCTGTTAAGTAGGAGGTTGTTGAAGAAGATGCAACCTATTATTGGGATGCTGGATCGATTCCCGAAAACCGCTTGTCAATAGTTCTTACCGATTTTGATGTGATACCTGTTGACAGACAGGCGCACAGACGGACACAGCCGTTCTAAAAGTTCCCTTTCATGTGCATAGCGAAAGGGAAGTCTAAAAGTACGTATATAGCCAAAAGCAGGAAATATCTTTTTATTTGATAACTAAATATAAAGTTATTTATTGCGGCTTGCAGCTTTGTACGTTTGTTATATATATTTTTCTTTTCTCTTAGTTACAATTTCAGAATGAATGAATATATGAATATTTATTAGTTTCTCTGCTGAACGAATATATAAAAAAATTATTTCCTGAGAACTTCTAGTATTTTTAATGGGTTACTTTCGTTAAACTTTGAAAATTTCGGTAGCCAAAAACTTGCAGTAGATATTTTTATATATTTCGTAATTATTATTTCTATAAAGTGAAAATATATAAATATAGAAAAGTAATAAAGCTATGAGAAACATCTTGTCTTCGCGCATGAAAAGCGTATGAAACTGATGGAATATTGATATGACGATTTTCTGTAAACGACGATTAATTCTAAGAAAAAAACTACATTACATTTTCTAACATATTTTCCAGAAATGAAGAATTGCAAGATAATTAATTTTATGAACCCTTACATTCACCCTCAATTGACGCCCTCACCCTCAACTTCCTCACACTCACCCTCCATTGACGCCCTCACACTAGTGATGGGCAGTGGGAATATTCCCGGTGGGAAGGAATTTAAAAATGGGAATATTCCCGGGTTTTTTCCCTGGCCTATAAATTCCCGGGAAGGAATTTATTTCCATTTCTTTACTTTATCTTCCAAATTATAAGAACTATATGACTAATTACTTTATTTTAATATATTATGACTTACTTCTAGGATTTAAAGAATTTGGAGGTTAAAAAATTTAAGATTCTTTGACAGTACTTTATATAACTAATAATATGATTTTTTAAGTTCCATTTCCATTTGCACGAAAAAGTAGAGTAATTGTTTAGTATTGGGGACTAAAACTAGCAAAAAGTAGGATGATTTACGGAAGAAATGGGTCGATAGTGGTGTTCAAGTAGTCAAGAAAGTACCGAACACATTTTTTTTTTTTTTTTAGGGTGGTAAGGGATTTGTACAAACCGTAAAGGTAAGTCGAAATCATTTATGTGAGAAAAGAATGTGAATTGTTGGTAACGAAGATAGAAAACAACGTGTCCTGCGGGGCTCTAACCCGCCTTCACTCACTGACGCTCGCTCGGCAATGCTGCCTAAATTTAATGTTGGTAACGTAATTTAACGTATGAAACCATAAAACAACCGCATCGGAATAGAATATCGCAAAAAAGTAGGTGCAAAAGCTGGCCTAATTCCCATTTTGGGAATCTTCCCGGGAATATTCCCGAAAAATATCTTCCCGGGAATTTACCCATCACTACCTCACACTCACCCTCAATTACTTTATCGCCCTCACCCTCCAACGCCCTCACCCTCAACTACTAAAATGAGGGTGAGGTGAGAGTGAGGGCGGCCCTCATGAGGGCAAAGTGAGGGAGGATGACCATCTCTGCTCTAGAGATATATGAATACTCATGCTCACATGTGAATTTGGTTACGGGCCATGTCCTACTTTGAACTAATTAAATTGAGAAAATGAAGTTTTAAATTGGAATTAAATTGTGATAGTTTTAAATCTCTCAATTGTCTCAGCTGGCACCACTTCTTGATGTTAGACAGACAGGAATACAGCGAAGATAGCAAAACTTATTAGTACGACTTTAAACTACAGTGTGGCCAGCTAATAAAACCCCGACTGACCAAAGCAGTGTATATATATATATATATATATATATATATATATATATATATATATATATATATATATATCGACAAATTGTCTGACGAATTCTATGTTACATAGCTGAAACTATAACACGTACTTCTTTGGTCAGTTGGAGTTTTATTACCAAGCTTGAAGTGAAATCTGTAGTTTTCTAAGTGTTGTTACCTCTTAACGTTAGTGCGGCTACGAACGGGGTCAGATGCAGCGTTGCCAATGTGTGTGTAATTACACAAAATGTGTGCAATTTTGTCTTGTGTGTGCATTTTGTGTGTAATGCCAATCTGTGTGCATTTTGTGTGTAGTTTGACACAATTCAAAATTTTGATCATTGATGATTTTGACGAAGTTCTTTCATTCAAATATTCATTTTTTCCATTTTTTTTCTGAGAACTACTAGCGCCAACGCCTGACTCCAGGGAAGGGTGGCAATAAGACCTATCTTGCTTCCTTTGTCATATCTTAGCTCATTTCTTGCTTTTCAGAAGCGGGTGTCATGACCGTTAGCTCACATCTCCAAGGTTCAAGCAAAGCAATATGAACAAATGTTGACCCTCGATGTTCGTCAAAACTTGAGGGGGAGGAGGATAAGAAGTCTGTCTTCATCACTTGTCAAGAAAATGCGATTTTGCAAACAGATGAACAACAGAGTGAACCAGAGGGATGGGAGGCCTTTCACTGAACGAAGGACAAAAATGAAAAAACAAGCAAAAAAAAGAGAGAACAAAGATTCAACACACTTTCTGTTACAAAGGGCGGGAATAATAATAATAATAATAATAATAATAATAATAATAATAATAATAATAATAATAATAATAATAATAATAATAATAATAAATCAAACGATAAATCTTTGAACAATGGCTTTGAACAGGTGTGTACATCATCAAACATAATATGCATAGATATGTAGTTATGTATTGTGCAATTTTGTGTGCACTGCCTTCCAGTTTGTGTGTAAAATTGTGCAATTTGGACGGAACGTGTTTGTAATTTCCTTTGCCGTGTTTGGTAACACTGGTCATGTGATGTCACGTGATATTGAGCGGCTGTTAGTGATCAGTGCTGCGTTGTCAGTAGTCAGTTTGAAGTTTGTTGTGTGTGTGAATATAGTACTGCAGAATGCCCTTTTCAATCTAACAAAAAATGTTTAGTGTTGAAACTCATTTTGCATGTAAACCGTTTAAAACATTAAATGAAAGGTTCACGATAAAATACCCAGAGAGAGCTGATCCTGCAAAAGTGTTCTGCAGAAACTGATCACTAAATTTAAAGCGACAGGTTCAATCGCTAACGCCAAACATAACCGTGCAAAGATAGTTTGTTCGCCGGAAAATATGGAACTTGTTCAAGAGACTATGGTAAGAAGTCCACCGAAATCAACTAGACCCGCCTATCCTCTCAACTAAACATCAAACGAACTTATGTCAGAATAAGTTGAAGCAGTCACATACACGAGCGTATAAAGTAAGGATCATGCAAACAATACAACCTGGGAATTACGCACAACAGCAACACTATTACGAATGGTTCTTACGCATATCGCTGATGGTTATCTGGGTCTTCATGACTTCATGACAGATGAAGCATGGTTTCGCCTTAGAGGGGTACGTGAACTCTCAAAACACAAGCGATTGGTCAACAGACAATCAAGGGAA
Organism: Thermobia domestica; assembly: GCF_964235325.1. Lineage (NCBI taxonomy): Eukaryota > Metazoa > Arthropoda > Insecta > Zygentoma > Lepismatidae > Thermobia > Thermobia domestica. The sequence goes on from NW_027655913.1 coordinate 146,283, forward strand.
CACTTTGAGGTGCCTCTGTATGATTTCAAAATAGGCGTTTATTGTGCACTTTCAGGCCAACGGGTTGTAGGCCGCATTTTCTTTAATAACAACGTGAACTCTCAAGTGTATGTAACAGAATTGTTGCAACCATTCATAACGCAGCTGACGGAGGAAGAACGAGAGTATGCGTTTGTCCAGCAAGATGGCGCTACGGTGCGTACTTCATACAGGGTGCGACACGTAAAACCGGCCCGTCGTAATATTCTGGTATATTGTGTTTTTGGCAACACTTAAATAATCTACCTTCCTACCAAGAGATGGCGTGTCGAGGTCGGGTTGACTTACGTGACCTGCAGCAGTCACGTGCAGCCGCAGCCAGTGAAACTTGTCGAAACCAGTTGAGAAAAAGGCCTCGTTGTGTTAAGCCGGGTGAGTGTCAGTGTGTGATAATGCCGTATTCGATAACCGAGCGTGTTGCCATTGTTGAAGGGTTCATTCTCACTGGATCTTTGGTGAAAACAAAGAATTTGTTTAGGGAGAAATTTCCAGGACGTTCTGTGCCAGCAAAAAGCACCATTCAGGAATTGATTGAAAAATGGCGGCGTACAGGATCGGTTCAAAATGCTCCCAGGAACAGACGACCATCTGTCTGCACAGGTGGAGGAAATAATGACAAGAAGTCCTCGAAAGTCAACCAGGAGATTGAGTCAACAGGTTCATGCGAGTGAGAGAAGTTGCAGACGTGTTTTAAGGGGACTGAAGTTAAAACCGTACCGGATGAGTGTTGTGCAAGAACTGAAGGAGCCTGACCTGCAGAAGAGGGTGCATTTCTGTTCATGGCTGTTGAGCAATGTTGCCAGTGGTTTCTTGGATCCACTAATGCTCCTCATGAGTGACGAGGCGTGGTTCCACCTGTCTGGGTACGTAAATACCCAAAACAACCGGTATTGGTCGACAGAAAATCCACACGCAATCCACCAGGTACCCTTGCATGATGAGAAGATTGGTGTTTGGTGTGCCATTTCCGCCACACGCGTTATTGGGCTCATATTCTTTGAGACGACAGTGAACAGTGACGTGTATATGGAAATCCTGGAGGAGTTTTATACACACTTGACCGAAGAGGAGCGTCAGTTATGTTACTTTCAGCAGGACGGTGCAACATGCCACACATCAGCTGCATCATTGTCCCTTGTGCATGAGATGTTTACACCAGAGAGGACAATCAGCAAAGGCTTGTGGCCTCTTCGGTCACCAGACTTGTCCACGTGTGACTTTTACTTATGGTGAGTGTTAAAGGGAAGAGTATACGAAACAAATCCACACACAATTGAAGAACTCAAGACCAGGATCCAGGATGTCACCAATAGCATTACAACACAAGAACTGACAAGGGTATATATGAATCTCCTCAATCGTGCTCACATGTGTGTTGAAGTGGGCGGAGGACACTTTCAGCACCTGCTGTGAAGGCTGCTGTGAAGGTGAGTAGTCATATTCAATACATTACATTTCATTTATGTGTTGTAGTTAATCATATTCAATACATTACATTTCATTTTATATGTTCACTTTACGGTCCGGTTTTACGTGCCGCACCCTGTAGTTTTCAATGTCATACGTCCACCTTTCGGAGAAGAACGTACAATTTCCGCAACTTTATGGCTTCCAAATCGTCCGATCTCTCCACCTGCGATTTTTATTTGAGGATTAATTTAAATTGGCAAACGTTTCCAGAAACATGTTGAGATGTGCTGAGTTGTGTATCGATGTTCATGGTGAACATTCTCACCACCTCCTGTGAACTATTGACCCATTAAATATTCAGTACGTTGTTCTTGATAATAATAGGTTGCTTCATAATAATAATTTACTATTCCGTAATCTGTATTTACAATAAACGAGTTATAATACATCTTTTATCTTAGCCACCCTGCATTAGGAATTAGCACTATTGACAGACTGAGACGTTGTCCGTTTATAATAAGGATTATACAAGCGTTTCAGAGTGTTTTCTTTTTTTTTCCAATATTTGAACTGCAAGGGAAGAAACTGGATAGGATTGTTCATTAAAATACCCATGTCTTGAAATTCCTTATGTTTAGAAAAATGAAATTCGGTATTCAGACTTTTCAGTTGAAATAAAGACTTGTTTCTTTGTTCCCTCTAGGGATGCACACGTGATGAGTAGAGGCATGGCTCTTCCAATAGAAAAATATACATATTTTCGAGCCGAGACATCTGTTTTACAGCACATTTTCGAGACGAGACAGCCACAAATCTTGTCTCGCGCGCATCCCTAGTTTCCTCATATGGAAAGAGAGAGAGGGAACCGAGTTTGAGTCGTGTCACCATCTTCAATTGCTCGGCCAGGAAGAAGTTTGCCTACAATATACGAAGTATCCTCACATAGTCATATATACATATATACAGTATATGAGAGGGAAAATGTAGTACTGTATTCATTAAAACTTATTTTCGCCTTCCAAGGAACGTGGATTTCTGCTATGATACACACACACACACACACACACACACACACACACATATATATATATAGACTGTTCCATAATTCGTGTTATTTTCTACAGCGGTGGGAGAAGATGAAATTTATACGCTATTAATGTAAAATTTGGCACTCTTATTGAGAAATATCTGAATGTTTCGAATTTCTAAAGAAAATAAGAGAAAATTGCTGTTTAGCCCCCCTTTTAGGGGTGTAAACACGAAAGTTCATTTTCCTTATGGGAGATTCAATGTTAAATTTTAGAAGCAGTTTTCTCCAATAATTATTCGTGAAGATTTTGGAGCAAATGAGTTGTATTTGTTACAAAATGCAAACACACTCATTCACAAAGCTAGTAAAGCCGTCTCAAACATTATTTTGCGAAGGTCCCCCTTTTAGGGGGCAAGGGGCGTAAAAAGGTGGTGGGTGATATGTTACCAAAATCCCAAAATGTATCTTCGGAATGCCAATAAGCGTGAGATTAATGACAAATGTCACATAATTAATGCTCCAATGTCCTTACATGTAAGAGTGACTGATAATGGGTCTACAGCCCCCTTTCATAAATTAAAAAAAAAGTCACCATAAATATCCTTAATAGGGACATACGAGACGAAGATATTTTTGTTAATTAATGTGAAATTAGGCGTCATTCTATCAAATGAGTATGCGTTTTTCAAATCTGGAATGTTATTTTGATAACGCACCGCCTTAGGGGGCACAGGGGGCGAAGCACTCAATGATGGATCTTTATAAAAATTCAAAATTTTGTTCCGGATATACCAGTGAGCGTCAGATTTTTCACCGCTGTCACAGAATTAATATTCTAATGCTCCTTGCATGTGCCAGTGACTTATATGGGGCTATAGTTACCTTTCAAAAATAAAAAAAAATATCGCCATAAATATTCTTAATAGGGACATACAAGAAGAAAATATTTTTTTTAATTAAGATTTATAGTCGTATTTGAGCGATGCACTGGCGCTCCATCTAGCATAAACCATAATTCATCACTTTGACCTAAATTTAAACGATCAAGTTCAGCAAATACTTTTTCTCTTAGTAGCTTTTGGTGTGATGACGTTGTTACATTTTCATCAAAAAAGAAAGGTCCTATCACCTCAGTCGCAGTTATACCACACCAAACCATTATTCCTCGTTTGTCCATTGACTCTTCTGATCTCACGTTCGGCTGTATCGATGACCAATATCTTGCATGTGATGAGGACACAGAACCATTTAAGAAGAATTTTGCTTCATTGGAAAACCACTTGAAATACGAACATAGGGTTTTCATTTAGCTTCTCGATAAACCAGTTACAGAAATAAACACGATCACCATAATCACTTGCACACAATTCAGAAACCATTCAGACCTTGTATGGTTTTACCTTCAAGTTTCTTAATATTCTTTGTAGCGTAGTTTTTTTTAAATATTTAAGCCTAAGCTTCGACGAGCAAGGGATTTCCGCGGTGAACTAGTAACAGATAACAACACCTGTCTTTTTGTTTCTTCTGTAGATACACTTGGAGATCTTCCTGCACTTTTTCTAGATGCAAGATGGGCAGTGTGAAAACAATTGCTGCGGAACTGTTTGTACAAACGGTGAATTTGCATATCGTGTACTTTTAATCCGAGTTCTTTAACTATACGGGATCTTGTTGCTCCTGCAGATTTTTCTGATAAAATGTACCATTCAATTACATTAGCACGCTGATCCTGAGTTAAAGACTGCATGATCGAAGGACACTACAGTATGAATGCACTCTTAAAGTATACTGGAAACGACAAGTAATTATCAAATGATTAAGCCAGTCTATCCCCGACATTCACCTACTATGTAATGTCCATTTCCGAAGAAGTCAATCTAACCCAGGTGTTGATTACAGACACGAAATCCTATTGAACTGTCAACACGTTAACTCGTAAATCGTTGGTGTATTGTGATAAGAAAAGGTCTGAAACTGTTGTCAGCACACATGAACAAAAAGTCAGGAATTAGAGGGTGTTTTATAAACAAAAGTTTGTTGACATTGCTTAAAATTAGCTTACAGTGGGACGCCAACAAATGATTCGGACGTGTTCCAGCGCTTCTTAAACACACATCTCTTAGCATGCATTCTGAATAGGCCAGAGAGAAGCATGGAAGATAATAAAACAAAGTGGTGTGGTTCTTTAAATGATTTTGGGACCGGGAAGGAGGAATTGAATCAGTAAAGTGGTCGCTGGCACATGGAGGTAGCTTCTAAGCATTAATTTTGGTATATTTCCAAATATTTTGACGCTCACGGGAAATAACGAAAAGTTTGAATTTTTCTTACTGCCTATCTTCCCCAATTTGGAGGTTTGGCCTAATAAAACTAGAAACGCATGTACCATCATAATGAAAGGGGAGGAAGAAGAGGAATGGTATCGTATTTTCTACCTAAAACTGTTAATTTACAGCAAAATTCGTATATAGAGCAAACTGCTTTCCGCATTTTACATTGAAACTCCAGTTAGGCCAATCAAATTTTGAGTTGACTCCACTAAAAGAGATCAACACATGACCATTATCATATTGTCGTTTTAGCTCTTTTTCTAAACAAACATTTTTCGACAATAATGCCAAATTTCACTTTAATAGTGAAAAATATTTACCTTCTGCCAGTAGGTCCTTGCGTATAAGGACATTCATCATGAATTTCTATTGTTTTATGAAAGGGGATTGTAGCCTAATATTAGTCACTGGTACAGTCCGCAGCAAAAAACCTGCAACATGAGCATATATGTTTATTGTGAAACGACGAGGTCTTTTGCTCCAAAATAAGTGTGCAGGGGAGGACGCCAAGGTTTCTCCTGGCGTGATTCATGCCACTTAGACGTTATGTTGATTCCCTGTGCTGTTAGTCGTAGTTTCACAATAAACTTACATGCTCATGCTGCAGGTTCTTTGCTGCAGATTGTACATGGAAGTAGCATAGGAGCATTAATTCTGTGCGATTTACAATTAATTTCATGCTCATTGGCACTACCAAAATAAAATTTGGAATTTTTATACTTCGAACCCTGTGCCCTCCAAAGCCAAAAATTACCAACCGCGCCCTTTGTTCCCTGTTACCAAAATAACATTTTAGATTTGGAAAATTCATAACTTTTTATTACAATAACGCCAAATTTCACATTAATCGACCAATAGAAAAAAAAAGCTTCTTCTGGTATGTCCCTGTTAAGGATATTTATCGTGATTTTTGGTGATTTGTGCAAGGTGGCTGTAGCACCACATCAATCACTGGCACATGCAAGGAGCATCGGAATATTAATTCTGTGTCATTTGTGATTAATCTAATACTCATTCACACTTCCAGAATAAAATTTGGAATTTTTGTAAACATCCATCATTTTATGTTTCGCCCCCTTTGCCCCCGTAAGGCGGTGCGTTATCAAAATAACATTCCAGATTTGAAAAACGCATACTCTTTTGATCCAATGACGTCTAATTTTACATTAATTAAAAAAATATCTTCTTCTTGTATGTCCCTATTAAGAATATTTATGGCGATTTTTTTTATTATTATTATTTTTGAAAGGTGACTATAGCCCCATATAAGTCACTGGCACATGCAAGGAGCATTAGAATATTAATTCTGTGACAGCGGTGAAAAATCTGACGCTCACTGGTATATCCGGAACAAAATTTTGAATTTTTATAAAGATCCATCATTGAGTGTTTCGCCCCCCTGTGCCCCCCTAAGGCGGTGCGTTATCAAAATAACATTCCAGATTTGAAAAACGCATACTCATTTGATAGAATGACGCCTAATTTCACATTAATTAACAAAAATACCTTCGTCTCGTATGTCCCTATTAAGGATATTTATGGTGACTTTTTTTTTAATTTTTGAAAGGGGGCTGTAGCCCCATTATCAGTCACTCTTACATGTAAGGACATTGGAGCATTAATTCTGTGACAGTTGTGATTAATCTCACGCTTACTGGCATTCCGAAAATAAATTTTGGGATTTAGTAACATATCACCCACCACCTTTTTACGCCCCTTGCCCCCTAAAAGGGGGACCTTCGCAAAATAATGTTTGAGACGGCTTTACTAGCTTTGTGAATGAGTGTGTTTGCATTTTGTAACAAATACAACTCAATTGCTCCAAAATCTTCACGAATAATTATTGGAGAAAGAAAATGAACTTTCGTGTTTACACCCCTAAAAGGGAGCTAAACAGCAATTTTCTCTTATTTTCTTTAGAAATTCGAAACATTCAGATATTTCTCAATAAGAGTGCCAAATTTTACATTAATAGTGCATAAACTTCATCTTCTGCCAGTGCTGTAGAAAATAACACGAATTATGGAACAGTCTGTATATATATATATATATACAAGGTGATTGCTGACACAAAGATAAGACAAAAACTATAGACCAACCTGGGTGCACAAATGCTTCCTTTCGTAATTATAAGCTGCCGAAAACATGAAAAAATGAACTTTAAAGGTCCATAGCTTCAAAACTATGGCATTTACCATAGTCGAATCAAGACTTCACTTACTAATTAATATGTATCCTATCCAAATATCCATGTTTCAGAATCCTCAGGTACTTCTCCGCAACAATTTTTATAGAGGGGGTTTGGCTACAAGCATATAATTTGAAGTACTCTCCAACTACCTCTATAAAAATTGTTGCGGAAGGTACCACAGGATTCTGAAACATGGATATTTGGATAGGGCACTCATTAGTTCCTAAGGGAAGTCTTGACTCGACTACGGTAGATGCCATACTTTTGGAGCTATGTATCTTTAAAGTTCATTTTTTCATGTTTTCGGCGGCCTATAATTACGAAAGGAAGCATTTGTGCACCCAGGTTGGTTTATACTTTTTGTCTTATCTTGGTGTCAGGAATCACCTCCCAACCGTTGTCGGTATTATTTCGAAACTCTCTCTCTCTCTCTCTCTCTCTCTCTCTCTCTCTCTATATATATATATATATATATATATATATATATATATATATCAAAGATATAAAATAAAAGTCAGAAATTTCGGAGTCGTACCGACCACCAGGACTATCCTTCCTGATGTCTATGATGTTGGATAAACATTATTAAATATTAATATTAAATACAAAAGCACCAAGTTGATTTGAAAAGATAACCCCATAAATAAAATGAAAATTTTTAGTTTTACGTGTCACGGTTATGCTAGTGACAGGAAACGGAAAAACCCTGAATAAATTCACACACGCGGTATTCGTTTACTAGAAAGCGACTTGACCCGAGCTGGAATCGAACTAGGGATCACATACCACAGGTGAATGCTCTATTCACTTTGAATTTGTTTTTAATGCAAAATTAGCATAAATAATACAACAAAAATCAACAGGAAGCTACTTTACAAACAAAACCTTCCAAACAAGAGGGTCGGAGAATTTACAAAACTTCAGGTGAGAGGTCTGGAGCACGGGGTCACTTTGTCTCCTGTCCTCACATATTTTATTGTTATACTGTTGTAGTAATGTTGTGAAAATGTGTTCTTAATTCCTCAATGTTTCGTCCTTCTGTTGCAGATACATCAAGCCTGCTCCATTAGAAGTTTGCACCAAAGAGGAACAACGAGCAGTGATACGATTCCTCTGGTCGGAGAGTGTCAAAGGGTCAGACATTCATCGCAGACTATCATCGCAATGTGAGAGAAGTGCACTATCATGTAAAACTGTGTTTTTGTGGCTCGAGAAGTTTAAAAGTGGTCGAACAAGTGTAACGCATGAAGAGGGAGCAGGACGGCCATCAACCTCCACTACAGATGACAACATTCAGCAAGCTCGAGAGATGGTTCTTGCAAATAGGCGAATCACTATCGATGAGGTAGCAGCTGCTTTGAACATCAGTCATGGCTCTGCCCATCAAATCATCAACGACGAGCTCGGTTTTCATAAAGTCTGTGCACGATGGGTACCAAGAAAGCTTACTACAGAACACGAGCTCACTCGCGTTAGGGTCTGTCAACGCTTACTCACTCGCTTTAACAACGAAGGTGATGTATTTTTAAGCAGAATAGTCACCAGCGATGAAACATGGGTTCATCACTATGAGCCAGAATCAAAGAGCCAGAGTATGTAGTGGAAACGCCCTGGATCTCCGACGAAGAAAAAATTCAAGACTGAGCCATCCGCACTTGGGAAAGGTTGTGTTTACTGTGTTTTGGGACTCACAGGGGCTCATAATGGCAAAGTTCATGGAAAAGGGAAAGATGATCTGCAGTGGGAGTTATAGAGAAATGTTCGAAAAGAACCTGAAGCTGACAATTCGCAACAAACGCCGAGGTTTGTTGTTGAAGAAACTTTTGTTGTTGCATGACAATGCACGGCCACACACGGCTCATCACGCTATTGAAACCATCAACAAGCTGAAATTTGAGTTATTGGAACACCCTTCCTACAACCCAGACCTAGCTCCATCTGACTTTCGCTTGTTTGGGCCACTCAATTATGATTTGCATTGTCGCCGATTTGCCTCAGATTTAGATGTGCACAATGCGGAGCAAAAGTGGCTTCACGACCAATCGAAAACCTTTTATTTGGAAGGAATACGTAAGCTCGTTGACCGTTGGGCCAAGTGCATTGATAAGGAGAGAGATTACGTAGAAAAATTATGTGCATACTATAACCATAGTTCCATGTAAATAAACTGTAGAATGAAAAGTGTAGATAATTTTTGACTTGTCCTCGTATTGTGGGCGAAGCGCCGAAAAAAAAAATACAGTGAAGTAATTACTTTAAAAAATTAATGTTTGATGGGTGATGTATGTCATTTACGGCGTATATGTTGTAAAATGTCGCAGTAGGTACGAGGATTAAAAACAGGAGAATAACGATGAAGATATAAAATAGTGCAGGCAATCAAAAACGATGCTGTACTATTTTGGTGGAAGGATAAAGATGAAAATTGGAAAAAAGGAATATATCCTACGTAAAAAAGTAGGTTTGCGCCAAGTTCACCCTAATAGCTGAACCGAAACTCCTAAATTGGGTACACCACTAAGTTGAATAACAATGTTCGATGGTATCTACTTGCCTACAAAGATAGGATGTGAATCAGAAATATGTCGAATCCTATAAACGATTATAACAATTAATAATAATGTCACATGTTGATCAGGTTTTTCTCGCCTTGAGAACAAGGAAGATATAAATCTGTACGTTTTAGACTGAAAAAGGTACCCTATAATATGGATCATAGAAATAAAGGCTTATTTTTTTTTAAGCATAAAATTCAGGTAGAAAATAAAGCCGGGGATAGTACCAAAATCTGGGCGTGATATACAAATTAATGAATTGAATTTTGTGTAGTAAATGCACGCATCAAAAACGAGGATTTAGAAAGTTTTTGCCTCATCTATTGGACAATAGGTGATCAAATGTGTTCTTTCAATGGGGCGCAAACTGACTCAAAAGATACACAAAGGAAAACGCAAAACGTGTATTGGTATACAAACTTTTCCCTCATATCTATTCCGTCTAATATAAAACTTGGTATATACATTTCTTATCCCCTATACTATTTTTTGATATACATTTGGATTCTGTGCTTTTACACGGAGCCACTCCAGAGGGGTTCAAAGTTGATGGGAGGGATTTCTGGAGGGAATTTTCCCGATATTTTCCCAATTTTCCCTGTTCAAGTACGTTACGGGCTCCAATACATAGCACCTCTGGAAAGCTTGTTTTATGCTGAAGAGAATGAATTATAAAGCATGGCTTTCCAATGAACTGTGTTAATGCAATAGTTATTTCACTGCGAGTCTACGATTTTTTTTATACTAACAGGGCCCCAGGAACTTACTCCGTTGTCCATGGCACCAAATTTTTTGTGCATGCACCTATGTTTGTTATGTTTATCGAATGGACTAAGTTTGATTTGGATGTCCTTATGACAGGTTCACGTCCGTTGCTTGTCAGATAACTAGACTTCCAGTGATTTCTGAAGTGTGAATTAACCTTCAAACGTAAATAAATAAATAAATAAATAAATAAAAATAAAAATGACCATCCCTTGTTTCTTGAGGTACTGCGGGAAGAAAAGTTGCCTTGGAAGAAGAAAAGATTATGAAGGTTCTAACATAATATATGACAACATAGAAAATGCATTAAAAGCATGGATGTATCTACAAGCTATGCATTAAGGCTGTATCGAGATTAAGATTTTAGCATTCTAATCATCGGTACCAGTGATTGTTAACAAGGCTCTAATATCACGCTAAACTACAGATGTATGCTCATATAAACTTGGTGTTCAAAACGTTAACGCTAATCTCCAAACAAACAAACGTTCAGTGATTCTACTTTAACTCAGATATTAACGTTCACTATTATTTTCATAAAATCCACTACTATAAAAGCAGTTGCCTTCTCCCACAGCTATTCAGCATTCTTGTGGGTAAATGGTTAGTGTTTGCACGTTGGGCACCGTACAGCCTACTTCGAGTACCGGTGAGAGCATGTAACTTAGCTCAGATCCTACGTTACATTGTATATTCACGTCTTATATAGCCACAGTGCTCAAATTGGATGTTAAATTCAAATTAAACCTAACGAATAATTTTCATCTCGCTGATTCTTGTAGAGGTAATCTACTGCTAGCATAGCTCTTGTAACGCCGCAATTCCATTGTAACTCCTTAATATCTGGCATACAAATCAAACTGAACATAATAAAGGTCAAGTTTACATTAGCATCAGGGTTTGGTATCTTATGCAGACACGACAAATGACACTATTACCAATCATTAGAAGAAACCATGATATTAAGAAGCGGTGAAACGAAACCTTTCTTTACACGCATACTCATTGTTGCTAACGCGCCTAATCTTTACGGACTCAGACCCGTACTGCCGCGTGGATCCTTCAGCTTTACCCAGCCCTAATTCGGACTTGTTATGATCACCTAGTGTATATTGTCTTCACTAGAAACAATTGCATACGAATGATACTTTCTACAACGAAACGACACTAAACCCGGATGCTAATTTAAACTTAAGCCGAAGCATGTAATAACAAAGATCTATTGTCACCACTACTAGGGCTACCATATGTCAGCATTTAAGCGCACCTGTCCGCATTTTGAGAGTAAAACTTTCCGTCCGCATACATTTTCCGAATATGTTGTTATAATTTTTTCTGAACATATTGTCACGTTTAAATGCATCGCGTTTCTATGGTGCTTATAGGCATACCTGTTTTCACCACATCAGTCAGGTAAGGAGGATAGAACCTACATTCTAAATAGTTAGCCAGGTGGAAGTGTGTCCAAATTTTGGCATTGCAGAATATGGTAACCCTAACTACTGAGAAACATCACTTACCTTTCGCCGGTAGAAGCTGCACCTGCTTAGGAAGCCGGATCGTCAGAATTTAATCCTCAGCTTCAGCGCTGGTTGGCTGTTATCCTGAAAATAAATCGTACATACGTATATGAGCGCAAAATGCAACGATTACTAATTCACAATCAGTATTCTACCGACATGATTAAACTACTGATTCAAACTGAATAGTGTTTACTGCGAAAGTTCTTCAATAGGCATTAAACTTACCTCTATGACAATGTTATGTAATCTCATTCTATGCCTACGTTCAATATTACGAATTTTCAGTTTCACATTAAACGGACTATATACAAGGAGCAGATTCCTCTGAGGCTAACATCGAGGGAAGTATTTTATGAAAATGCTTTTTAGTGACCAGTGTTGTGTCGTGGAGAATCAGCGCCGGGGCGAGAGTATACGACGGTGCCCTATACATATATTCCAAGTAATTTTTCTTTTTTACGTTTTCTCTCCCGAATTTTGCGCTCCCCTTACTTTGGTACCCGGGGTCGTGGCCCCGCTCGCTTTCCCCATGGCACGATACTGTTAGTGACTCTTTGTATGTGTGCTGTGTGAATTTCAAGTATCAGTAATGCCCCGTTTTATATTTGCATGGGTTGAACTGAGTGAAGTTCTAACAAATGCCAGAATGATTTAAGAACATGAAAGAAGAAGACTGATAACTAAAAGACCGTATGGTTGAAGTACAAATCAGATACAAACATATGGCGTCCCATTGAGTATGGAAAGAAATGGGGATCACCTAAATATAAGCTGCTATGAACAGTAGGGAGCGGAGCTGGGGAAGACAAAACGTTCAATGCTGCTGAAATGATACAAAGGTAGTAATGCTGGTGAAATTAAATATCTTGCAAAGATTAAAAGCAAGTAAACCAAAATTATCCTACCAACCATATGACAATTCAATATAAATGTATACAACGGAAAGCTGTCCTAAATAGAAATAGTGTATGGAACTGGAACAATGAGATTCCGTGGTAAGGGTTTTCTTATATAATTAGAAAAAAAGAACCCGCGTCGTTGGCATGGAAATGTGAACGTGGTGTAATGTACATACTATAGACAACAGAAAGCAGAACTAGAGGAGCATTCGCATGTAGAAAGTACGTGGAGAGCGTGGGATGTAAAGGAGCGAGACAGAACCAACGCTAGTAGTTGCGGTGGTAAGAGCAAGTGTGAAGGAATACTGGAGTTTGTGTGTAAGTATTCGATCACGAAGGTCAGATAGTGTTAATGGAAGCAAGACTGCGGCAGTACTTTGGATGCTGATATGTAAATGTGCATCATGTATATACAAAATGCGACAAACTGTAGTTGTGAAGTTGTTAGCGATGTGTTCAGTATCTTGGAAAAAATCCCAACGCTGGAGGAATTCGTTGCAGAACAGATTAAAGTACAGATATGTGAAGAATTTTTAAAAAGCTTAACACACTCGTGATAAACAAATATGGTACAGATAACGAGGACATTGAAAGTTATTTTGACAATTATCCAGCGTTACCAGGAGAAATGTCGCTGCTTTCAGAACGATGTCCACCGTCGTTGAGTACCACAAAAGCATTAGTTCGTTATATGCTCCATAATCATCAAAGAAAATGTGCACAAAATTCTCGGGCAATTTAGCTGTACTTCGCTGATCCATAAAAAATTGGAGTAAGTAGTCCAGAAACACGGAACCTTCTCAAGTGGTACCTCTTAGACCAACGATTAACATGTTACCCCATCTAAAAACCATCACGGTTAAGGCACAAACAAAAAATAACACCGTCGTGCAGAAATTTAAAAAAAAAGGAACATTTAGAAGCCTCACAGAGGCTTCCATTCTTTACAAGCACAACATCGCAATGAAACAATACCATGCAATTATTCAAAACTACACAATACGCACCTCGGCAGTGAATAATAAGAAAATATTAGATCCACACAACACCTGTTCATTCACAACGTCCAAATCATACATCAAACGATTCAAGCGAAAAACAAAGAAATTACATATAAAGGTAATACGAGAGTAGACGTTGATGCCGTAGTTGTTCGAACAACCTTTGCAGACTTGTTAACGAAATCAAGTCTTTCATTACATAGTACAAGTTCACGCATTCTTCTGTGATTAGGCAGATGCATAGAGGTTCAAAATGAACAAACACTTAGTCAGAATTTTTTTTTTGTAAATTACGTTACAAAAAAAGTTTTGTTTTGAGGTCGAGAGATATCCATAGTCTACTACATATCAACAGTGAACACATTGTGAGTTTGAAGAGGTGGAAATTATCCATTCCGAACATGACTTCAAAATTGTTGCTAACTAGAGTATTCATCATTCGTGTTCATGACTTTTTAATTAAGTATATGCCGTCAAAAAATCATTCTTGCTATTGGAGGTCGATATATGTTTTAAGTACTTTAGATACCTAAAGTGACAATGCAGTACATTATGCATTTACTATTTTTTGAACATAATATATTCATGTGACAAAGTGCAATATATTTTATCAGAGGTCCACAAATCTGCAGTTTTAGCGTGGTCCCCAGTATTCCGCAATAATTTTATGAAAATATCCTGAAATAATAATGCATTCTGAAGTATTTTCACGAAATTTAGTTGAAGATGTTTGCGATTTTGTGAAACCTAACTATCTTTGTATGATTGTTTGAGGTGACAGGGCATCTAATATAATAATTCTTAATTTATTTTTAGAATGTCTATCATTCATTATGAAGACGGATCACATACAGCTCTATGAAGAAATAAGAGAAATGAAGGGACATTGTCAGAGGAATCAAACAAGGCAAGTCCAGAGCTAAGTTTTGACAGAACATGGTGTTGTTGATCAACCAGGTCACGTTAGTAAAGATCAGAAGATCTGTTTCCAGGTTCTGATGCCAGCTGTACCAAAGACTGGGTAAGAGTGGCAGAAAGTATGACATCTTTGTGGAGACGCATGCAGAATGGCTTGATGGAGAATCGGAGTTCAACGAAAGCAAAAGCACTGAAGTGGGGCAAGAGGTCGTCTACATATTACGTAACACATGCGGGAGATTGGTGACCTAAAAGGATGGGTGAGATCTCCTTGGGAAAACGACAGTATGTAGTTTCGATGAATTAGAAGTGGTTAATTAAACAAACTTAAGGTTTAAAATATTACTACGGTTCTATCACTTTCTAATAGGTATTTTGATTGATTATCAAAAAACACTACAAATATGTTTAGAATACATGCATTTTATAATAAAATTATCTACCATTAAAATAAATTTTTGTTGTAACAAGCCCCAAAATAAGCAAGATTGGTCAAAAAATCAAAATCAAAAAGTGTTACGAAGGATCGGAGGGTTTCAGCCTTGTGTTACGAAGTGTGACAAGGGGAAGGGAGGGGTAAATATTGGTCAAAAATAGCGTTACGTAATATGTGGTCGGTCCCCAAGATCAATCATATACAGGCTGTCATTCATTGAAGGATTTCATTGAATCCAGTGACAGAACCAAATGTAGAGAAACTGAACACAGGTTAATGAGAATTTGCATTTACTGCCAAAATAAGCCTTCGAGAATCAGGAAGAGCAGATGCAGCAAAGTACTTCGTAAGATCACGGAAACAATTCCGGTTATGCTTCTTAAGATGGGAGAAGTCTCCATAAGCTCAAAGAACCAGTGAATTTTACCAAAACAATACACCAAGAAGAGGCACTTACACGGTTGCTCGATGCTAAGTTAACCAAAAATCAATACAATTCTATACGTCTTGGTGCCAAATCACGCAACGCAGACATTTTTCTAAATTATCATCAATTAATTGAGGCTAAGAATGGTTGCTACCCGTCGATGAGAACATTACAGTATCAGATATCGGTGCAGAAATTCAACTGCAAGCTTTCTAAGACAAAATAGTTGAACATCTGCTGATGGCTTGCGTTTGCTATTTTTTGCCACCTTATATGAGGCTAGGAGCTATGCACTTTTGCCAAGCTTCCACTTCCGTGCAAAAGCATTGTACAATCGCACATATCAACTATTGTCTATCATAGCATCTGCAACCATTGTCAATTTAATACAAATGTTGTTCTAAGTAACTATGTCAATCGGCCAAGGAAAATACATATCTGTTCGATTTAATTCCAACTGTAGATAGGAGCAGGGCCGGATTTAGGTGGGGTTCAAAGGTGCACGTGCACCCCCTTCGTTGTAAATATACACTATCTAAAGTGAGAATCTAGCATAAGTTTAGCAAAATCAATAGTTTAAGCCAATTTTCTGAAGATTGAAGGGAAATCATTCATCGAGAGCAGACACTTAGCATTCCAAAAGGTATTCTTCATTCACATCACAGATGACTAAAGGCATTTTAAAAATTCAAATTTAATTCAAATATACTGTAAGTTATTGGTGCATCCCCCTCAGACAGTGTTGCCACACTTGGTACAATTGTACCAAATTCAGCCCTTTTTGTCACTCATCGGCCCGTTGGTACCACGGTGGCATTTTCAGCCCCTTTTGTGAAAAAGTTGGTACAATTCTATCCAATTCAGCCCCATTTAATAAATACTTTTAAAAGTGTTAGTAAGACTTTTCTTACATCTCACGTTACTCATACTGTGTGTTGGACTCTTAAAAAACCCTGTTGAACATTCATTCTGCTGCATTACACTGCATAACGCTACGAACTTTGTGTGGATAATTCGTAATTCGAACCGTCAAGAAACAAATTACGCTACATGGGCGTATCCGCGCCGCACATGAAGGAGACGAGGAAATAGCAGTGTGGTGGAAATTTTAGCTTGAAATCTTGAAAACAAAAAGTAGCACAATATTCTTCTTACAGTTTTAGATATCCTCCTTCGGTCTTGAAATAATCGAGAATAAAATGCAATAATTTATATTTTAATATTTTGTTATAACGTACTGTTTACACACGAACTCCGAGATGATTGATTTGTTCCTCGTTTTATATATTTTTTCATAAATGGTCACTTTGAAATAGAGGCACGTTTGGTTTCCTTACAATACATACCGATGATGATAACTGTTTTCCCTTTTAATTTGCGGCCTCTGTAATACTCCCTTCGTGCGAGAAAAGTTTCATCTACTTCCATGGTTGTTCGAGGTCCTCCTATTTGAATGTTTTTAAAAAGTAATTTTTAAAAGAGCACTTTCTTGATTTGGACTCAGGAGACGGGGGGAGGGATGTTCTAGAACTTTATCTCTTTTAGTTTCATGTTATTGAGCCATTTATTACACTGGTATAAAATAACGAATTCAGCCCTTTTTGTTTCAATTTGGTACTATTTTTCAACCCATTCCAGAGCCAGGACTGTGGCAACACTGCCCTCAGACAATCCTGGATCCGGCCCTGGACAGGAGTGTACTGATTTTCAAAGAGAGTGACTAATTTTCTTTAACAAGACTGTACAAACATGTTTACATAAATATGAAAAGAAACAGTGTGTTACCTGTTAAGTTTCCAATTCCAAGCAGGCACACACACGACGTTCGTTACATGATAAAAGTCTGTCTGGCAGTTTTTCGCGAAGTATTTTAACAAACATATACGCGAAAGCAACAATGGAATTTTTCCATGGTGATCAAGAGTTTTTTAAAATGTTAAACAATCGAATCCACTTCTGCTTTTG
Source organism: Thermobia domestica (assembly GCF_964235325.1). Taxonomy (NCBI): domain Eukaryota; kingdom Metazoa; phylum Arthropoda; class Insecta; order Zygentoma; family Lepismatidae; genus Thermobia; species Thermobia domestica. The sequence goes on from NW_027655913.1 coordinate 163,772, forward strand.
TTTGAATCATACAAAACAATTTTTGACCATCATCAAGGTGGCCAGACGTCCCGTTTTAGCCGGGACAGTCCCTTATTTTCAACCGTTGTCCCGTTTTTTTCTGATTCTCAAACGGGACGCCTAAATGTCCCGTTTTTTAAGCAAACATGACCCAGGTGTCCCGTAATTATTATTCAAAATATAAATGGTCAATACTAATACTGTACTACACTCTTCCGTACCAACACTCATTGCGAAGGTTCAGCCGTGCCTAGAATTTCAGAATATTCAAATGAGAATTGAGTGTTCTGTGGTTTAAGTGGGAATTGAGTGGGAATTCTGAGTGTTGAAGTAGTTAAAATTATTGTTGTGTAGTACTTAAGTTAGAAACGCTGTGTTATCATTCTTACTTGTTTATTTTGTAAATTGAAAACACTGCTGAGTCCCAAAATACAATGTGGAAGTCACCCCCGTCGCAGATTCGTATGCGTCCCGTTTTTGAAAGTAAAAGTTCTGGTCACCTTGACCATCGTTTGATTTTCTCTTTAACAAATGAACACAACAGAGTAATGAGGTAGTGTGTATATAAAACATAACCGATCGATAAAACTAATCCGATCTCAACCAAATTTTGCATGGTGGGATCTTCGAGAGATTATACTATGAATTTCAATTATTATGGTATGCAGATTCTTGGTTACCTAGTCATGCGATGTAAAAACTCGGTTTAGAGTCAAATTTTCGCCCTTTTTATATTATTGTTAAAATTCACCAGATCTTGACTAATCTAGGTGTGGTAGTAGATACATATTGACATGTTTACAACGCAAATTAAATATATCTAATGGTTTGCAAGTATTTTGGTTTTCGAGTTACGAGCTCATAAGTTTGACCTTTGGATTTAGTCAAATTTTCTCAACATATTCTTCTAGCTCAGGAAGGTAGGCAGGGGGTGGGTCCTGAGAGTTCGAATCCCTCAAAATTCTGACTTTTCTGTACATTTAGTATAATTTTATGGGTGATTCTACAAATTTTGATATAATTTATCCTCATATTCAATTTGGACCCCCAATCAGTTTTGGACCCCCGAAATAAATTAAATTTCCAAATCAATAAAACTCATCCGAGAGCAGGAGAAAGGATTTTGGCAGAATTGTTATAGGAAATAAAACCTGGACTCTGAAAAATAAAGACACCGAACAACGAATGCACATCACATGTTTCCAAAATAAAATTTTAAAAATCTTTCACTCAGCTACTACCAGAAAAGTCATGAACACTCTCTTCTAGGCTGAAAACGGAGTAATGTAGAAGCATTACATGGAAAAGGATGCAACGGTGGCACAGCTTCCTACGGAAACCTTTACGAGTAATACGATCTCTACCCTGTAATCAGGGGTAAACAACAAGGACTTCTGACTTCCCGGGCTTGTTTGTTTTATGACGACGTCTAAAATATACTGCTCTTTTCATGGTGACCAGAATTCAGGATATCAAATTTCAGATAAAGATATTCACCGGCAGAAATTTATTATTAGAAATTCAATTTTCAACATTTATCGGTACAGAGTGGACATTGAGATAATATTCAGAACTACAGATGCCCTGATGCAAGACTTTTAATAGTATAGAACTCGCATATATCGAATCGATCCCTATATTAGAAGAGGATAACTACGTGTTTTTCATGTAAGGCACCATAGTAATTTATGTCTGTTTTATTATTGATTGCCTGTGCTCCTAGGAAAAGTTGTACGACGTTCTTTGGAACTTAATAATACTGTATATCAAAGATAAGTAATTTTCTCTCTTCTTTTAGCCTGTAACACTATATGATATAATGTGTTTGTGAACTTGTATAAAGGAAACCAACAAAGTTCTGTCGCTTTTTCCGGAGGTCTGTGTTCAATTGGCCCTCATACCGTGAGTTGAATGCGAATGAAGATAAGACGAAGGTCAGTTGTTGGTGTGGGAATATTCAACATACTACCTGGTTGTCTGGTTGTGGCAGTTCAGTTACACCGTGAATTTGCGTGAGGACAGAGTGAACATGGGACCTCCACAGAGTGTCATAAGGGCATGTATGTTGTACGAATTCAAACTGAGGGCAAACTCCGCTGTAGCGGGGCGGAAGATATGCCAGACCTTTGGCGAGGGTGTCATGACTACGCGGACAGTGCAGCGGTGGTTTAACAAGGTTAAGGACGGTGACGAATCACTCGAAGACGCACTACGTGCCGGAAGATCAATACATGTACAAAATGATGATCTTCAGGCAGCAATTGAGGCAAACAGTGGCCAGACATGAGAGGAACTGGGACTACAATCCAGTATGAGTGAAGAGACCATTCGGCCGCACCTCCATCAACTTGTGAAGCACTACAAGTTAGGTTGGTGGGTCCCACATGCTTTGATTCCGAGCCAGAAGGCAACGCGAGCAGACACCTGTGTCTCTTTGCTATCTCGTCTGATGAAGGAGCCATTTCTGGACAGGTGTTGACTTGCGATGAGAAGTGTTTAATTGGTTAGCATCCCATGAACCGGATCCAAAACAGCCGAAACCAGTACTACACGAAAAGAAGCTCCATGTGTGTTTGGTTTACTGCTCGCGGCACCATGCATCGAGAACTGCTACCAGCTGGTCATAGCATCAATGCAACTGTGTACTGTGAGCAGTTGAACCGTGTTCAAGAAAAACTCAAAACTCTGGAGCCAGCACTTCTGAATTGCAAAGGGGTCCTCCTGTTAGAGGACAACGCTTAACCCCACGATGACCCGGGACGCGATTCTACGTCTTCGATGGGAAACAGTATTGTATCCTCCATACTCCCCAGATATTGCGCCGTCTGATTATAGCCTGTTCAATTCCTTGGACAATCACCTTAGAGGACGCCAGTTCAAATCCCTAGTAGAGGCGCAAAATACACTTGATACCTTCTTCACTTCACGACCCACCAGGTTCTACCGTGATGGAATCCATTGCCTTCCAGAACGTTGGCAGAAGGTCGTCGATGCTGATGGGGACTCTTTTTGATCTTCCAGGTACGTCTTACGTGACATTTTTATGTTCGAAGGTGGTGGGTGAAGAAGCGACATAACTTTCTTGGTTGCTTTTGTAATAACATTGGGTGAAAGGCATATGCATAGTATTGACACTGTCAAAAGACTCGTAAAGACTACTACGTAGATAATTGTCACATTATTATTAAGTTTGCTTATTTACTGAACTATATGTTTATGAGTTGGAAATTTTGCCAAAATTATGTAACGTACAAGTGTTCTGTGACACCATGGCAAGGCAACTGTTTGGTTGTGGATGGAGCAGGCCTACTTTGCCTACGTTAGAAATTGCTAACGATGGCAATTAGTGCATAAAATAATCCTTATCCACTGTTAAAATGAACAATAGGCCTATCTTTCATATAAGTCGCACGTTATTTTTCGATATTCTGTACCAAAAAAAGTATATTTGTAAATGGGTTCACGTTAACTTTAGCAGACTCTTCTACCAAATTGAAAATTTATATTTCGTACATAGTATATATTTAATTTTGTTTTGGTGGAATTTGTTAGTTAAAAAATAGAGGCGCTACGATTTACCTTCCTTTTAAAATCTTGATTTTTGGGGTTATTTTTTAGACTTTCAGTCAAGCAGCTGCTGCATCGTTACTATTTATCCTAGAATCATGGTTCATATCTCATTCTCTTCAGAATAGAGAAGCCTTTCAAATGGTATCACTAACATGTCCATACCATATACCAGAAGAGTGAAACAATTGAAGGAATGGGGACATTTTCGGGAAATTTTTGGTCACATTTTGGGCTCCTCTAGAACGGCCCTGTGTAAATGTAGAGATCTCAAAATTACTTGGAAAATACTAAGAGGTATACTGAATACTTATACCAAAAATAATTGAGATACCTTGAAAACTAAGGACGGAAAAAATTATTTAGCACTGTAAAATGCATATAAAATAATAAGCCTAACCGTTCCCCAAACAAAGGACGTAATGTAAAAATTCCTTGACAAATTACTATTTAACTTAGAACCATGGTACATACCTCATTCTCTTTAGAATAGAGCAGTCTTTCAAATGGTGCCACTAACATGTCCATACCATATACCAGAAAGCGGAAATTTGAGGCGAAATGGGAAATTTTCTGGAAAAAATCCCTTTTGCAAACTTTGGTCTCCCGGAGACCGGCCCTGGGTAAACGTACAGGTCCCGAAATCACCTCAAGAATACTACTAGATGTACTGAATATGTGTACAGCACATCAATCTGATATCTTGAAAATAAAGGACTGGAAAAGTATTTACGTCCGTACTACACATAAGAAAATAAGCCTAAAATTTCCCCAAACTAAGGACATAATGTAAAAATTTCTTAACAAGTCACAATTTCCCATAGGACCATAGTTCATATCTCATTTTCTTCAGAATAGATCTGCCTTTCAAATGGTGCCACTAATATGTCCATATCGATTCCCAGAAAAGGGAAATTTGAGACGAAATAGGAAATTTTCTGCAAAAAATCCCTTTTGCAAAGTTTAGGCCCCTCAGGACCGGCCCTGTGTAAACGTATAGGTCCCGAAATCACTTGAAAAATAGCACAATATGTACTGGATACTTGTACAAGAAATAAATCCAATATCTTGAAATAAAGGACGGGAAAAATATTTATCTCCGTACTACACATATAAGAAAATAAGCCTACGTGTTTGTTGATAGCGACTTCTTTTTTTCCAAGGTCAAATTTACTACATCACAACCCTCGACAACTGTACATTGAATGTTTCTATCACTGCGAAACGAAACAAAACCGGGCGAAAAAGCTTAATTAGGAGAGTTATAACCCAAAGTACCATGTTACACCCATGTACTAAAAGCAATATATTATATTGATGACCACATGACGTCACTACACCTACGGGGCGTACACATTCGCTCTAGAACGTAAAGAAACTTATTTTGCAATACTTCTGCGGCTGAAAAGCTTAAGAAGCCTGTACAAAAAAGCTTAAATAAAAGAATTATAACGCAACATATCATGGTACACCCGTGTAGTAAAAACAATATTATATTGATAACGTATAAGACGCCATTACTCCTAAGGAGCGTACGCATTCGCTCTAAAACGTAAAGAAACTTAGTCTGTGATTCTTCTGATGCTGGAAAAAAACGGACGAAAAAGCTCAAATAGGAGAGTTATAACGCATAGTTTCTGAAAACACCCGTACGGCACAAATTATATCAAAGATCTTAAAAGGGTTTCCGATTTAGTTCGTAAAGCGTAGAACGGGTAAGGTAAATGGTTGTGGCATTTGGTATTGCTCAAAATCTACTGTAATTTTTAGGCACTTGTTCTGTTTGCCTTCCACAGATTTTCTTAACTCCCACTCCGCTTACATCTGCATCATTGGAGTTATTAAGCTTGGTTAAATACCACAACAGCAGAGCGTTGAAAGAAATGACAAGTAATACAATATATGGCAGAGATGTAGATAACTAGCCCACCATATATGTTCCATTAGTAAGTGTAGTATTTTCTAAAAGATACAAGGACCAAAATGTTACGAATTGGCAAGTTTAGCGGGGTTATTGTGAAGTATACGCACTTCTCACATACAGCGTTAACTATGGTTTCGTATTACAAATTAGAGAGCTCCCAAGTACGGAGACCCCAACATTATTTATACACTGACTGAAACTTGTGGAATACGCCATCTTGGAAGATATATCTCGAATCGAACGCTACAATTGAGAGCACGCTCGAATCAATACTGCGATATAGGGAAGGGCATTTCTAGTTTTTTATATTATCTCAATGAGCGGTGATTACTCTAATCGCGGTTTATTTGCGGTAATTATCACATTTCACATTTCCGACTTTTATATTACCATACATACATGCACACACACACACACACATATATATATATATATATATATATATATATATATATATACAGCGGCGGATCCAGGATATGATCAAGGGAGGGGCTAAACCATATTTTGCCGTTTTATCCAGTGTAAAGCAGGATTGAAGCCCATTTTATCCAGTGTATACCTGAGCGTCAAGGCGGGGCTATAGCCCCTCCCTTGGATCTGCCACTGTATATATATATATATATATATATATATATATATATATATATATATATATATATATATATATATCAGCAGGGAGTGATGCTAGAGGTAAAGATAAGATGAAAACATATGCCGCCTTATGCAGAGTCATTTTGACGTATGATTAACATCATGCTAAAAGCCTAACTACCTGCAGGAAACATATGTTAGTCGAACTTTTTATATGGCACTAATCACGCGTCATTACGACTCTGCATAAACCCATGATCTTTAATCTCTCAGGCATTGTTTCGGTGATAGAGCTCGGTAAAGATTTGACGATGCAGCAACACAGTACGGCAGATGGCAAGATAAATATCTCAGGCCCGGGCTGGCCAGGACAGGAGGGCAGGAATTCCTGCTGGGGCCCCCTCTATAAATATTTATTTATTTATTGAACAAATTCCCAGATACTGCATAACTTTCCCATTTTGCACAGGGAAATGTTAAGATATGGGATAAAACAAGACAAAACAACAATGCCAACAAATGGTATAAAAGTAATATTATTTCGCCACAAAACTCACTTAATTGCTCTTTCAAACACCAGGTAGCTCGGAAAAATGTCCATATGGGTTGTTAACTAATTATAACAGTTCGGTATTCTGTTAAAAAGAGACCTATATTATACAATCCTGTTTGGGGCTTACAAATTAGTAAGAATATATTTCAACAATATGAAGAATGGGGCCCGAGCATCGTAATGTCTAAATGAGTATTGGGGCTGCATGAATGCAGAAATGACACTGACTTTTATGAAGTCCTGCTGGGGACTCCTGCTGGGGACAAAGAAACAGAACAGGTACCCACCTTGGGGCCGAATTACCACGTGTAAATGAAGCTGACAGTTTTATGAAGAAAAGTCACCCCCCCCCTCCCATCGCAAAGGGTTTACAAAACTCTGTAACGTAGTGTACTTTGTGATGCTCCTAGATGCTAAGTGGAAAGGGAAGATGTGGCCCACCAATTGAGAGTTCTGCCGGGACCTTATACCCCCCAGTCCGACACTGAAATATCTAACAGAAAAACAACACCAGTGTAGGGATGACGTGTGTGACTGGTAACCAGGAGATCTGTGTTCAAAAACCATCACTTCATTTTTTATATAGGTATATAGTGGAAAACATTATTTTAGGATAAGTTCAAAGTAGACAATGAGAAAAAATGGGAATGTTGTTAACAAACAGAAATAAACACATTGACGTACCTTATAATTCATGAACATGCCAACATCGGGACTCGAACCATGCTCACGAACACTGGAGGTGAGTCTCCAAGCCTGTTGACGTACCAGAAACGCGCATATCATGCATGTGTGTCACAAAATCTACAATCGTAAGTACAATTTGTAGTGCAAATGAAACACGTTGAGGCATTGACATGGTATATCAATTGTACAGTTGCCAGTCACACACATTACATCTACTCGACGCTAAAGACTACTAGTTTTTTTCTGTTAACACTTATCTTACAATGTGTCTAGGACCTTGCCACATCGTCATATTGTTACTTGTTCCTACTACCAAAACAAGGTTCCACAGGTTAAAGGTCATATTATATTTTCGTTTCCTCTTTACTTCTAGCATTCCCCCTCCCCCGCTGAACAAGCATTGAATAGAGACTTAGATCATTTGATATACAGGTACCCATATGCGCGAAAAAAAAATGCGCGTATACTGTAACTCATGATTTTTCGCATTTATTCCATTTTCCTTACGTTTATGAGTAAAATTCAGTTATTAGTATGTGGAGATAATAGAAAGCTATCCATTTAAGGAGATATTTCCAAAAAATATATATAATAAAAATATAAGCAAAAAAACAAAATTATGCTCGGTTTTGTGTATACTGGCAATCATTATTTCTAGGGATTTTTCAGTAGCAGTGCACGATTGCGGAGGGAATTTCACAACTTCCAGTTTGATCATGGTACTGGAAAGTGGAGTAAAATATTGCATTTATTGGTTTAAACCTAGTGTCTCGATTGTTTGACTAATATAAATTAGCCTCTGTAACCAAGATGTACGAAAATATAGAAACAAACAGGAAAACTTTTCTACTGAGATTACAAGTGACACGCACCATGGCTATGAGCGTTATTTGTTAAAAAAGAGAACAAACAAAACGTAGTCTCCCTGCTTAGGTGAATAGAGTGGCGAACTAGCAGTTTTTTCATTATTTTGACACCAGATCGAACCCCATCCCATCTTTTTTCTTTTTTCTTTTTACAAAACATCATAGGAAGTGTATAATTTTGATGTTAATAAGAACCGAAACAATATAATAAGGAAATAACTTATTGATAGTATTATTTAATCGACGTATGTATTCAGTATTAGAATACGTGTACTAACGGAAACCGATTTGTTTTCAGTTTATGATCTTGTATGTTACACCTCCCCTGCCCGTTCTTGAACAGCAGACAACTCACATCGGATTTGTGTGTCAGGAACAGGAAAAAGAACGTACGCGACTTTGACAGTTTTTCCAGTCTTACCCCTTCTTACATCGACATGGCGTTACATCGAATGAATAGCTTGTTGTCATGAAAAAAGGAAGAAAGGAAAAAGCTGATGTCAAATTATCGTCTTTGTGTATGTGTGCGTGTTTGTGTTTTTTTTTTTCTTTTTAGAGTATTGACTTTCTTTCTCTCTTTTTTTCATAGCCACAAGTGCAAGAAATGCAATCATAAGTCCATATAAGGAATAAAGAATGCTTTCATTAACGAAACTAAATTATACAGATCTATGTATGCGGAACACGAATATTTCCAAAAGATAGCATGAATATGAACGATAATCATACCATATTCCGACATTATACAGTAGCGTGAAAAACTGATATTAAAATGATATAACAAACAGGCATAAGCTTTTTCTCTCTAGCATGGCAACACATTAAACGTAACTCATTAAATTTTGGGGATTACAAATTATCACCTTACGTGTCGTATTCCTATTCGTTTTCACGTTCGAGCGACAAAAGAAATTTTAGTAATAGTGATAAAAATCGAATTCGAGATTTCAATGAATTCAAGTTTTACGCCCCCACATATCGAAAAAGTAATTTTGATGTCTGTCCGTCTGTTCGTCTGTCGGTTCGTCACGCTTGTAGATGCATTCAAATAGAGGCCACACTGTTCCACGTATCTGGACCGAATTCTAGACATGAAGTTTTTATAACACTTTATCGTTTCGAATTCTATATCCTCCGACACCTAAAAATAAGGGTAGTTTACTGAAGGATGAAATTCTAAAATAATTAAATTGTCTCAAAAACAGCTGTAAAGATTTTGCTTATTTTTTTTACAAATATATATATTTTATTAATAACCCTTCACCGTAGTATGAATCATTGCTCTGAAAAAAGTACATAAGGTGTAATTTACTGTATGGGATGCGTTTCTTCGAACAATTTTCTCAATCACATTTCATAAATAAATGTATCATTAATAACCTAACAATAATGACACAACTCGTTCGTCCTGTAAACATTCAGAAGGGATAATTTACTCTTAGTTTACTCTTCTACGACGATTTTCCCATTAACGCCTGACTCAATTTTGTTCATATTTCATAAATAAATGTTACAGAAATAACCTAACGGTATGGTATAATTCCATCATCCTAAAAAGCTAGAAGTGGTATATTACTTTTCGGAGTAAGATTTACCCTACGATTTTGTCGAGAACGACTCAGGCAATTTTGTTCGTGTTTCATAAATAGCATAACTCGTTTGTCCTGAAAAGATATACAAGGGATATTTTATTCCTGGGGATGACTTTTTTGACGATTTCCTCAAAAAGTACTCAGACGCTTTTGCTCATAGTTCACATACAATTATTACCTTAATAATTCTAATATATGGCATAAGTTATTTCTAACTGAAATATGACGAATGGGTACTTTAGTTTTGAACGTAAGTTGCTTCGAACAAAGTTTTCCAAAACACATTATTTTATTCGCATTTCCCAAATAAATTTTTCAGTAATAGCTGCAGCCTAACACAAGTCAGTTTAAGAAATTCGAGCGAAAAAATTCAGTGCGTTTCATCCGTACCCATTCTTAAATATATTTTAAAATCACAATTTTCCTAACAAAATCGAAACTTGTTTGTAAATGTGCCTCGTTGTGGCCAAATGGTTCAAGTACATTGGTTCTGGATTTGATTCCCGGTGAGAGCTAGTGTATTTTTATCCAACGTTAAGGTATAGGTAACAAGTAGGTGCAACGAGAAAAGTTTTTAAACAAGTCTAACCAAGCTAATGAATAATACAAAGAAATAATACAATATTACGAAATTATAGAAGAAACGTTGTTAATATTAGATATTTATGTGTGAAATGTCCAACCGATGACTATCAACTCCAAAGGTAAGAAAGTGAAACATCCAATACCAGGTTAATCAGTGGTCTCTAGGTAAAGCTATCCTATTAGGAAGTGAAATACCAAAAACTGTAATCGCTGGGACACATGTTAGGAGAATACAGTGGGTGCGAGAGTTTAATATTACAACTCATGAATTGTCTGCACCTTCGTTGATATTGAAGTGCGTAGGCCTTTATAGGTTTGCACTGAAATGAGCATTAATACACATTACGGGGGGCTTGCGGACAGGTTTGCAGTGCATTTCTCGGGGTTCGATATTGTAACGATCCTAGCGAACTCCTGAGCCTTCCCCACTGTACACTATAAGTTAAATTCGTGCTTAATTAAAACTCTAGTTGTTTAAATTTAACACTAGTAACCGTTATCACCTGTGCACTACGAGCAACAATCCGCCAGTAATTCTTTATTTTTGCCCTTTGTTTTAGCGCCATAAACGTCTTTGTTCATAAATTTCTTTGTCTATGGTTTTGCATATACGTAGCGTGGACATTAAATTTTGACTTCTACGCCATATGCATCTAATTACAAACACACCTATAGAACGATGACAACAAGCTCGGAATATATAGTTTGTGTATGGAAAATCATACATGAGGCGCTGCACGGGAGAGCCGTGTGCATACATACGGCAGTCAACTTCCTAAGAAATTTATAATAATAATAATAATATTAATAATAATAATAATAATAATAATAATAATAATAATAATAATAATAATAATAATAATAATAATAATAATAATAATAATAATAAACAAAATCGAAACAGTTATTTACATAATTTATTTATTTAAGCATGTAAGTGCAATGGACTAACCTTATTTCTCTCTCTCTCTCTTTGAAGGCAACAACCCTTCGGGTGCCAAGACATAGAAAAGGACTTGTGGCACTCACGATTATAAGGTGGTGTGTGGTTGGCACATCGGGTTCCTTTGTTCTTAGTCCCAGCTTTCTAGACCGGATGCAGTTATTCCCGGTAGAAAATACAAGAAAATATACCTTTCTATTACTATTAAAGTAAATAATTACACTCATTCCCTCAATGTGATACTTGTTTGTTTAACTGTATACAGACAACTGATCCGTGGAAGAATCGTTGATAATAAAATAAACTCGATAAATATTCTTGTAAGTAATAGGTAAAAGTTTCCGTCTCACTCTTCATTTTGCTGGGCACGCCACTGTGCCGTGTTATCCGGTTGTGGAATATAGGGTATGGCTTTCTAATTTTTCCCAACTATTTTAACTGCTTCAATTGAAATGAATCTATAATAATAAGAGAGTGAATTTAGTCTTCTTACCCTTCGGTTTAGAAATAAGGTCCGCTAGAATTGTATATATAAAAAAAATAATAATCAGAATTCTATAGAGTAGTTTGTTTTATTCGAAATGACATACTTCCTGCAACTGTTTGGGTTGGAATTATTTGAAATCAGATCTTTAAGTTTTACGTCACACGCTTATACCGGCTAGGCTAAAGGAGACGGTGATGATGTGAAATGAATGAAATAGTGGAATGAAGAAAGTGGGAGAAAACGAAAGAATCCAGAGAAAATCCATGCACATGGTGTTTGTCCACCACGAAATTCACTTGGTGCGAGCTGGGATCGAACCAAGGATCCCATGCACCAAAGGTGAACGCTTTATCATTGAGCCACCGCGGCCCCTCTGAAATTATTTATAGGAGAAAGTGACTACTTTATGAAAACTTGATATCGAACACATTTGTTTAAAAATACCAGCTTTTTGTGAAATATTGCTTAATATTCAGGAAAACTTAAGTCAATAATAAAGTAATAATAATAATAATAATAATAATAATAATAATAATAATAATAATAATAATAATAATAATAATAATAATAATAATAATAATAATAAACTTTATTTTACGTGCTGAGAACAGCTAAAATACAGCAAAAATACAGCACTTTGTCTTATTCTACATTATTTTAGCAATGAATATATAGTACTAGTGATAAAATTATGTTTACATCTATATCATAAATTATTAATAATAAAAACATTGACAGTGTAGTGTACGTCAATTACTAAAACAAAGAAGTGTCAAAAATTAAAAGTAAAAAAAAAATAAAAATAAAAATAAAAACTACTAAGTTATATTTAAAATTCTAAAATAAAGTCATATTTTAAGATATGCATTCATTATAGCTTTCTAAAATCCTACAGAATAAAATATGTTTTCTATTATGCGGTTGCAATAAAATTTTTGCCCTTGTACCATATGTTGGAACTTTAAAATCAACATTTTTAAAAATATAGTCTGAGGTGTATATTGGTTGTCAAGTAACTTTCCTACAAATACAGATTCAATCAATTTTCTCCTGTCAGCCAGTCGTTCCAAATTAAAATACGTTATCCAATATTCATACGTGCTAGAATAATAGTCAAGTCCTAACTTAAAACAAAGTATTCTAATAAAACACTTTTGCACCATCTCGAGTTTGTTTACAGAGTTTTTGTTAGGCTGTTCCAAGTCACTGATGCATATGCTAGTTTCGACCTTACCAGTAATTTATGTAAGAGTACATATGTATTTGATTGACAGAAAGCAGGCCATTGATTAAACAGGTAACCGATTATTTTTCTCGCTTCATTACATACATTTTGTATATGATCACCAAAGCGTAGTGACCTGTCAAATGTTACACCTAAATCCTTTATTGTGTCAACTTTCTGTATTACAGTACGTTGTATTTCGTATTGACTTACATAGTATTGCGATTTGTTACTGTAGGTCATGCACTTAGTTTTCAGACAATTGATACTCATACCGTTATCCTTGCACCACATAATGATTCTATCTAAGTCATCTTGTAGCCTATCGTTGTCCTCAATATTATTTACTACACTAAAAAGCTTAATGTCATCAGCATAAAGTAAAACATTTGAATGATTTAAGACTGTTGGTAAGTCATTAATAAAAATAGAGAAAAGTAATGGGCCCAGAGGAGAACCTTGAGGAACACCGTTACTATACTAGCTGAATCTGACATGACATTTCCAATTTTAATTTGGTATGTTCTACCAGTCAAATAGCTTTCAAAAAGTTTTAGGTACAAGGGTGTTACACCTGTATTTGACAGTTTTTTTTAACAGTAATCTATGGTCAACTGAATCAAAAGCTTTACTCATGTCAATGTATATGACATCAGTTTGTGATCTACTTTTCATTACATAGTAGATAAAATCCGTTATTTCACAGAGATTGGTTACAACTGATTTCCCTTTATAAAAGCCATGCTGTGATTTTTGCAATATATTTTTTACATTAAAAAACAAGTGTTTATGAATGATGGTTTCAAAAATTTTAGAAAATATGTTCAATAAGGTTATCGGCCTGTAGTTGTTCGGATTTAACTTGTCATTATTCTTGTAAACCGGTACCACATGTACATGTTTCCATTTAGATGGGAATGACCCTGTTCTTAATGAGGTATTGTATATTTTTGACAAGACTGGAGCTATTTCTTTCGAACATGCTTTAAGTATATAATTTGGAAAGCTCCCAGGTCCTGAAGATGTTAATGGCCGAAGTTTACCTATTACTTCAGTAACATCATTTTCACATATTACTGGAATCGTTATATTATTGCTGTTCAGATTACTAACTACAGCACAGTCTAGGGTATTAACTTTTAAATTAAAATTATTGTAAAATACATCTTTAAAAACTTCAGCAATTTGCTTTGTCCCTGTAATGGTGGTACCATTTAACAAAATTCTATTTGGTACACTTTTGTCTTGAGACTTTTTAAAGTTATTCCAAAAATAAACTTTGTTGGTACAAATACTATTCTCCAACTGCTCAAAATAAAATTTTTTAAGTTTATTGTACATTCTTTGAACATTTTTTCTTAAAACCGAAAATTTTTCATAAATGACTAAATTACCAGTTTTCTTAAATTTTACAAAATATTTTGTTTTTTTATTAATTAATGCTTTTAACTCTTTAGTAATACAAGGAGCTTTGTATTTCTTCTTTTGTATAATATGCTTTCTCGGTACATTTGCTTTCAATATATTTTCCAAACAATCTTGCAATAATACCGTACTGTTATTTACATTTCCTGAAAACCTATCTACTTTCATCTCATTTTTAATGTCCTCGTATAATTGATAAAAGTCTGCTCTTACATAGTCATATAACTCACCTTGAGCTTGAGCTGTATCTGCATTTAAGAAATTTAACTTTTCGTCAACCTGCCATTCGAATACGAAAGGTGGGTGAAACCTATCTACCTTGACTAATGGACTCACATCAAACCATATTGAGCATTCAGTAATATCAGTTAGAACAAGATCCAATATATTATATGGCAACTGAGAGTCGTATGGTTGATTATACTGCTTTAAGCTAAATATAGACGCTAACTCTAACATCTTCTCAGCTTTTGTTTTTAAATAAGAATGCTTAGTTTTTACGATTCCATTATGCCAATCAATACCTGCAGAATTGAAATCCCCAAGAAGCAACATTTTCAAACTTTTTTCAATTAATAACTTATTCAGCCAATCACAATAATTTACAAATTCTTTGGGTGGCAAATTAGGTGGAAGATAATGCACACTTATTAATATTGGGGGATTATTGGGTATATATAACTTTATAATAATCACATCTAGGTTCGGAAACGGTACCTGTACTACGTCATACATTAATCTTTTATTTACAAACATAATACAACCTCCACCTGTACTTTTATTTGTCAGTTGAAGGTTTCTGTCTTTACGTATAACGTTATATTGCTCAGTAAGATGTTCAAAATGAACTTTGTCATGTTTAAACCAACTCTCAGATATGCATATTAAGTCATAATCAGTGCAATTAACTTCGTCAATAAAGTCTGATTCTTTACTATTTAAACCATTTACATTTTGATAAAACAATATAATTGACTTATCTAATTGATTGCTCATTATGTTTCTATTTAGTTTAAACAGTATTTACACACACAATATTATCTCTGAGTCTTCCATAGAATTCAGTAAAAAGTACTCCTTCCGGCCATACATTAGCATTCAAAATATCATCTAAATTATTTGACAATACGGAAACATAAAAGGAAGAGTAACTGTTGTATTTTGTTTTTAATTTTACACATTTTTGTACGTCTATATCAGCACTGTCTTTAACAAAATTCGATAATTCTTCACATGTAACGGTCGGATCGAGTCTTGTAACAAAAACTGCTTTTGTTTGTGCTTTTTTGTTTACTTTTAGCTTATCATTCACCTTTTTTCCTTGCACCAATGTTGATCTAGTTTTGACAGGTTCACGTGCCTTCGTGTTATCAGAAACCAAATGCTTTCTTCTATTAACTCTTGCGTTTTTGCACAACTTGCCACTCGGTGTCTGTGTCTTGCCTCGGGGAACTGACCTTGGCACTGCTAACCTGTATACTATTGCTATTGCTTTGGGGTTGTTGTCCTTGCACCTGAGTTGTATCCTGAGGCGGTTTGTTTACAATTTCAGCATACGTTGGTTTGTTACTGTGTTGGATTTTTCTAACAACTGAACTAACTTCAAATTTTCTTGCTTGAGAGAAATTACTTCAGCCTTAAGGGTTTCATAATTATCACTCACAGTTTGTAAAGCTGCCAGCACTTCTTTCAAACATACAGACACAACACTACAACATTTGCTGCAGTTCACATTTTCATTTTCTGTTTTGTAGTCGCTAATTGAGTTATTTTCAAATTCTTCTTCACTACACGACTCTATTAATGAGTTATCATTGTTTAAAACTTCAGATACTTTCATTGTCTTCACAATAGTTGGGGTCACTACTGTGTTGTCGTCCCTCTCCTTGATGCAATCATGGCATTTATATGTTGAAACACCTTTTGCCATGTATATTTCATACTCAATAATAATAATAATAATAATAATAATAATAATAATAATAATAATAATAATAATAATCTTAAATTAAAAACTCTCTGGACACATTGGCACAATTCCACGAATTAAAAAGAATTTATCCACTTCTCATGTAAGTGTAGAAGGACTTAATCCTTGTTGCTTTCAACATACGAAGAAAGTGTCCAACTGCCAAATGATATACTACATAAAATGCCCTATGCCACATAATGTAGTATAGAGTCATCATTTCTAGGTTCTCTAAAGAACACTTTTGTTTTAGCAAGAAAGAAAGAAAATAGAAAATGCTCAGTTTTAAAATAGTAGAAAGTTTATAGATTTAAGGGAAAATGCACAGAGTTGTTGGATATTAAATGTAGTTGGGATTAATGGAGTAAGACACCGTAAATGGTTTATTGTTTGAAATATACTGGAAGTGACCAAGCCATTACCTATGGAAATATCAAAAGAGATACGATAATGGTGTTAGTTGCAACCTGTTGTAGAAATGAAAAATTTAAGGAAATCTCTAAAACTCTGTAATCACAGATCGGAATTGACTGACTGTCAAGTAAAACTGCTAAATCTGACTAAAGCAAGAAAAAAAGAAAGAAAAAGAAAAGGTATTAATGACCTGTGTTACAGTTTCATACATATCATTCTCATATTAAAACTACGATAAGTAAATTATGAATAAAGGTGAATTTACAGTTCTGGAATACCAACAAATGATTTTAAATGTAAATTTTGGGAAAACTTTTTTATAAGGTTTTAGATTTATTTATTGGTTTGTTTGTTTATTACCTTCCCCATGCCGTAAACGTCGCCAACACCTAGTGGCCCACTTGCCGGTAAATGGCGATCGTCTATATAGCGACGCGTCGAAGGATTGCCGCTAGCGTGCCACTAGTGGCAGAGATTTGTCGAGTCGAAGCAGATATCTAGAATCTAGAATCTGATTTCTGATCCTACGAAATCAGGTGCGGATGCTTACGTTTTTAGGAGATATGGATGAAAACTATCCAACATTAAAAATAATGCAAAATAACGCACAGGGAAGCAAGGTGACAACAAATGGAATTAAGAAGATTAGCGGAAATAAAAAGAACAGATATTGTGGCAATACAGGAGCCATATCTTCTAAATAGCAAATTAACAACCTTTCCTGTGGGAAATAGGATCATCTATGGAAGAGAAGAGCCAAAAGCTGTGACTGTAATCATGAATAAGTAAGTTGAAATACTGAAGCTAGCTCAGTATGCAGATAATTGGATAACAACAGTGGAAATTAAATGAAAAAAAAATTAAATTTTGGATAATTAATGCGTACTTTCAATACCGACTACCAACTCAAGATTTTCTAAACAAAATACAGGACATAATAGGACAAAGAGGTAATAATAGTATTCTGCTGTTGGCAGACACAAATACAAAGTCTACAATGTGGGGAGCACAAGAAAACGATGACAAGGGTGACTTAGTAGAAGAATTAATTATTCAAAATGGACTGCAAATCTTAAACGTGGGAAATAGATCAACCTTTATAGGAAACAGAGGAAAATCACACATAGATGTATCATGTGCAACCACTGAGTTAGCAAACAGAGTAACAAATTGGCATCTGGGGGACAGTAACACGCTAAGTGATCACGAAATTACCACCATAGAGATTCAGGCAGACCAAACAACCAAAGTAGCAGAGACATATAATATAAAGAAAACACACTGGAATAAGTTTAAAGAGAATTTGAAGTTACCACAAATAGAAGGTGATAGTAATGTTACATAAATAATACAGCAAATAGAGTTAGTAACCAAAGAAGCACTAAAAGATGCTGCCCCGACAAATAAGGAAATTAAGAAATACGAAGACTTTTGAAACCCCAAACTCCATAGGTTGAAACGAATAGCAACATCAGCAAGAAAAAGCTACCAATCAACACTTCATCCTATTCTGAAGGAAAGGAGATTGGAAAAATACAGAATTGCTAAAAGGGAATACAAAGAAGAACTATTAGAGGCAAAAAACAAAAGTTGGGATTTATTCCTAAAAAAGAATATAGAAGTAGACCCATGGGGAACACCCTACAAACTAATTACACAAAAAGTCAACCCTCTAATCTTGAGCACAGTTAAAAAACCTGATGGAATGCTAACTACGAACAGAGAGGAAACATTAACGGCATTAGCAAATAAGTTCTTCCCAAAGGATATAAGGGAGACAGATACGGAAAGTAACATCGAGTTAAGAAACAAAATGATGGAGGAAACCATTGATACTGTACCCGAAGAAGATCTGGTAACAAATGAGGAGATGGAAAAGATAATGAAGAAACTTAAAAACAAAAAAGCACCAGGAATAGATGGACTAAAGAATGAAGTATACAAAAAGGCAAAAGATATTTGGACACCATATCTAGCTAGACTATTTAACTGGTTACTTAAGAAGCAACTTTTCCCAGATTCCTGGAAAGTTTCAAAGTTAAGTATCCTATCTAAAGGACCAGAAAAGGACGCCTCAGAAGTTGGATCTTATAGACCCATTTGCTTGCTTAAAAACATTTCCAAAACTTTTCAAAGAATAATACTAAACAGGTTACAAAAATATAGAGACGTTAAGGACGATCAATTACAATATGGTTTTAGAATTGGAAAATCAACAGAAGACGCTATAAATAGATTAGTAGATAATATAAAAGAAAAAAGGTACGAACGAAAATTATGTCTTAGCACTCTTTATAGATATTGAAGGAGCTTTTGACAATCTTTGGTTTCCCTCTCTTCTAGAAAATATCAGAAAATTAAATTTGCCTAAATACATAATAAACTTAATAAGAAATTACTTAGTAAACAGGAAAATCATAATACCGAACGAAGAAGGAGACATAGAAATTGAGACCGAGAAAGGTTGCCCACAAGGTTCTATCCTGGGACATTGAGCTACAACCATCGTTGCATTTGCCGACGATATTGCAATAACAGCAAGTGGAAATAGCAGAAGAGAATTAGAAATTAAAACTGCAAAAATAATAGAACAATTAGACAAATGAAGCAAAGCCAGTAAATTAAAACTATCAACGAGCAAAACTAAATACCTAATTTTTGGAACAAAGTTACAAGGGAACCCAATAATAAAGCTAAATGATATAAACATAAAAAGAGAACAAAAGATAAGATATCTGGGAATAGTATTAGATGAAAAACTAAATTTTGATGCACATTTTAAATACATAACAACTAGAGGGAACAGCATAGCAAATAAATTAATTACGGTAGCTAGAAACAAATACAAACTACCATTGAAAATAATAAATTTGTACCAAGAAACCATTTTAGCAGCTGCAATAACATATGCATCAAGTGTTTGGATTGGGAGAACATTAGAAAATAAAACATATAAGAATAGATTAAATAGACCACAAAGAAACATACTAAAAATTTTAGTACGAACAATAATTATATAAGCGTAATGTAATCAATGCTTAAGCTAAGTGAATTCAAAGGAATATATTTACAATAGCAAAAGAAACAGCAATATCAGTAGTTCATATTAAACAACTTTGAAGCTTGAACAAACCAATATTACTCACTACGTTTTCTGCTTTTACTTTCTTTTCTTTTCTTTCTTTCTTTCTTTCTTTCTTTTCTTTTTTAAACATCTGAAGTAATACACTCGAGTATGTATAGGCCTGAATAATCTATAACACAGTGTGTCGTTAATGCATTTCATTATTATATATTTTTGTATGTTCAAGTATATTTTCGTAACACATTGATCGGTTTTGATTTACTGTTATTATTATTTTGCTTCAAAGAGAATTCTTTAGTGATGACCCCATATAAATTTTGAGAATATCTCAAGGGAGAATTCATGGTTTTCGTAAACAGAAATGCATGTAGGCCCTATGTATATTTTCGTTATGCTTGGACAGTTTTTTTAAAGAGGTTGCTTCCATGTAAGTTTCGTCAGAATCTCAGGGGAAGTTAAAAACTTTATTGAGCAGGGACGCACGTATTTAATATTTTAAACATTGTTTTTATTTTTGATTTATAAAAAAAATCTTATTTGAAATCGCTGATCGCTTATTTATAGAATTTGTATTTGAACAATAGGTTTGGTGAAACTGACAGTTCTCTGAATATTAGTGTCAAAATTTACGCCATAACAAACTGTATTATTAAACATTTGTACGAAATAAAACGTTACATATACTATTTATTGTGTTGTAAAAAAACATAGAAATTAATATGTATATACAAAGTACCTCAAACAAAGAAATTGCAACTTGACTATTTCAAGTAAGAAACAAAATACTAGGCTTAGGTGAAGACGAGGTAGGGGTGTTACAGCTAGACTAGAAAACATATAAACCATAAAATTACATAATTTTCTTGATAAGTTTTCTCTTTTCTGTCCCGTGGACTAAAGAAGACAAAAGATAAATGCAAATGAGTGATTATGTGGAATTTGCTGGAATAAGAATGCAGGAGTGCCCTGAGAAACTCACGGACACGATGTTGTCCACCAGAAACTCACTTGACCGAGAAGCGGACCAGTATCCCTTGCATCAGAGGTGAGCCTTCTGCCACTGAGCTACCGTGCTTCCTTTATTTATTGAGAATCTACCATATTTTAAAATTTACTGCATTCTTAATTTTGTAATTCTGGAGGGAGCCCCTAAATATGTATATGTAATTATCCAAAGTTATGATTAAAATGAACAAAAATTTCAAAATCTGAGTGTAAAAATGTCACCCTGACATGGTAGGTGGATACTTTATTCTCTTGATCTAATACATTGTTATATATCTTTGTAACCGTTAATCGTTATTACGAACCTTCCATTCGTTAGTTAATTTGAAGTGCAACGTCCCGTTTTAGCACCGAGGCTACAGGGAATGCAGACCTCCAGAATGAAATGGGACCTGAACTACTTTAACGCGTTCAATGCTCTCCATTTGCGTAACTCGAGGAAAGTAAGCCTCCTAGATCATCATGCCTCCCTTCTCAAGTTACATACCTGCCTCTGTGGGGAAAATTTTGTCTCAATATCTTATGGAAATGATGATAGAAATGATCACCTCTGTCGGTTCCCCTCCCTCATGATTTCGAATCCGGGTCTTGCCTCAAAGTTCGTCTTCTTAAATCGTACTATTGGATTTTTGTATGCAGAATCAACACAAGCTACTGTAGCCCTATATACTATTATTACATACTATTAATACTAAAAAGAAACTACATAATGTAATCGCTTTTTATAATTTCATTTAACATTGCATTTATTTATTACTTTTGTGTAAAACTTACCATATTTTAGGTTTATTTTGTCCTATCACCTGCAAGCTAAAATCCATTTCTGGAGACATTCCCCTCTTTTTGAGGAAATCTAAAGTATTTTATATTAGTTCCATTAGTTTTTCTATAATAATTACTACAGCCGTGCACTGCACACTTAGGCATTCTCGATATCATTTAAAAGAACAAAGCAACAAAGAATTTCCACTTGTCACTTAAAGCCGCGCCTTTTCCCTTTGTCTCTTGCAAACCAGATGACGTCACAGCCACGACAGCGCTCCAGGCGACATGCGCATGCAACCACCTTGTAGTCTTTCCACCATGATCCTGCCTAGCGAGATCGTGAGGCTCTGAAGAAAGGGTCTCCAAGTGTTTCCAACCTACTATTTTGTTAACGAAAAAACCGAAATGTTGACGTATTGACTTTATTTTATAGGAAACCAAATATAAAGAAAATATACGGTAGAAAACAGAGTAGGCCCGGCCTCAGAGCATCATACTACGCTTCGCCACTGCTTAATTGTCGTATTACAACTCATTATAAAACCACAAAGGTAACACAAGTATGACAAATATAGAGGATGTCGGGAGAAAAAGAAATGTCATAAAGTGGGCTTATTGAGAAAATCGAGTTGTAATTACTTAATATTCTTCTGTTTAAACGGATCACCGAATATGTAATATTGTTTGTTGTGGACATTTATTAGTTTTAACCCTTCGTTCTTTGACCCTTTTGTACTTCCTGTTTTCTCCAATAGTTGCCAGAAATCCTTCTTGTTGGAGGAGGCGATTGGACGGCACCTATGTCCCACTTGCGCTCTTGTAAATTCCACTGTTGAAAATAAAAAAAAAACGCAGAACAGTGAAATTTTCGTACATTGCCAAAGTTTCATAATACTCATTTCTCTCCCCCAAATGTATTTATGAGAAAAGAAGAGTAGGAGAAAAGTACTAGATTTGTTGGTGAACGTATTAGAACACTAAAATATTATAAAAGGTACTAGATCTAGTACAAAAGTACTATCGGTGGTTACATTGGCTCTGATTGTGATATGTAAATAATCTGCCCCATATTGCTTTCGAATATTTTCGCCCACTTGGAAATTTGTCCACTGTCTCGAACTTTGTATTTTTACGCTGAATCACATTCAGCTCGGTAACCTATCTACAGCCATGAGCGGAGATAGGAATTGTCTGCGGGGAAGGGGGGGGGCAGACCTTTCGGTCGGTCTCAGACCTTTCATTTCAGGAATAGATAGTCATGAAGTCAGGTATAAAGATGGTGAAGTTATCAAAAAGTTGGGGAAAAGCAATGCCCCCCCATAGCTCCGCCTATGCCTACAGCTCATTGCCTTCGCCGCATTTCTAGTTTTCCGATGATAGGGCCACTCGTAATGTCGTTCAGTGCCTTATTTGTACCATTATTTATGATTTCTACGCATTTAATTTGTACCCAGCCAACGAAACACACTAAACTTAACTTCACTACCAAACTGGTCGTGCATATATCACCTCATCCGGTGATGAATAATCACACTCGTCGAGGCCACGTGTTGACCACAGGATTGCCAACTTTTCTTAGGAAAAAATCGGGACTGGACAATCGGATTTGTGCGCCCCCCCCCCCACACACACACACACGAGGACGACTACACGCACGGCGAGTCGTTGAAAAATGTAAATAATCAACTGAATAATGAACCTAAATGAATGCGGCACCTTATTCTTTTATTTTTCCAGCCACTGCTCACCACTAGGTATAAGCAATATATGCAATAAATTCAAACCAAACAGCTGCAATTTACTTAATATAAACAAAGTTTAGACAGAAAACTATATAGATTTTATTATCACAAATGAATGCAGAACATTGTTGAGGAAGTACTGACAAAAGGTATTACTAAACTCAAGTCTTATTCTTTGGCGATCATCATACAACGAGGACCAAGCAACTGTTATTTATTTAATACATATAACCAAAAAAATTGTTAAATTCATTTTATAAGTGAAACTGTGCGTGTAAAAGAATGTTATTCCCTTGTAAAAGTGGACCAGTAAAATATTAACTTTGAAATTCGATAAATCGAGACAATATGCGTCCCGATGAGCATCTGGTCGGGACGCAGGGCAAATAAGTTAGAAATCGGTACAACAACGACAGAATCGGGACGGTTGGCAACCCTGGTTGACCATGTACTACCATGAGCAAAATAAATGACGCGTCTCTTTATTCTGAAGTTTTTTGAAAATATCTCAATTTTCTTTATATGTTCGAAATTTCGGAAGGTTTCCCCAGCAGGACAGGTTAATAACAAACCCGTTTTTAATATTTGTGTTAGATATTAGCTTAAAATAAATAAATTAGAAGCAAAAAACATTAAATCGACAGAAATCTCGAGAATTACCAACTCTGCTAAAGTGGGAAAATTTCAAGAACGCGAGGGAATTCTGCAGTTCAACACGAAGCAGCGACATCTATGTCATTGAGAGAGACCTGGATTAGATCTACAAACGAAACTTTTAACGAAACATTTCTAGTGTGTCTTATTACATGCATTATCAGCGAACTCCAAATATATGGTCTATGCTAAGTATTAACGTAAAGATAGAGCAAATAGTGGAAATTACCTATGGAAAAAGACGAATTCTTAGCACAATCGTAATGAAAAATCGTCTTTACCGTAGAACAGGTTCAGTTCACGTAAGAAAACAAGTAGCTTAGTTAGTTAAAGCAACTAGTCTGTATGCCGAAGGTATTGGGTTCAAACCCCATGGAAGTGCCGTTGTAATTTTTATTACTGTGGTTATTTTATTTATTTTTTATGTGGGAAAAAATCAAATTGTAACATATGTGTAAAACTCATGACGATACCAAAAAAAATGCCGTTCTCGCACTTGCATTAGTGTCTCTAATTTTTGTTTGCAAACAGTTTCGTAATAATTTCCCCTGTGCTCACTACTCACTACATGCTCACTGGTGCATAACGAATATTTTCCAGTAAATGTTAATTCTAATTTGGAGAATTTTATAAAGTTTCACAATGTTTCTCGCTTGATAGTCTTCTATCTACTTTTTTGGACACTTTGATAACAGATTTCCCTATTAAATGTTTAATTTCCCCTATATATATTTAATTACAGAAAAGTTTTACATGTATTTGTCTTAAATTGAAATTGTTTTGAATTTACCACATGAGGTAAGTAGCCCGAAGGAGGAGAACTGAAGTAACTGATATTCTATAAGAATGATTATGCTTCTTAACTTCAGCACATAATCTTTACGTTGGTCAGACAGAGAAAAACCCTGTTTTTTCCTCTCCTATGACCACTCATCTTAAAGCTCTACATGTAATGATTCGTGTCACAATTTCGGCTCTCCAAAGACATTTATTGTTGTTGTTATTATTATTATTATTATTATTATTATTATTATTATTATTATTATTATTATTATTATTATTATTATTCCTGAATATGCCACCCTTACATAATGTAACTTTAGATATCTTGGTTTAAAGTGCTTTCTTTACTAATAATTTGAGCAACCATGTAACAAAATTTAAAATGTATGAGGGGGCACGAAGTTTTATTCCCTTCCTCTCTCTTTTCAGCACCGTCCCAACAGAAAGTATATAATTTCTGACAAGCAGAGTAGACAAAATGAATAAGAAATATATTTAAAGTAACCTTTCCTCCTTCGTGAATGGAATATCACGTAACATTTTTTTATTCTACTGAAGACGACCCTAGGCCGTTATGGTTAGGTAACAAAAGAAATATCTAATATATTTATTGCGCTCCTTGACTGTAATATTACCTCTTCTTTATTTGTTCGAGGCCACCCTACATAACCAAGGGTGACAAAAAGAATAGGAAAAGTGTCTAAAGATTACAAAACACTTTATATTTTGTCAGAAACAAGGCAGTGTATACACAGCATTGTTTTCGTTAACAAGTGTTTCACCGTTGAGTCGCTTATAAAATTAGGCAGAATAAAGTTTTCTAGAGGGATTTGTCCAGGATGGTTTTGTGTCGGGCTAATAACGATGAGTATAATTATACATCACCGTTAAAGAAATAGCAAACTTTCTGAAAGGAACTTTAATTGCATCTGGCGTTCTGAATGAAAGTTCTATGGGACTATTAGAAAAATATATACGAGTATTCCCGTTTCCACGCTGATGGTAGAATTTCTTAAGCAGTTATTGAATTACGTTCGAAGCATACGCGTAAATAGCGCCCCCGCAACCCTGTGGCGTGGGGACCGCACAAGCTGCAAGGCCAAAAATATACAGAAAGTACGCAGGGGCGGACCAGGCCAAATTTTCACCCGTGCAAAGTGACTTTTTGGCGCCCTCCCCCTAGTACTAGCCTATATTTTACATCATAGTGTTTTTAATATTTTAAACCCATTTTTCAAAAAGATATTCATTACCTAGGAAAACTTCACAAAGAATATGGCCCGCAATAAACAATACGAACTCACCGCCCCCCGCTTGGTCTTGTGGCTAGCACGCCTGCTTTCTGTGGTACCGGATCCAATTCCCGGTGGATTACTGTTAAACGATAAAAGTGGTTCAGATTCCACTATAATTAGTATCCACATCTCCTTTGGCCATTAAGGCATAACCGTGGAACGCTAAACTCAAGCAAACAAACAAACAATACTTACACCCCCGCCACACTTTATTCTGCATACCATCTCTCCATTTTTCGATACAGCCCCCTTATTACTATGAAACTCTCTTCTTCCATGGTTATGTAATTGCCACTACTTTACAAGAATATAAACCAAAAACGTCAGTAGAAAACACGTTCTAAAATTTAATTTTTGAGGCTCGTTTTGGCGCCCCTCTTTCTCTGGCGCCCCGGGCAGTCGCCCGGCCCTTGGCATGCACCTGAAAGTACGGACGCATAACTAAGGACTGCGGAGGAGAGGTTAACTTTCATATTATGCCACTGGTTTGACGTGTTTGAAATGTTCAGTGACTGATCGGTTAGTGAAATAATTTCGACGGTTACTGATGTTTAAAGTTTAGCTGAGACAAAGTTACCTAACCAAATACATTTGATATCGCGATGTCCCAATTTGATTTTTCCTCACCTAAAAAAGATAAAAACAATCAATAGTAATATAAACCCTTACTCGTACTGGGCTCTAACAACCTAATTCGTACAGACTAGTTGCTCTGACCAACTGAGTTTCGATTTCTTACGCGAAAGAAATACGAGGTTATATTACGAGGCATGCTTTTCATTAGCAAAACTGTTCGAAGTAATACGAACATGGCTCAAGAACAGAGATGGAACTGAATTACCACTCGATTGACCTTGAGGCCAAATAACCAAAGGGTAGCTATAAACGTAAGTTCAGCATGCATTTCTGTGGAGTTCTGTTCAGTATTCCTATCTGCCAATCACGCTTGTTTGTAAGAGTAATATTTTACAAACCTAACCTTTCGATAGAGCACAATAGCAAAAGAATAAAAGGGAAGGAATTCTTGCCCTTGTGAACGTTGGATACCACCATGTGCAATAAAACTGTCGCGTCTCCTTGAAGTGATATTTTATCGAAAATAACTCTTTTCCCTTTATATATCCGAAGTTTTTGAGGGTTTCAAAATGAGAAAACGTTACTGACAAACAAGGACGCATTTAGGGGTGGGTACAGGGGGTCCGGAACCCCTCTGAAATCCCAACTTTTCTGTAAATTTAGCCCAATTTTTGGGATTATCTTTTAAAATTTTATCCTAATATTGAAGTCGGGCCCCTTCCGAAATAAATTACTGTATACGTGCCTGCTGACAATTTTTAATATATTCGTTAAATAATAAAGTAAAATGATTAAATTAGGAGCAAAAAGCTTCAACACGGGCTAACTTTTGTCCACTGCCAATATTGTTAGAAGGGATATTAATAGCAAAAACTGCTAGTCAATGCTGAACCTTGAAACTTCACCCCGAACAGCAAGCCTATTATTGAGAACTACTCATATTATGAAACATTGTATCAAAACTTATCTAGCTTTTATCTGGCATGAAATTATTATATACCAAAATGCACTATCCTAAAATGTGTATCTAAACATTGCTCTACGTATCTACGAAGCAATGAAAATTTTTTATCGAAATATTTGGGCAGGAAACTCTAACAGCCAGCCATTTTATTTAAATCGTAATAAACCTTGTAACCGTGCGTTAACGTGAAGACAAAGCTTGGTCCATTGGTAAAGTGTTGGAAGAATGAAAACTCAATGTTCGTAGGTTCGAATCTATCCACTCACCAGAACATTTTATTCTTATATGTAACGATGAAATAAGAAAGAAAAATGTATAACCGTTAAGACAAAACTTCAACCAAGTCTGAAGAGAACAATACTAAAATAGTAACACAATGACGTCAACCAAGAATTATTTCATGTAGCGTTTGGACAAAATTACAACTGTCAATAATTGCAGAAGTAAAAACAGGCTGATAGGCGTAATGTAGTCTAGACTTCTGAATGCATTTACTTCCTCAAAACTTCCGTCTCGTCATTGGTATGCCGTTAGTCATGGTAAAACCTTTCAATTGGAAGTGAAATGACAAACTAAAACAGTTTTAAATCAATAAATGTCTATGTGTAAAAGTAGGTGTCTCTTATCTGTAGTTCTGAGTTCCTTTTACTTTGAAGTGACAAATGGGAGAAGAAAGTATGGTGATCGAAAAAAAATCAAATTTGAGATTTCAACGAATTTACACGTATTATAGCCCCTAATACCGAAAAAGTTATTTTTTGATACATGTCCATCTGTTCGTCCGTCCGTTCGCTACACTTTTCTGTGCACTCGCCTAGAGGCCAACCGTTCAACTTATCTGCACCAAATTTTAGTTTAAGATTTTCATAATATTTCCTATAGTTTCTTTTATTTCCCTCCTACTTCCAAAACAAGGGTAGTTTCCTGTACGATGAAAATAGAAAAAATATATTTTCTCATAACTGGCTCTAACGATCTTGTTTTCTTTCTTTTTTTATAAATCAATATTTATTTAGCAACCCTATTTTGTGGTAGGCCTATAAGGCATTTATCTGAGAAAAATCTACAAGGGGTAGTTTATACTTAGGGGTAAGTTTTTACTCAGTGATTTTCTCAAAATGGACTCAAGTGTTTTCGTTCATATTTCATAAATAAATATTTCATTAATAACTTAACAGTATGGCATAAATAACTCGCTTGTCCTAAAAAATGCGAGGGGTAGTTTATTCTTGGTGGAGTGTGTTGTCTGGGCGATTTTCTCAAAAATAACTCAAAAGAGTTTATTCGTATTTCAAAAATACATATTTCGTTAATAACCGAACAATATGGCAAAACTCGTTTGTCCTGAAAAAATATACGAGGGGTAGTTTACTCTTGGGGGTGTTTTTCCTCCACGTTTTTTTCTAAAATGAATCAAGCAATTTTGTTCGTACTCAGAAATAAATATTTCATTAAAAACCTAATATTATGGAATAACTCGCTTGCCCTGAAAGAATCCTCAAGAGATAGTTTCTTCGGGGAGTTATTTTTCCCTCACGATTTTCTCAAAACTTACGTGGACAATTTTATTGATAATTCATAAATAAATATTTCATTAATAACCCTATATTTTAGTATAAGTCATTTCTATGAAAAATAATTACGACGGATAGATTATTTTGGGGGTCAAGGTTTTTCCCAACAATTTTCTCGAACGACAGGCGTTTTTGTTCAAATTTCGCAAATAAGTATTTCATTAATAAGCAAAAGTATATCTTAACTCATTGTTCGAAACAATTCACAAGAGGTAGGTTACTTCTGACGTGTTCTTTTTGAACGACTTGCTCGAAAATGACTTTTGATTTTTTCATATTTCATAAACAATTATTGCATTAATTGCTCTATTATATGTCTAATGAAAATGTGCTCAAAGTGTGAGTTAGTTTTGTAGTGTGGATTTTCTTCAATCGAAGTTTTTATTCGATAATCTGACATTTGATGTATTTGAATAATATGATATTTTTTTTCGTATTATCCAAATACACACTTCAGTAACAACTGCGCCCTAACACAGTTAAGAAATTGAATTGAAAAAGTTTAGTGCGGTGGCCCTGTAATTGAATATTTTTTGGTAAACACCCTAGCTTTTAGTGGTAAACTCAGGTTTTTCTTTTTCGAGCGACGAAAGAGAGAAGAAAATATGGTGATTGTGAAAATAGTATATCAAATTCAGATTTCAACGGATTTACATACTTCATGGCGTCTACATACCGAAAATGTGATTTTTCGATACCCTTCCTTCCGGTCCGTCCGTTCGGTACACTTTTCTGTGCACTCGCCTAGAGGCCATACCGTTCAACGTATCTACACCAAATTTTAAACTTAGGGTATACATAGTATTCCTACAGAAGATTTTCCCATTTTTTCCTACCGCCTAAAATAAGTGTGGTTTACTAACAGCCGAAAATCGAAAAAAGCTATTTTCTCCAAAATGGTTTTAACAATTTTGTTTATTTTTCATTAATCAATATTTAATTAACAACCCTATATTGCAGTATCAGATATTTCTCTTAGAAAAATTTACGAGGGGTAGTTTATTCTTGGAGGTGACTTTTTCTCGACGATGTTCTCAGAAAGGACACTGGCAAATTTTGTACACACTTCATAAACAAATATTTAACCTTGCAGCATGGTATAAGTCAATTGATCTGTAGTAGCTTATTCTTGGAGTTGAATTTATTTCCAGTGAGTTTCTCAAACACGACCAGTTGGCAACCCTGTATCTCGACAACGAAGCTGAACTCGAAAACTGCAAGAGGGCTATTTGTCTCCTTTTGATGTCACGAATCATCTCCCGAAGTTTGTGGACATCTTTCAGGTTCACCCTTAATAAAGCTTGTTTTCGAAAAGTTAACTATTAACTTTAGACATTGTTTATTTTCTTTTTTAAATCACAAATGCCGTTATTAATTTTAAGGCAGAGAGCTACTTTTGAGAGAATAGATCTTTAAAAATAATTTTAAAACTTAGACTTTTGTTTTCGAGACATTCCAGACAAGACGAGACATTTTAAAAGCTATCTCGTGTCCAAAACATTTGTTAGGTCTTCTTTTGGATGTCACAAAGCGCGTCTCGTCTCTTTCTCGAGACATGTCTTATCTCGTGCGCATTCGTTAACACTTGGGAAGGATTATCTTTCTACTCAAAGCATTGTTTTTATAATGGTTGCATATTTATGATAATTGCCGTCAACATAAATTACAGTTCTTTCAGTTGAATTAATTGTTTATTATCATTATTGAAATTAAAATTAAATGGAATATCTAGTTTTACGTTGCACGATTATGCACCTACGCTAAGGGAGAATGATGATGAATGAAATGATGAAATGAAGAAAGTGGGAGGAAAATGGAAAATTCTAAGAAAATCCATACCCATGCACACGGTATTTGTCTACCTCAAATTTCACTTGGCGCGAAGTGGAGTCGAGCCACGGACCCCATGAATGCTCTATTATTATTATTATTATTATTATTATTATTATTATTATTATTATTATTATTATTATTATTATTATTATTATTATTATTATTATTATTATTATTATTGAAGTGAGCTTAACGAGTTTCAACCGTCCGACTCAACCAATGTTTGGGTGCCTGTTCGTTCGTCTACTCCATGACAACTTTTCATAAAAGACATTTCCTTTTAATGAAACTAGTAAGTGCCTTCTAGCTTTGAGAAGTAACTATGCTTGGAATTTGAAATCTGCAAAATATAAGAGGTAAAATTAACCAAATGGTGCAAGTTTACACTAATGTATACAAAACAATTTTGCAATATCAATTACGTGAATCTTGTCCCATAAAGAAGCCGAAGCCCCTACACCGAAGAGCCCTCCGAGATTTGATAATTGTCCACAAGGACTGAAATTGCCATTTGGAACCAACACTTTAATACGAAGCCCAACATTTCTTTAAAATAGACGAAAAATTCGAACGTTATAAACATTTTAATATTTT
The DNA here is from genome assembly GCF_964235325.1 of Thermobia domestica. Classification (NCBI taxonomy): domain Eukaryota; kingdom Metazoa; phylum Arthropoda; class Insecta; order Zygentoma; family Lepismatidae; genus Thermobia; species Thermobia domestica. The sequence continues at coordinate 195,470 of NW_027655913.1, forward strand.
TGCCTTTTCTCATAAGGGGCCCATATTAGCCTACACTGAAGAGCCCCACGAGATTTGATCCTTGACCACTGGGACTGAAATTCTCATTTGAAACCAAAACTTTAATATGAATCCAAAAATTAAACTTTTACATCAATTTAAACTGACTGGGTTCCAGTTCACCCCACTATTATGTTTAGTTTAGTTAAGTGGTAATTTGTGACAGCTTCACATCATCAAAAGAATCTTTCACCCACCCACCCCCAGAAGTTTGTGCTGGATCCGCCACTGGATTCAATAGACATTTTTCCTATTCTTTTTATCACCTTGTTGGGGATCCCTCGTACAAATAAAGAAGCGGTAATATTACAATCAAGGGACGCTATATATTAGGTATTTCTTTAGTTACCTACCCCTAACCGCACAGGGCCATCTTTGGTAGAATAAAAAAAATGCTACGTGATATTCCAATCATGAAAGGGGAGAGGATGCTGTAAATATATTTCTTATTCATTTTGTCTACCCTGCTTATCAGAAATTACTTTCTGTTGGAAGGGTACTGAAATGAGAGGGGCAAAATAAAACGCCGTACCCCCTCCTACATGGTTGTTCAAATAATTACTAAAGAAAGCACTTTAGACTAAGATATCTAAGATTTAAACTAAGAAACTAAGATATCCTTACATTATGTAAGGATGGCATATTCAGGATTATTATTATTATTATTATTATTAATAATAATAATAATAATAATAATAATAATAATAATAATAATAATAATAATAATAATATATGAATGTTTTTGGAGCACCGAAATTTTGTGAGACGAACAATGGAATGTAGAGGTTTAAGATGGGTGGCCATAGGGAGGAAAAACCAGAATTTTTTTGTCTGGCTCTCTAACGTGAAGATTATGTGCTGATGGCAAGAAGTATCATCATTTTACAATAGGTAGCTTTTACGTAGAATATCAATTACTTGAGTTTTCCTCCTTCGAGCTACTTATCTCATGTGGTAAATTCAAAACAATTTCAATTTAATACAAATGCATTGTAAAACTTTTCCGTAATTAAATATATATAGGGGAAATTAAACATTTAATAGGGAAATCTGTTATCAAAATATCCAAACAAGTAGATAGAAGACTATCTAGTGAGAAATATTGTGAAACTTTATAAAATTCTCCAAATTAGGATTAACATTTACTGGGAAACAACGCGCCAGCGAGCATTACGTATAGTGAGCAGTGAGCACAGGGGAAATAATTACTAAACTTTTTGCAAACAAAATTAGGGATGCTAATGCAAGTGCATTTTTTCTTTTTTTTTGGTATCGTCATGAGTTTTACACATATGTTACAATTTGATTCTTTCCCACATAAAAAAATAAATAAAATAACCATAATAATAACATCACTTCCATCTGGATTCGAACCCGCTACCTTCGGCATACAGACTAGTTGCTTTAACTAACTGAGCTATTTGTTTCCTTAAGTGAACTGACCCTGTTCTACGGTAAAGACGATTTTTCATTACGGTCGCGATACCAATTCGTCCTTTTCCATAGACAATTTCCACTTTTTGCTCTATCTTTACGTTAAAACTTGGCATAGATTCATATATTTGGAGTTTGCAGATAATGCACGAAATAAGACATACTAGAAATATTTCGTTAAAAGTTTCGTTTGTAGATTTTATCCACATTTCTCTCAGTGACATAGATGTCGCTGCTCCGCGTTGAACTGCAGAATTCCCTCGCGTTCTTGAAAATTTCCCACTTTAGCAGAGTTGGTAATTCTCGAGATTTCTGTCGATTTAATGTTTTTTGCTTCTAATTTATTTATTTTAAGCTAATATCTAACACAAATATTAAAAACGGGTTTGTTATTAACCTGTCCTGCTGGGGAAACCTTCCGAAATTTCGAACATATAAAGAAAATGGAGATATTTTCAAAAAATTTCAAAATAAAGAGACGCGTCATTTATTTTGCTCATGGTAGTACCTACAAGTTGTCACTTACGTTAGGCGTGGTGTGGTACAGGGTGTCTACTAAAATTCCAAAATGAAATTTCGTGACTTTTTCGTGACCTTTTCTTTACCAAATCATAAAATTTCCTAACATTTTCAAGAGCGAATTTGCGTGCGAATTAGGCCGAATTTTCATCCATGCGATAGAAACGTACTTTGTTTCCGATTTAGTAGCTTGTAAAACCTACCATAGACATTTTTGGTGGTGAATTTTGACGTTTTATAGAACAAAATTTTCCAATCTGTACTTAAATTTGTACAGTTTAAAAAAATCGTGACCCAACGCCTATTTCGTGACTTTCATGGCCGTTTTCTGATTTCGTGACTTTTTCGTGACCGATAAACACCCTGCTGGTATTTTCTGGCATCGACAAAATCACATTTTATGCCATGATGTCTGGGGCTTCTTAAAAAATATCGAATCCCTTAACTTCTGAACATGAGTGTATACAACGAAAAGTAGCCGAAACAATAGGAAGGAAAACTAACATTATTTAAATAAAACTAACAGATTTTTAAAGAAAAATGAAAACAATTCAACAATATTTAGAGTCATTACAACAAAATATTTAAAAAACAAAGAAAACAATTAAAATAATTATTTTATATAACAATGTATCAGTTGCCACGGTAATTTTCAAACGACAAAAAAAGCGTGTTCGGTTTATTGAGTTTTGCGGCAAGTTGTTTTATATTAATTTCTGTGCTCATATTGCACACCGTCATTAGTTGTAGCGTGAACTTAAAGAAATTAGCACGTGCGTTGTTCGTAGCAATACGGCATTGAAGTAAATAGGAACCCCATCAGCATCTCTTACGACACGTGAGTGTATTATCAATTGTTTATTGTAATAGTATGATTCAGTTTTAAGTGTTATATTCTCATGATCCACTATACCTACATAAAAAATACCTTTTAGTAACGTTGTATAATTCAGTTTGCATTATACATAATTGAGTTGATTGAAAGTGAATTTACTAGGTATATATATATATATATATATATATATATATATATATATATATATATATATATATATATATATATATATATATATATATAATTTTAAAAATCTTACTTTTACATTTTAAGTGGTAATTATACTAGTTTCATGGAAATTGCAAGGTATCTTCATAAGACAAGTTGGTTCAATTTAACCGTAAATATAGATATTCTAATTACATGGAATGTTCAATTTCAATTTCTTTTGCTTTTCTTTCTTTCTCTCTCTCTCTCTCTCCTTTTTTTTTTTTTTTTTTTTTTGTGCGTGTGTGTAAAACTGCATTAATTATATTTAGAATTCTCTCTTTGCACCATTTTGTGCGTCTTTGTAGCTGTTTAACCAAATTTAAAGCAAAATTTAACACCGATTCGCTGTTCCTTTCCATCGTCCTTGTACAGTCCGACACATAACACATCGCATGCAATCAGATTTCAATCAAGGTTTGCATGGCTAGGTAAGCTATAACAATGCGACGTTATCATGAGACGTCCTTGGGGTGAGAATTCTAAGCTATAATTAATTAATTTTTACAAAAAAAAAAAAAAAAAAAAAAGAAAGAAAGAAAGAAAAAGAAAAAGAAAAGAAAAGAAAAATTGAACATTCCATGTAGAATATCTATATTTACGGTTAAATTGAACCAAGTCGTCTTACGAAGATACCTTTTGTAATTTCCATGAAACTAGTTTAAATACCATATAAAAGTTTTTTTTGTACCTGATTTTGTCCCCCCCCCCCAAGTTCCAAAATTATCCCGCTCATGTCACCAAAACTTACACGAAAACTTAATACTAAAAATTCTTATTAGGGCCAAGACACTCTGTTAGCATCAGCAGGGATCTGAAGAAAACAGCCGACAATGATACGATGTTCTTGGCCAATATCATCACAGTCGATGAATTTTGGGTTTACAGGTACGACCCTGAAACCAAGGTAATGCCATCCCAATGTAAGTCACCTGGATCCTCGAGAACTAAAATGGTCAGACAAGTCCAATCCCAGGTAAAATTGCTACTGATTTTTCAGGATAATGCATCACGAATTTGTTCTACTTGGTCAATCAAACTGTCAATAAGGAAGTCTGCTTTGCTGTGTTACAACAGTTACTTCATTCTGTTCGTCGTAAATAGACGGACAAGTGGACATCTGGACGGTGGCGTTTGCACCATGAAAATGGTTCTTGTTAAACTTCAGGAATAGTGTAAGACCTTTCGGGCAAATCCAAAATTATCGTCGTCTCTTTACTTACCGGATCTAGTTGCGTGTGACTTTTTCGTGTTCCCTATACTGAAATCTATCTTAAAAGAGAAACGATTTGACACCATCATGGAATTCCAGGATAACACGAGGAAACTCCAGCGCATCCCACAGCAGGCGTTTCAGGGCATTCTTTCAGCGAGGGTAATAACGATGGAAGCGGTATGAAGATGAAACAAAAAAAAAAGTCCTTTAAACCAGGAATAAATAGTAAGCCATCCCTGTTACTTTTTTACAGTGTCAACCAAGTGCGCTTTCTGGTAGACAAACACAATTTGTGTGGGTTTTCTCAGAGTTTTCCCTTTTCCTCCTTTCTTCATTCTCATCTCCTTTAGCCTATAGGGCTTAACCGTCAGACGAACAACTGAAAGATCTTATTTCATTTTTTAATGTTTTACAGTACCATTCCGGGAATTAGCCTAAATGAATAGATCCTTATGTATGAATATATATATAGGATAATTCACAAAATCAGTAACAGAGTATTAACTCAGCTCCTAGAGCATAGAGAAATCTGTGAAACAAAAACGGTTAATACCACAGTGGCACTGTACAATCGCGTGGTGATCCTTCTGAAATTAGCGGTTCTCAGGAATATCTCTGCTGAGGAACAACTTCAAAATTTTAAATAGGAACAGGAGTTGATATTACTCCTATTTAAAAATTGCTAAATTTTGAACAACTTTGGGAACAAACATTTTTCCAGCTACACGAGCTTATTAATAGGTCAATCGTGAGGATTTCCGCATGCTGTAACTCAAAAGAAATAGCAAATTACTGTTTGAAACTAAAGCGAAGCACAAAAGTGCATATGTGGAAACAAACGGTGAAATTTTCGAAGCCAGTCGCGTCCCCGAAATATACCTATTGGGGGGGGAGCAGCCAAATTCTAAACATCAAATAGAAACAAGTGTCAATTTCGCTTAAATTGAAGAAAGTGTTAAATATTGGACCACTTTCATAGGGAATAGTTCATGACAGTTGGTACCATATATGTCTGCTACAAAACCTGAGTTGCTAAATAATAATAATAATAATAATAATAATAATAATAATAATAATAATAATAATAATAATAATAATAATAAAGCCCAAAGGAAGAAACAGCTACTGAAGTATGCATCAGCAGCTCATGTTTACTTCGAGACATGGCAAATTGAACTTGAGTAAATCCATGACAAAAGTAAATAGAAACAGCGTTGGGTGCTAGACGTTGAAAGATGTAATGAAATGGAAGGGAAATGCATATAATGGATCGTTTATGGACGAAGCAGAGAACTCCGAAGTAACGAAGTTAAGGATGAAGTACGGAAACATCCAGGGCCTAGATTTCACAGCTATCATCTCAATAATCGCTTAGTCTCAACGAAAGAAGAACGTGGGAAAACCCAAGAGAGCGATCGCTTTCGGGCGGGCCTGGAATCGATCCCAAGCGTACGACCATCCTTATAATATTTGTCCGGTGGTTCCTACGGTTATACCAGGCGAATACCAGGAAGGTACCGTGAACCGATGCCCTGGCTAATACATTCCGACTTCTTTTCCGTACAAAATCGGGGATTAAGCCAAAGATAACCCAGAGCCACGAATGAAGTCGATACTTGATGTATCTTCAATATGAAATCCCTTACAAATCCAGGAACATGTTCTATGGGCCACTTCATCGTTGTTTCGAGTAGATCACTCATTAAGCTGTGCCAATGGTTGTCTATTGGTACTATTCTGGATCCAGTAATTAACATGTACTTTACCTTTCCTGATACATATTACGTATGGCTTCAAACATACGATTGCTATTATGCCATACAAAGAGCGGAAGGAGCGATGAAACACCCAGAACATATAACAGAGTCCTAGAGTGAGTAACCTGTGCAGAGAATTAAAGTGGCCCTTGTACTGGACAAGGTATCTTGAATTGAGCTTCACTGCCCCCGTGAATTACATGATCGTAAAGTGACGTGGACTGCAGTTTCACAGTGATTTAGAGCTCTTGGATGGTGTTGATGGTTGAGTGATTTTAGTAGGAAGTGTTGTTAGTAAATAATAACATTCATGCCGCATACGAATTTGAATTATAAATGCTTATGATCTTAGGATAATGTCTTAGGAGAATTATAGGGCAGCTCGATTATACATTGTGCGCTAACCAGATCGACAAGCTATTTTCTACTATCTGTTTGCAGCACGATTGCGGCAGACAGAAAACATTCGTCGAAATTATGATATCTGAAGAGAAGTCGTGCAAAATGAAAACGTTGTCATCGATTTACTTGGTACAGATCGCACGAGAGCGTGGTGTCGGTGAAGGTAGTGTACTGCGAATTCTGTGAAAATACAATTTTCGTCGGTACCATCCCTCTTTGCATCAGGAACTACGAGCTGCTGGCTGCAATTTATGGCTTGTGTTTTGCAATTGGGTAGTCAATCAATTGCGAAAACAACCGAATTTCGTAGTCTTCATTTTATCAACTGGTGAAGTACACTCTGATGAAGCACAGTGATGACAATATGAATCTCCACAATGCACATTACTGGTCAGCGGAGAATTATCACTGGATGCGAGAAGTCAATCGGCAACGATGATGGAGCATTAATATGTGATATGGCATTTTAGGGACTCAGGTCATTGTGCTATGTTTTTTTGATAGTCATTTAACAGAGACAATGTTTCGTGACTTTTTGCGACACCATCTACAGCCGCTATTGGAAAAATGTACTTCTCCATATACGTCGGACGAGTGGTTTCAATTAGACTGTTGTCCAGCACATATTGCTACTATCTGTAGTAAAGAGTTAAATGTTCTGTCTCTCCAACACTGGTTCAGAAGAGATTACAATCCACAGTTTTCCCCAAGGTCTTCCGACCTTACTTGTATAAACTTTTTTTTTTCTAATGTCGAATTAAAGACCTTGTTTAAGTCAATAAACCAAGTACAATTCGCAACATGAAACCGCATTCCGGAACATCAACGTGACCGAGATTGAAACCGTTGCTCGTAATTATGTACAGCGAATAAATCGTTGTTTCTAAATGGCTTGCCAGGAAATGACATATCCTAGACTTTAAGATAGCCACACCACAAAGAATATCACAGTGACAAGTCAACAGACATTGCAGGCAATGTATTGTCTCTATCTGTATGTGACGTAAGTGTGGAAAAGACTGAATACAACACCTTTGAAACTATTGTTTTATTATAAGTATCTGGCAAGTATATATTAAGTGTCAATAACATTCAAATACGATTATTTAACTATGATTAATTGTTTGTCACCCTTCACAAGCTCCAGAACATAAGAACAATGTCATAATAATGAAATAACATGATAACAACATAGACCAAAAAAATTGAGTAAATCATGGAACAACATTATAGTAAAACAGACCAGAAAAATACATAAATCAAGGAACAAGACCATAGAAAATTTAAAAAGAAATCTAGACATTAATATTTTTTTCATGCTACTTTTAGTTCTCTACAAAGAATGTATCTGAAATTAGACATAACATTTGTTTGTCTATCTTCAACTATAACGAGAACAGAATTAGATTTTTTTTTTAAACAACGTATTGAGGTTTACTCCTTTTTCTTACTTTTTTATGCAATACTTTTGTTGTAGCATACATTTAAACACCATGATGAGAGCTTAATAACAAGAGCTCGAAAATTTGGAAATTGTCAACTTAGATAAAAATTATATCTGTAAATGGTACTGTTTGATAACTAAACTTACCACTTGCTGCATCCTGATATAATTTTTCTAAACTGTTTCGAGAGATTCGCTTGCCATCATCACTAGATTTCAGTATTACATGTGTGCGAACGAAATATCCGCATTTTGATGTCTGGTGGGAAACTTCTCAACACAACAGGGATGGACTAAAGTCACACGTGTAACCTCACAAACTCTATATACGCTCAGTAAACAGGCTGAGGTATCCAGACAGGAGGCAGTGTGTTGTTGAACAGAATGAAATGAAATTTCACCATGAATAGCAGACAGTTGCGAGTGATTTTTTCTTTCTTCTTCTTCTTTCTCTCCTCACTCATAGGTTGGTGGGCAATATAGAAAGTTTAGAACTTTTCTCTCACTTGGGAGACCTGTTTTATACTTTTATAAGATCTCTTCTTCGTAACTGCATCTAGATTTTCTGTCCTTGGTCTTCCTCTTCCAGGTTTTCCTTCTGCCTTTCCCTCTATCAACACTGTGATTTAATCGGAGTGCCGAATAAGATGACCAAGCATGCTGTTTCTTCTTTTTCCTATTATCTTCATGATCTGTCATACATCCTTAGCTTCCTTTAGTACGTCTTCATTCGTTTTCCTTTCGGTCCATGATACGCGCAGCGTTCTGCGCCAGTACATTTCAGATGCTGCCAGCTTGGATATTTCAGCTTTTCTCAATGTCCACGTCTCTGATCCGTAAAACCCCACGCTCCATACCAGAGTCTTGTTGTTGTTGATTTTGAGTTTAACCCCTTTCAGTAGTGAGGCTATATGAGACGTGGACCTACTGATTAACGTAGTATCCGAATCACATGAGCTCCCGCCGAAAATTGAAGCCGGATCTCCCACGCCAAAGGCGCGTACGCTAACCGCTTAGTCACGAAGGAACTCATATACCAGAGTCTTAATAAATCGTTTTCGAACGTCCAACGACACATTTCTTGAAGTTAGCAGTTTTATATATATATATATATATAATTATTATTATTATTATTATTATTATTATTATTATTATTATTATTGAAAGCTTGTTTAATCTGCGCTATTCTTGAATTTACGTCTTTTCATTTCTTCCGTCCGAGGATATTAGGCTTCCTAAATACAGGAACGTGTTAACGTCTTCTATTTTCTCTACCTCTACCCATACGTTTGCCCCTTTCCGTCCTGCTTTGTGCACTTTATCACTTTGGTTTTCTTATTATTATTTATCTTTATTTTTGCATGTTTTTTTTTTTTTCAGTTAGTCGTTCAGGTTTGAAAGTCCTTCCTGCAAATCATTATTGTTCTCCGCTATCAGTGCTACACTATGTCATCAGCAAATCTTATTGTGCTGAAAACCTGTCCATTTACTTTTACGCTTTTCTTGTTTTTATCAAAGAATTCTTTCATAGACTCTTCTATATAGACGTTGAACAGGAAAGGTGAAAGTCCACATCCTTGCCTTACTCCTTTAGTTATTCTTGCTTCCTTCTGATCTCTTCCTATAACAACTGTCTGGTTCTGTGATTTTTCGTTAGGACTTCAAATTGGAACATTCTTAAATCTGATTTAAACTACTCGTTGAGCAACACAATATGTTTATTGTTTAAAAAAACTTGGCTTCATCAGAAAGATTTATATATTTTAAAAGAAGAGCATTTGGGTCAGGAATGCCGAATGATGGTTTGTCAAATTTCGTTCAGGTGACACAGCGTTTGGAAACACAGTTGAAAAGGGTCCTTAGAAAAGTGTTCATGTCATTACATATCACTGTCGTTCGGCGGCTCCGTGCTATCGGCAAGGTGAAAAAAAGCAAAATGAAAAACCGGACTTATGGGCACCACATGGGTTGACACTGGCAAAAGAGAATCGCCGCCTGGAGGTTTGCAGTTCTCGAGAATAACCGAGAAAATTTCCTGTATCGGATTGTCACTTCAGGTGAATAACGAATATGCTACGAATATTGTAAATGATCAGGATAAAATGGTTGGATTTTGATCAAAGTTGAAGATGGTTTTCATAACCCTTAGATGTTTTGCTACTATGGTGATGAGGTTGATCCATCTTGTCTTTCTCTGTATAAGAGAAAACCATCACTGCAGACCAGTGATAAACTCCGTGAAATGTACCGCAACATTGCTCGCAAGCATCCAGACATGTTCAAAATATTAGTGTTCCCATGTTGCATGCTAATGCAAGGGGAAATGTCGCTCAAAGAACGGTAAATACTCTCCATCAGTTACAATATGAAGCTCTCCTTTGTTCACCATATTCTCTTAATGGCTATCCCAGCGAATACCTCTATTTCTGCATCTTGAGCAGTCCTTTGATGATCAGACACTGAAACGTACAGTTGCAGAACTCTCCAGACTTCTCTTGAGCGATGTAAATAATGAGTGGCGACAGACGATGATCATGTTGATTAACCAGGTATTGGATATAGTTTTTATTTTCTTTTGGACTTTGGAAATGAAACGCTTGGGTGGACACTTCATTCGCACCAAACTAAAGTATACTGGAAAATCGTCTCACATCTCAAAATAAAATACCATTTTGCACTTTTGTATGCGGAGAACTTAAGGAGGACAAAGTCACAAAAAGACAATTGTTCTTCAAACACTCTTAAACTGGACTACGGTTTTCAATGTATTTAAAATTTCTAAAGGGGAGCTACTACTCTTTGAGATATACGAAAAAAGAACACAGCTTTTTAATGCACTTTACAGTAATTATAAGTTTAATCACTATTAAAATGCATCAAAATCTGTCGTTAAATAAGTACTGTTAATAATTATTACTGATATTCAACATTATATATATACAGGGTGGTAGGTAACTCCACCGACAAACTTTGCGAGGTGATTCCTTATATGAAATGAAAGAAAAAAGTTCTTATAAACATAGGTAGAAAACCGTCTCATTTCAGAGTTATGAACCGCCGAAAATTCGAAAAATCATGTTTCGAAACGCCCTGCCTTAGAAACTATAGGACCTATAACTAGCGGTTTAAGGAATTACCGGGTACGAGAAACCGTTCTACTGACGATCCTTAACACTTCCGACATCGTGCCAAAGGATTCTGTGTTCACTGCTATCAAGGCTTTTCGTTTGCCTACTTTCGACCAATCATAAAGTCAGAGCATATTTCAAAATTCAGTTGATGGCATGTCTGGGAATTTCACCTTGTATGGAATAACTCTGTACATCCACTGAAAATTAATGAAATATGCATTTTTGAATTGCGTATGCGTGGCTTCCTTTACGTTGATAAGAACCACCATACACAGTTTCTGGAATTCGAAATAGGGCCTGTATTTTGATGTAAGGAATCACCTCTTACAGTTTGTCGGTATAGTTCATCAACACCCTGTGTATATATAGTAATATTAGTATTAGTATTAGTATATTAGTAATATATTAGACCTAATATATTACTAATAGTGGTATTTTTAAGTTAATGCTTCAGGAGGATCATTCCTGAAAGCAAATATTTGAAGAAAAAAAATCTTTCGGAAATGGGACCAGAATTATAGAAAAAAATGTTATTTATAACTTCAAATAACTATACTTGGAAACAAATTAATGTAGTGATGGCTGTTAAAAGTGAAAGCGAATGATAATAGTAGAATCAATTTATGTTCGAATTCAACGAGTGAACACTTCGTTGTTTCGCAAATCGCTTACTAAACAGCTATTCACTTCTGTTTAGATGGAAATGGATTCTATGATATGATTTACATTGTTTAACGCTTCATCGCTTTAGCACATTGCCTTGAATTACCGTATGTACTTTTAAACGCGTTTTTTGACGCCTTCTAAACGTAACTGTTTCCAATCCATATATACTAGACCTTTCTTGTTCACTTGGTATTAGGAATGAATTACCTAAAGCTTCTTTTTAATGACTTGACATTAACTCAATTAATATTTTTATACCTTTTTGAAAATAATTATGAAAACGTGAAATTATGCAATGGTGTTCTAAGATATAGATAATATTTACACTCTTTTCTTGCTAAGAAAGATTGAAATTTCTGTCACGAGAGGAAGAAATTAAAGTTAAGTATTATATACCTTATTATTATTATTATTATTATTATTATTATTATTATTATTATTATTATTATTATTATTATTATTATTATTATTATTATTATTATTATTATTATTGGATTTTTTCAAGATGGCGCCGACTGAGGACACGTGTGGATTGTGTCTCAAGCCATTTTTTGGTAAGCAGCTAATATTAGAATGCTGTTTATGTAAAAATAGATTTCACGTAAAGAATTGTTTAAAATTTGGACGCACTGAATATGAAATGTACTTGGTGAATGGTATATCAACGTATAAGTGCCAAAATTGCATAAGGCATCGTGATGACAACACAGCCATTACTCCCACAGTGACGAAGCATATTCGATCTCGGCAAAGAGACCAAACTGTGAATTCTGATGCTGAGTTAAGTGAAAATGAAGACTTAGACAAATCAGGTTCTTTCTCAAGCAATAATGGACAGAATTGCTCTACATGCTGTGAGGAAGTGAAAAATAAACTTTGTCAGGTGTTAATTATGTTGAGTGATATCAGTGAAAAATATGATGCACTGAAGGCAGAAGTGATATCTGTTAAACAAGAAAATATTAAGTTGAATGAACTACTATCAACTAACAACAAACCGAAAACATTTGCTGAAGTGATCAACAGCTCAACACCCGATGTTCAAAACAAGGTACAAGGCGATTCTGAAAACATGAATGTCAAGGTCAGAGAAGTGCCTTCTTTCACATTACAGCAGGAAACAAGTGGTAGTGAGTGGAAGTTAGTAACCAAACGCCCAAGGCGAAATAACGCTGAAGTACAGACAGGAGTGAAACAAACGAATGAATCAGGCTTCGTTTCCAGAAACCGTAATACTCTTATGCAAGGGAAGAACACCACGGACAAACTAAAGGTAAACAAAAAAGCCCCTCGTACAACAGCACTGTTTGTAACGAGACTTGACCCTTGTGTTTCTTGTGAGGATCTTATTGCATTTGTGAAGGACAGTGTTAATATTAGTGTTAAAAAATGTGTTCAATTAAGAGCTAAACATAGCAGTTACTCTTCGTTTTATGTTAGTGTAGAAGAAAGTGAGTTTAATGCTATTTGTAACCCAAATGTATGGCCTGATGGAGTGCTATTTACTAGATTTATTGGACGATTGAAAGACGAAATTGTATGTCATGAGGCTGAAACTGACCCGGCTGGAAAGAATAATTCAGGTAAATAAACTAGAATAAATTAGTACACAACAAAAATGGCGTACTTACAGCTATTCTATCAAAATGTGAACGGTTTAAATACAAAAGAAAAGTTATTTATAGATGAAATAAACTGCTCTAACTATGATTTTTATTGCATAACTGAAACGTGGTTAAAAGAAACAAACCAACATTTTGTACAGCTCTCAAAAAATTATAATGTCGTACGAAAAGATAGAAACTTGACATTAGTAAATAAAACAAAGGGTGGAGGCTGTATGATCATAATAAGAAACGAATACTCGTATGAAGTAATAAATCCTCCAGATGAAATACTTGATGTTATTATAATTAAAGTTTTAATCCCTGGAAATAAACCATTATTGTTGTGCTTGCACTACTTCCCACCAGATTTACCGTTGACGAATTTTACTAATTATTGTGACTGGCTATGTACGTTTTTACTCACAAAAAACTATAATTTTATAATTTTAGGTGATTTTAACGTAGGTGGTATAGATTGGGTTACCGGAAATATAAATATAAGTAATTATTATATTAAGAAAAAAGCTGAAAAAATAGTTGAACTATGTAATGTTCTCCAGTTAATTCAATTGAATAGATCATATGACCCATTTAAGAAGGATAAAGTATTAGACCTACTGTTAACCAATATAGAAAATAATTCAATAATATTTGAAATTCCACCGTTAACAAAAATTGATCATTTCCATCCACCTTTTCTATTTGAATGGAAAATAACAAAAAATGATAGTAATGTCTTTGGGAACACCTCAAATCAACCCAGTATTTATGATTTTAAAAATGCTGATTTTCTAGGTGTATATAATGGAATTAAGGAAATGGATCGAATAGATACAAAGAGTAGTAATATTAATGAATTGACCAATATATTGTATAACAATATATATGATGTGCTAGATAATTGTGTACCTAAGAAAACAATTAGCAATAGGCCTAAATACAAAGACCCTTGGATGAACAAAGAGCTGAAATCATTAATTAATAAGAAAACCAAATATTTTGTTAAAGCAAGACAAACAAATAGTAATATATGGTATCAAAGATACTCAGATTTACGGAAAATTGTCAAAAAGGAATACTTAGAGGCGAGAAAATCATATTATATGAGTTTGGAAAATAGTGTTGTCAATAACAATATGTTTTTCTGGAAAATATTTAAAAGTTCTGATGGCAAGCATATACCAACTGAAATGAAACATAATGACAAATCAGTTACAGAATTAAATGATGTTGTGGAATTATTTAAAGATGTTTTTAGTGAAAATTTTAATTTAGAATTAGGACATTACCCAGATAGGCAGGTTATGAATTCTCCTTCGCTCATTAGCAACCATGACGTCATAGATATACCTAATATCACTGAGTCTGATGTAATTCATGCAATCAAAGTTATTAAGGCGAGCACAGCGCCTGGTCCTGACAATATCCCCTATTATATAACTAAAGCCTGTAGTACCGAATTGTCAACTGTTTTAACAAATATATTTAATGCATCCCTGAGAAATGGTGAATTTCCTTCAATGTGGAAACAAGTATACATTGTACCAGTACACAAAGCAGGTGATCGTAGAATTATAAAAAATTATAGACCAATAACACTAGTCAATGCATTTTGCAAGATTTTTGAAATTATAATACACAAACATTTATATTTTAATGTAAAAAACAAGTTAAGTGAATTTCAGCATGGATTTTATAAAGGGAAATCGATTGTAACAAATCTTGTACATTTTACTGATTTTACACATTTAGGACTTAAGAATAGATTACAAGTAGACACTATATATATAGATATGTCAAAAGCTTTTGATTCCATAGAGCATGAACTTCTTATTGAAAAATTAAGAAACATAGGTCTATCTCCATTGTACATTCGATGGTTTGTAAGCTATCTAGCAAACAGAACGTTTAAAGTAAAAATTGGTCAAATAACCTCTAGTTACGGTTATATAAAGAATGGCATACCTCAGGGATCTCCTCTGGGACCTCTTCTTTTTTCAATATTTATTAATGATTTGCCTGAGAAAATTAAATACTCAAATATTTTGTTGTATGCCGATGATTTAAAATTATTTAGAATAGTAAATAGTGAGTATGATAACTACTTACTACAGGAAGATCTAGATACTGTTAGTACATGGTGTAAAAGTAACTTATTGAAAATAAATTGTGACAAAACTAAATACATATCATATACTAACAAAACCCAATACTACGTAAGCAAATATGTAATTAATGGAGTAACATTGCATAAAGCCGAACAGATTAAAGATTTGGGTATAGTGTTTGACAGAAACATGAAATTTACCTATCATATAAATGATACAATCCAAGGGACTAGAAGAATAATAGGGTTTATTTTCAAACAATGGCCTGAGTTTAGAAATGCCAGCTCATATGTATATTTATACAAGATGCTTGCAAGATCAAAATTAGAGTTCGGTGTAGTTATTTGGAATAGTATAGGTATAACGTTGGCAAACAAAATTGAATCAGTACAAAAATGTTTTATTAGGTTACTCTGCTATAAAATGAATAGAGATTACTACTCACGTAGTTATGAATACTGGTGTCAATTTTGGGGATTGCAGGCATTGAGCGACAGGAGAAAAGTTATTGAAAGAGATTTTATTAAGAAATTACTAGACAATAGCTATCATAGTGAATATTGCTTGCATAATATAGGTATAAGGGTACCAATGTATAATACAAGAAATATATCAACATTAGTTCCGTTGAATCCGAAATCTGTAATTTTAAGAAGACTGACCAATTCTTTTAATTTAGTTTAATTTATTTTTATCAGTATAAAAGCATGAATTTTAGAGCTTGACAAATATTATTTTTACTATTTATGACGACTATTTTGATACTAAAAAAATGGTGTTAATTTGACAAGGAATTATTAATCCGATATTATTTTACTTTATTTTATCATTATGTTTTATTGTTTCAGTATATAGCTTACATTGTATGTAATATGTGTTTATATTGTCTGATAAAGTGCTGTATTTTTGCCGTTAGGCTGTTCATGGCACAGAAATAAACATTATTATTATTATTATTATTATTATTATTACTTTTAACTTGGCTTCTTTTATTTATTAATAAACTTAGTCTTATTTTTATTATTAAAAAAACCACTTTAATCTGGAAACACAAACAAATAGGTGACTTGAAAAGACACTAAAACTTCAATTACGTGAATTGCAGTCAACTGGATCGCTATCAGCAAATAAAAATCCATTGAAATATGATATTGAAATACTATCTGTATGTATTCATTCGTAAAAATATAACTTTTATCGAACTTCTATTTAAATCAATATTAAAATTTATATTTAATGAAATTTTCCGCATTTTTATTAAACAAAAGCAGTTTAGAGGGTTTGTTTTATACAATATAACTCTATTTTAATAATTTGTCTAATTATACGGATTGGTGCATATCCCAACTACGTGTGGAACTTATTATCCGGATAATTGGAATTTTACTGTACAAAAGTTTTGAAGTTTTCATATACCACGATATGTTTATGCTAATGAAGAAAAATATATTAAATTGTTAAATGAATTGTTTAGCAGTGCATAAAACATTACTTCCCAACGATCTTAAACATATTTTTAATATCCTCTTCAAAACTGAAACAATTTGAAAAAATATAATGTTATTAAAATGTCAAGAACCTATAGTATCATATTCCGATGGGTTAGATCAAACATATATATATGCTATCTTAACTTCATCGTGCACTTATCTTCGCTGTAAATATAATCATAGTATAGCAAATTATATTATAATTTCCTACGGATGATTGTTACTAGTAAACTTCACTTTTAGAAAAAAGTACTGGTATATACTCAGTTTATTTTCACATAAATAGAAATGACAATACATAAATAGTTTCAAAATTTGGAATCAATGGGGAAAGTGATGAACAGCACATAGCCTGACTGCAAAATATATCGACCCGTTTCCTAACACATTTCCTTAAATATTCCGATGTTTCTTCGGGTTCTTTTCAACATGTGAAGATCTAGGGTAGCCATTCTCTTCTGCAAATGAGCCAGATATCGGATTTTCACAATAAAATTTTTTAAAAAATTCCTATTCGTATAAATGTATCACTACCATTGCTTACCACCTCTTTTCTCCATTCATCAACATCATAGATATTCTGCCATTATTGGCTGGTAATTTTCCGCAACTAAGAAGCTTCCATGCACCACGGTCTTCAGCTAACCTCTTTTTCTTCGTATGAGTTTTTCTTTAAATTTTAATATCGTCCATCAACTAGAGCCTCTTTCGTCCCTCCCTCTTTTTCCTGCTACCGTTCCCCTTTAGCATAGCCCTCATAATATAGTTTCTTCTTAGCCAATGTCTCTTCCTCTTTTCATTTCAAATGTTCTTTCTTCCCCTATTATTTTCTAACATTCTCTCATGCATTTTCTCTCCCTTCTTCTCTACACCCACATTTCGAAAGCTTCTCGTCTTTTTAAATCGCTTTCGCATAATGTCCATATTTCTGCCCTATACAGTACAATACTCAATACAAAGCATTTTATGAGTCTTTTTTCTCAACTCTTTATTCACAGACCCACAAAAAATACTTTTCTTCCTCTTAAATGCCTATTTTGCTATTCTTATTCTTACTTTTATTTCATAGTCGCGGTTCATACCATCACTAATAATACTACCTTGGTATCGAAAACTAGTCACCCGTTCCATCTAGATATTTTCTCCCCTCCTACTTCTATATTTGATAGCAACCGCTTCGTTCCAATCACCATGGTTTTTGTCTTTCTAAAGTTTATTTTCATCCCATACCGGTACATAGTCTTCATAGCTCTTCCTCAAATTATCTGTTTTATTATTTTTTAGACTATGTAACAAGCGCCATATCATGTGCAAACCATATACACCTAGAAGCTAATCATTCTAGCTCCTACCTAAATACCGTCTTCCTTATATAGGCTCTTTTTCATTATCTCTTCTAGATAAATATTAAATAACATCGGTGAAAGACAACATCCTTGTTAAACAGTCCCTTCGAATTGAATTCTTTGTCATTTCTTTCCCTATTGTAACACTTACTTTTTAGCTCAAAAACTTTGTAAGCTTCTTCTGGGTCTTCGATCTTTCCATTCCAACTCAACCGTCTTTAGAACTTCCAGTAATAATTCCCAGTTCACCCGGTTCTAAATCGATAAATACAACATACATGTTTTTTCCTCTTTCTATACATCTTTCATCAATTATTCTTAATAAGCCAGTGGCATCTCTTGTGCCCTTACTTCTCCTAAATCCGAACTGTGCCTATTTAACTTCCTTATTTGTTCTTCCATACTACCTTTTATTTAGTATTCGAAGCATAATTTTTGCTGCATATAATGTGAAACTAATATTTCTATATCTTTCTGGGTTCGATTTCTTAACCAACGGTATTCATAAATTCATTGAACTCTTCAGAAAATCTTTTGGCCACTCTTCTGTTTCCTATATTTCATTACAATGGAACAATTCTTTCTGGCCCTTGTCTCCCATATTCTTAATGAATTCGATTGGTATCCAACCCGGTTGCCTTTCAACTCCTAATCGCATGTAAACCTTTTTCAAACTCAGCCCGAAGAATATTAGACCCTGTATCATCCTTGCGTACTTCATTTTCCGCTTGAATATCTAAGTCACGCTGTTTATCCATATTCTCATACAAGTCATCAACATATTTCCAAATTCCTAAGACTTCACTTCTCTCCCTTACTATCTTCCCGTTCGTTATATCTACTGCATTGTAATACCCTCTTGTTTCCTCTGAATTTCCATAGACTTTACCTACTTGTGCATTTCCTCATATTTATCAACTTTTTCTATATTCTCACATTTTCTTTTGTAAAACTCTTCCATTGTTCTGTCTGTTTTCCTTCGTAACTCGTTGATTAACTTCCTGTATATCTTTCAGCCCTCTTCTGTATTAACCTGTTTCCACGCTCCCCTTTTCCTCATTTTCTGCATCCGTTCTGTAACCCATGGTTTCTTAGTCGTTTTCTGTTCATGGTAACCTACTACTTCTTCTAAAGCTTGCTGTTTGCAAAATTTAATATGTTCCCATCGCCTGTTCTTATCTGCACCTATCTTTTCCTCGTTTGAGAACTTTTCTTCTAGGTTTTGTACGAAAAGATTTCTTACTTCATTTTTTAGTTTTCAGTAGGGTTCTATTCAACTTATTGTTACTTGCTTTTCTTCTGGCTACATTTTTTAATGAAATATCCAATTCAACCAACATATGGTTATAATTAGATAAAATGTGGGCCCCTGTCTTCACGTTCTTCAACGTATTACGATACCTGTCCTAAATCACAATATAGTCTATTTAATATCTTAATTGAGAATTTTCATGTATATCTTTTGTGCTGATTAAACCAGGTGTTCTCAATTACTAATGAATTCTACCAATAGAAATTACCTAATCCCTCTCCCCGTTCACTTCCTTCGCCTGAACCATATTTGCCTACTACACTGCCTTCTTGTCCTTCTCCAACTACTGCATTGAAATCTCCCATTACAATTACACATGCATTCCTCTTTTCCTTGTCTATAATTTCTTCTATTTTCTCATAATTTCCTTCTACTTCTTCAATTGTCTGTGAAGTGGACGGTGCTGTAGTTCTCTACATTGCTAAGAGCATTTATTTATTTATTTTATTGTTTAATGGGAAATCCAAATTAGATGTACAAATACTTAGATTGGTGTTATTTTAGTCTATTAAGAAATTCGGACTTACTTACTTAATATCCATTTATTTAAAATTTATCATTGCAGATTTCAACCCATGGAACTTCGTTGAGGACCTGAGTTTATCGCTATTGTCGTCTTGGTGAGTACCTATGTTTTTCTTTTAAAATCTTTGTGTGTGCACGTTCAAAATTGCCGATGTCTACCGTAGTAGATAAGTTAATTACTTCGGTAAATAACGTTAACAGTGGCTGTATATCTATATTATAAGTTATTATAAATTCTATAATTTCACAAAATACCGTGATGAAATATAGTAATATAACCGAAACCTTCTTACTGTAAGTGTAGTTGTTGTTGATTATATTATATTTTCTTTTTTGTGGGTAGCCATCTTATATGCTGTGTGCAGGTGTTCTTCTATTTGAGAAGAGTGTACTTCTTTATATATCCATATGTGAAGAGTGTACTTCTTTATATTTCCATATGAAAATTTTACGTGTTAATTAGAGGTGTTTTGTTTTATTATTTGACGAGTTAACTAACCATATTTTCGTGTTTTGTGAAAAATTAGCATTCTTGGAAACGCTCTTAGAGAAATTCTTATGCAGTGGTGAAATGACAACATTATTATTGTGGTAATCGATCTTATTCGTGGCATCTGACACGCTTGGTTTGTGAAGTTTCACAAGTCTCTACGTATATGCCTATGGGTAGTGTTGAACATTGCAACTGCGCACTTAGTTCACATTGAATGAGAAGTGGTACAGTAAACCAGAGGACAAGGCTGAAAAATCTGAAGGGAAAGAAGATTCATTATCATAGTAGCTCTGTATTAGTAATATGAGTATGTAAAAACAAGACTCTGGGTATAGTATTGAAATAATGACTAATATCGTATCGAAATTGATTAGGCAAGTAACAAAGTTAAAAATTAGCAGAAAAGAGTCTAGCGACAATATGTGCTTAAGTATACCACAGTCACTCCAATTAGGAATTTTAGATATGTAATCCATCGAGGACTTCGTTTCAATTCTCTTGTTCTATCAAGTTAGCATAAAAAGGATGATAGGTAAGTTAAACGAACGGTAGCATATCAACAGGGTCCTTCTCCTTACGTGAATTTGCCCTTTGGGTTGTAAATATTTAAGGAGGAATGGTTTTAGCAAGGTTAGGATGGCGCAGCTTGTAAGGCACTTATAGATCGTGAACTCATCATACTGGATCTGTTCGTTGTGTGTGTAGCGGTACATGATGACTTTAGGCTTGAATCTTTCAAATTTAAGTTCAAGAATATTCAACTGTTTTACTTACGTACTTGGTTGTATTCGACATTCTGTTGATCGTAATATTTTTCCAGTTAGTTGTAGAAATGAGGGCTTACGACGTCATTGTTGTAAGTTCAAAGTTCAAAGTTCAAAGTTTATTGTTGTCCAGTTTTGGTTTCAATTTGTCGATGATGTCTATCCATCCTGAAGAGTGAGAGACCATCGACCCTTCCCCGTTCTCTCGTTGTTTGTAAATATATTTATAGCTACTAATTACTATAGTACTATAGTATATTACTGGAGTTAATGGAGTTACGTAATGTGTGTAAATAATTGTTGTTTTATATGGAATGTTGTAAACATGCGTGCATCAAGGTGAGTGAGTATTCGCGACTACGTTTGCTACCTCATCTTCCCCTTGGAAAAGAATTCTTACGAGCGTCCCTGTTTGCACCTATACAATAAAATTTTTTTTTTTGTTTCATATTCTCATTTTGTGGGAATGTTTTACTGTGAAATTATTATTTGTTTTTTTTTTCAAAATAAGATTTTGTTTTGTCCCATTTTTAGTTGTTGAAATTGTGGTCACCTTAAGTGTCATCATCATAGGTATTCTGCCTTTATTGGCAGGTCACTTGCCGCAGCTGAGAAGCTTCCATGCTCCACGGTTCTCCGCTAACCTCTTCGTCTTCGCGTATGATCTTTCTGTTTTAATATCATCCATTAATTGTAGTCTCCTTCGCCCCCTCCCTCTCTTTCCCGCCACCATACCCTCTAGGACGTCCCTCATGATACAATCTCTTCTTAGGCAATGTCCCAACCAGTTTCTCTTCCTCTTCCTAATAATATCTAGAAGTGTTCTTTTCTCACCCACCATTTCTAACACTCTCTCATTCGTTTTCCGCTCTACCCAACTAATTCTTTCCATTCTTCTCCACATCCACATTTCGAAGGCTTCCAGTCGATTTTCGTCACCTTTACGTAATGTCCATGTTTCCGCCCCATACAGTACAACACTCCATATGAAGCATTTTATGAGTCTTTTTCTCAACTCTTTATTCAAGGTCCCACAAAACAGACTTTTCTTCCTCCTAAAGGCTTCTTTCGCCATTCCTATCCTTGCTTTTATTTCACGTTCGCACCTCATGTCATTACTAAG
Organism: Thermobia domestica; assembly: GCF_964235325.1. Lineage (NCBI taxonomy): Eukaryota > Metazoa > Arthropoda > Insecta > Zygentoma > Lepismatidae > Thermobia > Thermobia domestica. The sequence goes on from NW_027655913.1 coordinate 217,888, forward strand.
AATACTACCCAGGTATCGAAAACTATTCACTTGTTCTATTTTTTCCCCTCCTACTTCTATATTTGACACCGACCCCTTCGTTCCAATCACCATGGCTTTTGTCTTTCTAACATTTATTTTCATCCCATATTCTTCAAAGCCCTTTCTCACTTTTTCTAACATTTTATTGATTTTCTTTTGAGATTCTGAAAGAAGTGCCATATCGTCTGCAAATCTTATGCATCTAATCATTCTACCCCCTACCGAAATACCATCATGGGGATTGGGATGGGGAGGATATAGATGTTGCAAAATAAATAGATTATTGGAGATAAGGGATAGAACAAGAGAATTTGCGTCTTCTGTGGGATTAGTTCAATTCTTCATTTGGTACATCATCATTAAAAGTTATTGCTTGTTTTCCGAACCATTCCATTTGCAATGTTTTCCAGGTATTTCGAGCAATTGTCGAGCATACCGTGTCGACTGCAATACAACGTCGATTTCCACTTGTTGTTTGGCATTATCTGTATGTCGTTCGCTTGAAGTATATAGAGGAGGAGTGCTATTGTTGATCTCTTTTTGGAAATGTATTTCGTTTCAATAATTTTATTGAAATGAAAGATTATTTTCTATTAAGAAGTGGATATGTAATCTCAAACTGTTTCAAGCGGAAACCATTTTTATTAAAATGTTCTTCGAACAATCCTACTCTTGTCCTCTTCGAAAGCGCATATATATATATATATATATATATATATATATATATATATATATATATATATATCGGCTGTCCATAAATGTTTACCCCGATAACAAGACAGTGTAACTCTTAATTCGATACAGTAAATGGAACACGCGTTATACTGTATATGCTTCTACTTATATGCTACTACAAAATACACGCGTTATACTGCTCTAAGTTTTGAACCATACATTAACATTTAATACAGTTATTCCACTTCAACAATTAAACCACTTCAACCCATGTGCACCCCTGGTAACACGCAAAATATCAAGCCGGTATTCAATCTCTTGCCACACGTTCAGCAACGTGTTTAGTGTGATTGTATCAATTGCATTTCTGATGCGTTGTTGCATGAGCGCAATGTGGGGGAACGCCATCTTGCTGAAATATAACAGTGTCTTACATATTCGGTAGCTGGGAACGGCATAATTCACCAACATGTCTAGGTAAACATATCCAGTTACATTGCTTCCAAGAAAGAAAAATGGGCCAATCACTCGATCACACATTAACCAACACCACACGTTAACCTTTGGACTGTACCGAATATGTTCTTGTACTACATGAGGATTTTCTGATCCCCAGATCCGGACATTATGGCGGTTAACTGATCCAGAGACATGAAATGTAGCCTCATCGGAAAAACACACACGTTTCAAGAAATCATTGTCCTCATCCAATCAGTTCAGCATGTCTGTTGCAAATTGTTCACGTTTTGGGCGATCATCTGATTGTAATTTCGAAACAATTTGGACCTTCTATACATACAATTTAAGACGTTTGCGAACCACTTTATGCACTATACTCTTGGTACTTGAAACTCCCCCGAAGTTTTTTAAATCGATTTCTGTGGTGACCGCGTGAATGCGGTTTGAACTGCCTGCAGTCTCCGAAACAGATGATCTGCCGCTGCTTGTGCGTTTCTGAACTGACCCCCTTGCTAAAACAATTTCCGTTCATGTTCTGAATAACTTGATATCAGATGCTTTGTTTCCATAATGGAACCTAAACTTTCACTGCACTGTAACTTGTGTTTTGGTTTCTGCAAACCACACAACACATTGAGTTTTCTTCTGAGCGGAAGCTATTTTTACAATATGACTCACAGAGTGCTCCTTGTGGCAAAAGTGTTGAATGCGACACAACTGTGTACAGAAACTTCATAAGTTCCCAAATAGATCTGTAGTTAAAAAAAAAAAAAGTTAGAATCATAAATATAATTTTTATATAATCCTGAAATCAGGGTAAACATTTATAGAGACGGTGTATATTGAGCATATGTTAATATCAGTATACTTATATTTTTAAAATAGTAATAAATAAAATCACCTTAATTTTATATCAGTATTAATGGAAGAGATTACTCGTACATATTAATTTTTAAAAAGCATAATTGAAAGTTCAAGGGGAAAGTGTGAGACGCTTGCATAATTCAAACTTTGAGATTCTCAACTACAGTATGTGATTCGCAATTCACTTGAATTTTATATTATTATTATTATTATTATTATTATTATTATTATTATTATTATTATTATTATTATTATTATTATTATTATTATTATTATTATTATTATTATTATATACTAATGTTCAATCTAAGAGGATCACAAGGCTGTATCTCCAGTTGGATAAAATCTAATAGAATACTACTGTAGTTGGATAATACTACAGTTGGATAAAATCTACCATACCGCATTAAACGTATTGGTAAGGTCCATGAAGAATGTCTCTTCTTTTTGTTAGCGCATCAATGTTTTTATACGTTTATTAACCTGGCAAAGTTATCAATTGAGTATCTAGACGAAAGTTTTCTTCTTCTTTTATGGGTGTGTTATTTGCTTGCTTGCTGTAAGCATATGAGTATCCCATTTACAATTATTTTTTTCTAGGAACTTTAGGAATTTGTTAATGAGCACTTATTGATCTGTAGTGACGAGGGGTGACTGAATTGTTTTGGGACTTCAGGAAACTGTTAGAGGTACAGATTTGATAATTCCCTCAGTTTGTAATATAACCCCCTGGCAGATCAACACTCTTGCTCCAGTGATGCTGAAGTGCCTTTATTATCCAAATAGAAAAAAAAATCTTTAGGTTTTAACTATAGGAACTCCTCTATGGCTGCAATGACGCATCATTTGCTAAATGTTGTTAAAGTAGAGACGTTTCTAGATTCGGAAACAAATAGAAATTTGGGGCACAGCAAATCTGGTGAGTAGGGTCGATGAGGATTGAAGAACAAATTCAGGTCCGCATTCATGAATAGTTGTCATGACAATTGCTGAGGTTTGGCCTGGAGCATTTTTGTGATGGTAGAACACTTTTCTGATCAGCATTTGTGACTTTTTTCCTTTAATTTGAACTCACAAGGTCAGCATTATTTTTCACAAGGTCAGCATTATTTTTCACAAGGTGAGCATTATTTTTCACAAGGTCAGCATTATATTGTTCTTTGATGGTGCAATCCCCTTCGTAGAAATCAATAAGTAGGGCGTACTACACCGTGGGAATCCTAAATAAATAATGCTATCACCTTACCAGCGGAAGAGGCAGGGATGTAATGGAGGGTATACGCTGGTATACGGCGTATACCAACCTCTAAGGTTTGGAAACTATCGTAAAATTTAGGAAGTACGTGGGTATACGCTACATTCGATTCATAGTATAATGACTTGATTGCAAAAATACAACTACACAAAATACTTTTCACGACTGTTTCAAAAAAAAAAAAATCACTAAACAGCTGGTCGTCAAGCTGTGTGATGAATCGCGAATGATGTCTAAAATTTTAAAAAACGTTTGTGTTTTAGGGCTGTGGGAATCCAGTTTTCTGCGAATCTCTTCTATAATGGAAAACACCACTTTGAACCTGTAGTAGTTTTTCCTCAATATTTCACATGCGCTGTCCTTATCTTCTGAAAGATGACCTCTGGTAATATAATAAATTAAAGCCAAGCTTTTCTAAATGTTTTTCTTGGAAACTCTTTCATTTCTAAAGATCAGTGGGAGATAGAGTTGAGTGGTGAGCAGGGTAGGGAGTAGGACGTATATCCAGGTGGCGACATTGAAGTTCTTCTGTTTTGACATAGCAATGGCCGCAGTTTTGCACTCTTTGATCCAAATTCAAAGTCTACCTATTGGATGCAATTTGAGCAAGGCAATACGAGATGGAACCAGTTCCTTTCCAATCGCGTAAGGAAGTTCCGAAAAAATGAATCTTTACTTTAGTTCAAGGGTTAAGATAAAATTAAATGAATATATTTGCGCCAAGTAATCGTTAGCTCTCACAAAAATAACAAAACATGACCTATCGTCGGTCTAGTTGAAGCTTTCAGCGTCGTTCTCAATACCACCAAATACAACAGCAAACCTCGGATTAGTACTGCTCATTTGTAGCCGCAATGGACATCACAGAAAGTGGCGATTGATTTTCATAAATACTCAGCAGCTAGTGCTAGTAGTAGTTTTTCCGCTACCAACTGGGCCAAAAAAAAAAAAAAAAAAAAAAAAAAAGTGGGGTAAAAATAAACATTTTTCTTTGTTGTTTCGGTTTCGTTCAGGTAAAAAGTATTTGAAGAAAACTTGCCAACAGGAGAAGGTGAAAAACAAAAGGAGAAGAGTATCGTATGAGCATGTCACAGCAATCTTTGAACATTTCAGTAGAGCCGTCACTTGTAGTAGCCGAACTTCATTTGCTAAGTAGTTATTAAACTTTCTTTTTGGGTTGACGAACTAAGAGTTGCTACGCAATTTGCAAGATTGTCCAAGAAGGTGTCAAATCCTTTTGTCTGACAGTATCGCAAGGTTTAATAATTTAATAAGCAGTGATGGAACACCTTTCAATACCTGAGAAAATGTCTGATCACGGAAATTGTAATCTACCTAGAGCAGCTAGACTTGCAGATTTTCTTATTTGCTGGGGCCGCGGTGGCTCAGTGGTAGAGCGTTCACCTCTGGTGCTAGGGGTCTCGGGTTCAAACCCTGCTCCCGCCAAGTGAACTTTGTGGTGGACAAACACCGTGTGCGTGGGTTTTCTCGGGGTTCTCCCGTTTCCTCCCACTTTCTTCATTCCACCATTTCATTCATTACTCATTATCACCGTCTCCTTTAGCCTAACCGGCATAACCGTGGGACGTAAAACTCAAAATTTCATTTCATTTCATTTCATTTCTTATTTGCTTCCTCGGTTTTAATTTCTAAAAAAATCTTTAAAATTCAAATTTGAATTTAAAAGGTGGAAAAGCTCCCATTGGTTAGTTTGCAACTTTATTTCTTTTAGGAAAGACTTTTAGAAGAAGAGCATCTTTTGTCATTGTCTATTTTTTGTTTTTTTCCAGGGTGTGTATTTGTTTTATTTTATTCTATTTCATTTATTTAACAATGGTCATAATACGGCAAGTTATGGATGCGTTAAAATATCGAATAATACTTTTGATAAAGTTGATACTTTCAAATATCTAGGATCAATATTAACAGGTGAAAACCATATTCACGAAGAAATTCAATGTCGACTATAAGCAGGGAATGCGTGTTATTATTAAGTTAAAATCTCTTGTCGTCGCGAATTCTATCGAGGAATTCGGAGCTTAAAATATGTAAAATAATTATGCCTGTTGTACTGCACGGTTGCAAAGCACGCTCGCTTTCTCTGAGGGAAGAACATAGACTAAAAGTATTTGAGAACAAGATCCTGAGAGGAATATTCGGACCCAAGAGGAACGGGAATTGGGAATAGCGGAAACTTCAGAACGAGGAACTACATAATTTATACGGTTTATCATAGTTAGGGTTATAAGTCTAGGAGGCTCAGATGGGTAGGTCATGTAGCCAGAATGGAAGAAAGTAGGAACGCTTTCAAAGTCTTAACTGAAAGACGATTAGGAAGACCTAGGCGCAAATGGGAGGACAATATTAAGATGGATCTCGCAGAAATAGGAATACAAAGTAGAAACTGAATCGAGTTGGCTAAGGATAGAAGTCAGTGCAGAGCTTTTGTGAACGTGGCACTGAACATCCGGGTTCTAAAGGCCATAGAGTTAATTAGTTAGTCATTTAACAATCACCAGATACAGCTAAGAGGCAATTTTATACTGGATACCTAACAACAATAACAACAGTGAAAAGGATTTGGGAAGGTATCGGCCGTGGCTTGTTTAGTAGGTACTATCTCGAGATTTGCCTGATAGGACTGAGGAAAACCCCAGTCAGGATAGTCGTTAGTGGGAAAAGAACCCACGATCTCCCGAATGCGAGGCGGCAATTGAGAGGTAAGTTTGTCGTTTGTGATTTTTCTTTTTCAATGGCTCCTGCGGGAAACTTGAGTCTCGACCCGAAAGAAATTATTGGACTAAAGTTTTAGATGGGTATATCGAAACTACCCGACTGTAACTTCGGAGCTAGCATTAGGATTTAATTCAGCCATAAATTGGCCTCGAATTGGAAGTACTTGTACAACCATTTCTACAACCTGACTTACTTAACGCAGAGAGTTAAATAAGGTCTTAAATTAATCTATGATACTGTAAGCAGTGGTCAAAGTGAGACGGTATGCGGTGGTATGCCATACCGCCTCTGGTTTTTCAGTAATGAGGACATACCGTCTCTGGTTTTTCAGTGATCAAGACAATATTTAAATAGCTGGTATATTGAGTCAAAATCGTAATAAAACATACGCCTCTGCTTTCCTTCCACTTCGAACACTAACTGTAAGTAATCTTTTTCTTAGTCTCTGGTTGATAGGTTAAACGGTTATATAACTATTCTCCAAAAGGTAGCTCTCCATCCAGTTTTTTTTTTTTTTTTTTATTTTTATTTTTGTTACTTCATATACATAGCCTGCTTGTTCGAATCTTAATGGCGCAAAGCGTTGTGGTGAATTTAAGAGGAAACCATACCTGTGTTGTAAAGAAATACCAAGTTCAAGAGTATGGAGAAAGTAGATACAGAATATCACAAATAAAGTTAAGGTCTCATAGATAATTTTGGATTAAATGGAGCAAAGTTTAATTAAGTTTTACATAATTTCCTGAGTATCTTTAATGTGGCATTTTTCGAAAATACAAGTATGGTTTCCCCTGAAATTCACCGTACTACAGCTTCTAACACTATTAGTCTTTGAGCAATTAATGCTCAAAGTTAAATTTTCTGCACTTTCCCGCGCTCGTAACCCGAAAAGGATGCCGCTTTCGACTTCGGTGTAATAGTTACTTTATTGCTTGTTTTTGTGTCTAGTTTCAATTCCCAAGCGTTGTAATAGGAATTATGAAACATCCTATATATATATATATATATATATATATATATATATATATGTGTGTGTGTGTGTGTGACAAAGGATGAAGCGGATACCCACCTAAAATATTAGCATTACATCACTGGGAAGGGGTAATTTTTACCTTCTTTGGGATGGGGTGCTTCCACTGTTTGGATTGTTGTTTGGCTTCGGGCTGGTAGGTAGTAATAATTCTAACATTCGTCTATAATGATGAATTACTACAGAAAATTTGTCCACGTCAGTTTCAAATACTTTGAAATTGTTGAATGACGTGGTCTACCGAGTCGCTATTGTCCAAGAGTTAGAAGACGTGGGTCATATCGAGCTGAGACTCTTAACAAACCAAGTTTATTTTTCAAAATGTAATGTTATTTTTTTCTGTGCTATGCCCAGCATGTCTGCTATTTGATGAATTGACAATCGTTGATCTTGTGTAATTATATCAAGTAAGCGAACAATATTTTCTTGACACTCTCCCTGACCTCGGTTCATCTTCAACACTTTTTCTGCCATACTTGAATTCTTTTACCTATCTTTCGCTGGTTGGATATGAAGGGATAGATCATTTAAAGTACTGACCATATCCTGGTGGATCGAATTCTGACATTCCTTTCAACTACAGATCCTTTTTGACAGCCTTCGATAGTATTCGATCTTTTTTTTTTTTTAATTTTCCCCACTTCAAGTATCTACCGAATCCCTTAAAACCATGAAATTGGTAGAGTTTACTAACATACATTGAACCATGTTAAAATACATATTTTTTTAATCATTATTATTTTAGCTTACAAAATTTTTGAAGTTCCCCCTCGTACTTGACTTCATTTTGTCTTTTTCTGACTTTGGTGCAAGGATTGGATTAAGTTTTCCTTAAAATGTTGTGATCTATTCTATTGCTAGGCTGGCAGCGTAAAGTTTTGATAAAATATTAATAGAAGTTCTGGAAGTGTTTAAATATGTATAGGATTTCATTGGGACTAGGGACATCGCATTTCTTTTCTTTTAAATGCGTCTTTAATTTACTGCGGAGTGATTCTTCAACAAAATAATCAGGTCTGTGGGATATTGCTTTGGGGATTTTGTAGGCCTATATCTTCGTTATGGTTGTTATGAAGCTACGATTTATATGATTGTTTCCATGGGATGTTCTTTGGAAACTGGTGTTTCAGAAATTTATTACTTTTTTTGTAACTTATTCGCGATATGTTCTTACCTTTTTACTCTGCATGAAATTTTACAGGCGTTCAAAGAAGCCCCCTTTCCCCATAGTAATATGCTTGTCTTGAAGATCTGAACTAATACTTCTCTCTTTGTTTGTTTCTCGAAGTTTGGTGTCCCTTTCCAGCAACAAAACTATATGAAATATGGACCTTTAGTTTAAGGTGGAATCTTAAGCACTGTAATGGGTTAAATGCTCTGCTACCGAGAATCGAACACGGGACTACGTGAACTGAAACGAACACCACCCACCAGACAGCGGAGAGAACAATATTTGAGTTCTTTGCAGACACCTCGTTTTTTGTACTGATGATATGTAACCACCTCATTGCCATCAAAGTTGGTCCTCTTAAGCTCAACTTTCAGATTTGCAAACTGGAAATAATTGAATGTTCCAATTTCGGTGACGATGCGGCAATAGTGGCACTTTGTTTTCTACCAAGAAATTGACTCTCTGAACAAGTGTGTGATGGATAGCATTCTAGTGATGTATCAGGAGCGACTAAACCCTGTCTTGAACACCATTTGCAAAATTCCTTGCAAACTTGGAAGAGACAAGACATCGTATACTGAAGTGCAATCACCATTTTGTATCTGTACAGAAATCGCTTTAACCAAATCTGAACTTGAGAAAACAAAAACCATCAAAATTCTTTTCCCACTAGTGAACGTCGATCTTTCTCAATATAGAAACTTCCCTTCTGGACCGAGAAGTCGATTGTCGCTTGCTTTCAAAGTGAAAACGATATGTCCATTCCATACTTAATCGCCTATAACAATTTTAGACAGCAGTTTTGATTTTCCACCGTAAATCTGCTTGAATTCGAACCAATCCAACCTGCTTCATTTGTGTCGGTCAACAGATGTGCTCATATAGTCATTTTGAATAGTGTTCTGGTATACGGCAATTCCGAGGGAACATCTGGATGAAAAATATCTGCCTACAAGGGATCCTTCAGCTTGGGAAACAGCCAGAAGTCCTGAGAGCAAGATCTGGGGAATAGAATGATTATGGGAAAGATTAGATGTTGGAAAAAGTCGAAAATAATATGCGGTGCATTGTCCCAATGCAACATAAAGTTTAAACTTGAAAGCTGTGGTCTATTTTATTGCAATGCATGAAGAATTCTCTTCTCGAAAGTTTACACATAATAATGCCTAGTAGTTGTATGATCTTTTGGTACAGGATCAGAAAGAAATAACTCTCTTTTATCCCAAATATACTCCTGTTTCATCACATAGACAACTCTTTCGTTTGAGGGAACCGCGCGAAATTTTTGGGTAAGTTTAGTTGAGAAGGAATGTTTCCTGAGTTACGATTGCCGTTTTGTTTCGGGATTAAACAGGGGGAATAAACATTTTATCCATACCTCGTACATTTGTTTTTTTTTTTTTTTTTCAGGTAGTTGCTAATCATCTTTTATTGCTTTGTTCGATTTAGTTTCCCGCATTAGCATTATATCCTGAAAGAGTTGAAGTTTACCTTCTATGGAACGAACAGCTTGATTATCAATTTTGTGTCTGCAAATCATTATTCTAATATTTTTCTCCAAGTAATTTCCAAACACTGCTGGATTGCTTTTCTGATATTCCTAAGCTTATTCCAGATGTTCTCTAGTTTATCGTGTTGTAACATAATTTTTAATTTACTTCTGTAATTTATTTATGTTTTATTTGACAAAAGTATTTGATTGTTTTTTTATGTGCTGCCGAGAAAGAGCTCTTTTGTATTTTATTTTTCCAATGATGTATCTTGTTTGCCTTTCTTTGTTCGTATTTATGTTAAATTTCGGAATATATCTGAGATAACTATTTGAATATCAGTTCTAACTCCTTCATTTACTTTTTCAACTAAGTCTGGCGAGTTATTAAACTGTAAATCTTGTATCAATTCATCTTAAGAGTTTCCTGATACTCTGCCCAATTACCTTCGTGTGTTTCGTAGATACTTTTGTTGTTGTAGTGTGTAATTCTAGCTTCTTCCTTAAGTGTGATTGTGGCACGATCTGAACACAGTGCAAAGTACGGTTTAGAAGTCGTCGTTACTGGAAACCTGACTGGATGGACCAGCATTGTGGAAGGTTTAGTGCCATTCCTATTTGATATTTGTGATTTCCTATTTTGAGTAAAATCTAAAGACAGTGGTAGATATTCCAATAATTTGTATCATCCATTTTTGTTCGTAATTGTATCTTCCGATGATAGATGTTGACTGTTTAAATCTGAGGTAATTAATGCTTTTGAAAGTAGTCAGAAAATTTAGAAGTGGAATAATGTGTTGTATAGTAGGTGAAGTAAAGTTCTATAACGTAATTAAATAGAGAGCTTATTTGTGTGAATGTATAGTAACAGTGAAGTGAAAATTGGATTGTTGGGTTCTTCAGATATTGGACATTGAGTGAAATTTATATTATCTAATTTAGCCGTGACTCCGACATAAGTTGTTCTGTCGTTTCTGATTGTTCTGAATCATGGTGTACGTACAAACTCTTCTTCTTTGTTGGCATTATTTTGTTGAGAATAATCTTCAGTCTATGTTTTAATTTTAGAACTTTCATTTAACACCTTAAATGTTTATGAATAGTAAGTTGTTTTTTGAGGCCTTAACTGGATTCATATTGGTCATCCTCTGTTACTTCTGTACTCTTCCGTGGTCTTGGAGGCTAAGTGGTACAGGATTTATCTCTCGTGCGTGGGGTCTCTGGTTCGATAACACCTCGTGCCAAGTGGGCTTTATGGTGCACAAACACCGTGTGTGTGGGTTTTTCTAGAGGTTCTTCTGTTCCTCCTACTTTTTTCATTCCACCATTTCATTCATTCTCATTATCACCATCTCCTTTAGCCGTCACGGTATAACTTTAGGACGTAAAACTGAAATATTTCATTTCATTTTCATTTGTACCTTGTCTTTTGTACCTGTACTTTATATTTGTGTTCGCATTCGATTCGACAAAGGCTTCGACAGTTATTGTTTGACAACGATGATTTCAGCCTAGTTCATAGCTAACATGTATATATCAAACCTAAACTTCCCGCGAAGTTAAAATTAACTTCCAAAAAATTTATAAACGTTTTACGGGAAAATCAAATGGAAATATTTGAACCTATCGCAGTTTCCACTGCAGCACAGTTTGTGGCGCTGTACCTGGGATATAGGTTTCACTCCTGCTTGCGGACTTTCCAGAGGCTATTTACCGTGCGAACTCGACGTGATGAAAGGTGCCATTTGAGAAGACCGAAAGCACAGTAATCCATCGTACTAACATCTGTATCCTTAACGGAAACATTCTCAACGGAGTAGCACGGATATCAGTTGCAGCTGTCATGCGTCGTCGGTGTAAGTTCAATGATATTTTGACCATGTGACTTGAAGCATTGTCCTGGTGCAGTTTCATACAATGAGTGTCACTGATATACAATGCTGTTATTTCGTCTATATAAACGGGGAATATGACGTGTTCTTTGTGATACGCAGTAACATTTTGAAATGTTTTTTTCTACCTTATGAATCTTGAGCTTCTTTCTAAAGCAAAAACCAGTAATAACCATGAAACATTTCAAGAAACTTTCTTTGCATTGATGCACAAGTCACATTTGTCTTTTTCATGAACATTTCTGTAGCTAATGGGCGACATTTTCCACAGTCACTTAGATAGCTCCGCTTTGCCGCGGTGACTTAGTGATAAGAGTACTCATTTTTGGTGCGTGAGGCTTCTGGTTCTATCCCAGCTCGTGCCTAGTAGGCTTTGTGATAAGCAAATACCGCAAATAACGTTTGCTGGGTTTTTCCAGGTTATTCCACTTTCATTATTCCCTTATTATTATGTATGTCATCATCACCATCTTCCTTAACTAAATTGCATAAACGTGGGACGGTAAACTAAAAAGGAAAGACCCATCCTTAATCCTTTCTCATAATTAATTTTCAGCGATTAACAGCTAGTTGGTGTTCGTACAGCTTTCTGTCCTTGTTCTTTCGCTCCGCGATATGCCGGGGTGATAACGCATCTACGGTGGCCTTGCTGGCAGTTTGCAGCCTTAATTTGTGATGGATTGTTGATTGACTCACATGTAATCGTTTGGTCATAATACGCTGTGGTAATAGATTCTCACACGCCGTCATGTCCCGGATATTTTTTTTTTTTAAGCATAGCGCTTATGATGAGTTCACTGACGCTATTATTAGGTGATTTTGTTAGCAATGCGGGTTGCGGAAGAGGCTGCTATGAATAATGTTTAATCATAATATTAACAATAGCCGTTCTACCGCAAAGATATTATTCGACCCTATTCTACTATGCGGGAAGTACTAAAGTTTGCATGGGATAGACAATGATGAACCACGATAAAAGCGATCTCTTTTTCGGTGGTGTTTTGCACACTACACCACCTTGAGAATGCTACACAACAGCTAAGCGACTGGTACACGTACGCGTAGCGTTTTGTTGCTCTTTGTAACCCGGTTATTGTCTGTAAGTTCTTTGGCTGGAAATGGATCGGCTTCTGTGAATTATATGGGAGACCATTCACCATTCTGAAAGTTTTTTTTTTTAAAAAAAGAAGAAAAAAACAAAAACAGTGCGAAAAACAACATCTCATTTGGTGTTAGTTGTCTTGTAGTTTCTTGTTTCTTCCATGATTCCGTATGCATTTATCACAGTTTCTCATATGTGTTTATTACACTAACATTCACAACACTGACACACATACAATATTAAAAAGCGGTTATAGAAATAAAAACGACACAAAGAAATAAATAAAAAAAACGTAAGTTTGTACTATAGTTCTGACAAGTAAACCTTACGTTTGGGTGAATCGAGTTGCTGACTGAGACACATATGAGAAACTAGTACTAAATGTGGTCAGTATTTCAGTGAAGTTGTAGGTGCGAAGCTCCATTGGTTTAGGAGATACAGGTAGCAGAACATCACATGGAAGTACAGAATAGTCTTCATACAGTTGGAGGTAAAAGCTCTGTAACACCTCTTGTAACGACAAAAGATGAATAACAAACATATGAGTATGTATTAGGACTAGGGGGAAGTCATATAGTAAGGGTATACCTGACGGCGGCCATCTTGAAATTCACCATTTTGAATTAAGGTTAAGTTTTTAAAATAGGAATAAGGTCATGTCATACATGATTTAAGCCGCAGATTTAATCAGAAGGACAATGGTGACGTTAATTTTGATTTACGCGCAATTGGTAAAAAGTTACAAGGAAATTAAATATTGTTGCAGCATATGTATACCCTTACTATATGACTTCCCCCTAGTCCTAATATGTACCCATATATTTGTTATTCACCTTTTGTCATAAGGTTTACTTGTGAGTGTTTGCCAAAACTTTGAATTTGTTTGTTTTAGAATTTGGTATGTTTTATTAATTTGTGTCTTTTCAAATTGCTATTTGTTCAATCACTTTTTTTGTTGGGTCCGTTCATTCCATAGGTTTCTCACTACATGCTCTGTTACTTTTTGAAAGTTGTCGAATTTTGTTCTATTATGCCGTAAGCTAATCTAATCTTCATCACTAAGTTCATCTCTGAGATTCCTTATTTCTTCACTTGTTACATGATTTTCACAATTCCATATTACGTGTTCAGCTGTTTGGATTTCTCCACATGAACACATTCCATCATTTTCAATATTTAATCTTTTTAAATGTGTTTTGAAAGGTCCATGTCCCGACAGTGCTTCCATAGTTTCCTTCTTTATTTCACCAATTTCTTTCCTTACTTTGATAGTTGGTATGTATTCTTTGAGCTTTTCTCCTTTTGTTGTAGTGTACCATTCCTCCTGCCATTTTCTTTCTATCAACATATTTAGTTCGTCTTCGTTGTTCGGATTTGTACCTAGAATCTCTATTATTTTTATAGTTTCATTATTTGTCTTCCATCGTTTTACAGCTTCTCTTAGTATTTGGTAGTGGATTGGTTCTTCTAGTGCAAGCACCTGTAAGGATTCTATCGGTAGTGTTTTGATTATTCCTATTGTTCTAATTATAACTCCTCTCTGAATTCTGTTTATTTGTTCCCTTAATTTTTTATTTGCAAATATTCTGTGAGCCCAGATGCTGGCACAGTATTTTACTGTTGGCATTATTACAGCATTGTTGTACGTTTGTAGGGTCTTTTTGGGTATCTTATAGTCTTTTCTTGCAATTGTGAGTATTTTATGTGCTACTTTCTTTCCTTTGTCAGTTACGTTTTCGACATGTTTAGCATAGTTCAGTTTATCATCAATCCATACTCCCAAATACTTGAATTCTTTCACTCGTTCAATTTTTTGGTTGTTAATTTTTAATATTGGATCTCTTTGTATACTATATTGCCTGAATTTAATTTTATTTTCTGAAAGTTTCAGTTTATTTATTTCGCGCCATTTTTGAAGCATGTGTTAGACTTGATTCCCTTTTCTCTCAATTTCGTCTCTTAATCGTGCTGATATTACTATTGCAATATCGTCTGCATAGCCGACTACTCTTTCCGTCTTTTTAGTGATTTCCAGTGTTTTTAGACAGGATTCGATGAGGATGTTCACATCGTTGGGCCACATATGGATTCCTGTGGACACCCCTTTGTTGTATATGTTGTAATGTTATTATTTAGTGCCTTGTAAGTGACCTGTCTTTCGTTGTAGTATTCTAGCTTAGTTAGTATAGTGATTTAGGTATTTTATTTTTTAAAATTATTTGAAGAATGATGGCCACTACAAATTGTCAAAAGCTCCACTGATATCTACATAGATTACTGCCTGGTACTTGTCTAGTTTTCCATTTTCTGTTAATTCTAAAAGCCTCCTTATAGCTGTCTCCGTACTTTTCTTCTTCCTAAAGTCATGCTGTAGCTTGTCTTTTTCTATGTATTGATATTTGCTTAGTCTGTTAGTGATAACTCTTTCGAATGTTTTTCCTATGATATTTAAGAGACATATCAGTCTATATACCTTAGGATCATCATTTCTTTTGTCTTCGCCCCGCCAAGTGAACTTTGTGGTGGACAAACGCCGTGTGCGTGGGTTTTCTCGGGGTTCTCCCGTTTCCTCCCACTTTCTTCATTCCACCATTTCATTCATTACTCATCATCACCGTCTCCTTTAGCCTAACCGGCATAACCGTGGGACGTAAAACTCAAAGATTTCATTTCATTTTTTTCTTTTGTCTTCGCTCTTTTTTTATTATTACTAAGTTTGGGTATTTCCATATTTTAGGAATTCTTTTCGTCTTAAGGCATAAATTGTAGTCTTGATAGATATGGAGACCATGTATCTGCATTTTCCAGGAAAATTTCTGATTTTATCAAGTCTGGAGTGGTGATTTGGCTGCATTTCAATCATTTATATTATGTATTAATAAATTATTTTTTAAGGTTATTCTCTGTACGTATAAAAGGCAGGCCCAGGCTGGCCAGGGCAGAAGGGCAGGGATTCCTGCCGGGGCCCCTCTCAAAATAGTTATTATTTATCGAACGCCATTTTACACAGGGAAATGTTAACGTACAGACTAAAAAGAACAAGACAAAAAGTGTCTACAAATAATGCAAGAGTAATATTATTTCGCCAAAACACATTTAATTGCTCTTTCAAACACCGGGTAGCTCGTAAAAATGTCCATATCTGTTTTTAAATTATTATAACAGTCTCCATTCTACAAAGAAAGAGACCTGTATTATACAATCCTTTTTGGGACCCTTTGTTTGAGGCCTAGTAAAAGTATATTTCAACAATATTCATATTCATATTCATATTCATATTCATATTTATTTGCCTGTTTATAGCTTACAAATGAGGACAATCCTCAATTAAGCATTACAGTTGTCAGATATGATTTACATTCTCTATATATTATCAGTAAGATAAGTTTCCACAGAGTAATAGCTTTTTTCCAACAATAATTCTAACAGAGTATTTCTGAATATCCGTTTTTCGTTAATGTTCTTATACTTTGCTGGTAATTTGTTATATAATTTTATACAATTCATATACACAGTTTTGCTAAAATTTGCATAATTCTGTTGGATAGTATACATATTACAATTCTGCCTAGTATTGTATGAGTGAATCGTATTAGCTAAAGTAAATAAATCCTTGTGCTCGATTACATACATAATTGTGCGATATATATATAAACTAGGTAATGTCAATAATTTATACTTTTTAAAAATATTTTTACATGAGGATCGTTCAGGCATACTTAACATTATTCTAATAATTTTTTTCTGTATTCGGAATGTACTAGCACTTATTCTCGAATTCCCCCAAAATATAACACCATAGTTTATTATTGAAAAAACTTTGCTATAGTATAAGGACATGACAGCTTCCTTGCACAAACTACCTTGCAACCTACGGAATGCAAAGCAGAGTGAACTGAGTTTAGTATTAATGTATTCAACATGAGTATTCCATGTTAAATCTTCATGAAGAATAGGCCCCAGCATCATATTGTCTAAATATGTATTGGGGCCACATAAATGCCGAAATGAGACTGACTTTTATAAAGTTCTGCTGGAGCCCTCTGTTAGTCGTTTGACAAGTTATTGTAACACCATAAAGAAACAATAGATCCCCACCCTGGGGCCACGTTACCACGCGTTAATGAAGCTGACAGCTTTATGAAGAAAAGCCACCCCTCATCGCAAAGGTTTTACAAGATTCTGTAATTTAGTATATTTTGTAAGACTCCTACATGGTACATGAAAAAGGAAGATGGGGCCCCTGAAGTGAGGCTCCTGCCGGGGTCCTGTATTTCCCAGTCCGAGACTGAAAAGAGGGATAAATAAAGAAAAAGAAGACGAAAAAAAAGATAAAATGGTATGGTTTTAAATATTAGGTGCCATGCTGGAAAGAAATGTGCCTCACCTCAATCTACTGGGGTTCGATAGCCGAAAACACAGGGAGATAATAAACAAAACATCAAAGTATAAGACAGAGAATAAAGGCAAGAGGCAGTTGAGTCTGCCATCAATAAGTCCGAAAGTAATCGGCCAAGGCAGGGGAAAGTGGAGGCTTTAAAAAAAAATAATAACTTTATTCCCGATATAAATTAGTTGTCGTTATTATTATATATCATGCAGTATTCAAATTATGTATTCAAACATATAGTCCCTATTAAGATGTGGAATGTTGAACTCCGAATGGCCGACAGTTCTGTTTTGGAGGAAAAAAGAGTATCTTGAGACTTTTGTTGGTTGTCACTATTATATATCATGCAGTATTCAAATTATGTTTTCATGTTGAACAAAATCTTGTATAGATTTTGCGTATGTTCGTTACGATGTGCTGAATGTAGGTTTATTCATATGTGCTTTTCGCTTCTGTGATTTATCTTTGTGCTCTGTTTTCGTTATCAGTTTTTCCATCTGGTTCATGTCAGCTTTGTTTTACTTAAGAACTTCACAAAAGCAAATTTTAATTAAAAATAATAATTTTGTAACAGTTTCACCAACTAACTAAACATCTTGTGTTCATCAGGCACAGTACAATACAATAGAGAGATGCCTTTTAATATAACAAAATCCCTGAGACTGATTTTGAACGCTGGTTGGCTGATCAGATCAATCTCAGCCAATCAGAATTAGAAGTGAAAAAGGAGCAATTAAAACCATAAATCCATTTCCTCCCCAAATTTCCTTACTTACCAAATTTCGTGAAAGAAATTGAGGATCGGGAAAAAGGCACAAAACTAGAATTAGAAATAGGAAAGAAGGGCGCAATTGCGTTCCTGGATACAAGAATAAGGAAGCCAGAAGAGAAGTTAGTTACGGAATAATACTAGAAGAGGTATACATCAGGGAACTTCTGTCATAAAAGCAGTAATGTTGAAGGTAAAAAACTAATAGAATGTGTAAAACAACACGAAGATGATGTAAGGTTACAAAGAGAAAAGAATACCATTTATGAGTGTATGAGATGCCCTGGACATTATCAATTGGTGCGAAGTTAAAGTGTATCTCTATTTAGTAAAATGGAAGAACTCGATCTAAATTTAGCATCGATTATGCATGTACAGAGAATACTTTTGTATGTGTTGAACCAAGTCTTCTAGATTGCCACCTACAGCTCGTTGGTATTTGTACTTGTCGCCGAAGCTCTTAGTTGGGATTGTCCCTCTCTACCTTTTGTGATATTTTCTCTTTCGGGATAATGTTATTAACATTCGATGTTTTGGAACTCTCCACACTGCTTTTGGGGTTAAGTCCAGAGCTTGGATTGGATTTTTATGAAGGAATATCCTATTGTCGATAAGTGTTTGAAGTTCATAACGGGCTACTAATGAAATACGTCAACAATTTGATGTCAATAACACTGGTCGGCAAAATTAAACTTTTTTTTTTCGCTCCCACGAACGAAAATAGGTGATTCCTATAGGTTTCGAGCTCCTGAGTTCGAATCCGTAACCCGTTTTTCTCCAGGACGTACCAGTTTTCAGGGAGGAGGGGGGTGTTTCATTATCCGCCCAAAGATGCTATTCTCGACCCATAATAATTTGCACGTTATAATTTAAATATCAATATAAATTATGCAGATAAAATTGCATAAAAAGTTAAAATTTAACACTTACGTGCCACTTGGTTTTCCTACTCCTCTTGTAATTACTACAGCGTGTTTCGCGTGTCACATTCCAACAGAAATCTGCCAACATATTCACACTCCATTTACCACTGTAGCGCATCTCCATGGTAGCTATTTGCTGCTGAAACCTTTCCCCGTGTTCGTCAGAGACCTCTCCCAAGCTGTACATTTCAGGAAAGAAGTCCAGGTGGTAATGCAGGAAGTGTAACTTTAGGGACATATTACATCCCATGTTACGAAATGAAGTAATTAATCTGCCCACAATGTCTGTAATCAGGTGACTTATGATTCCCTAGAAAGTTACTGCACACTTCTCGAAAGGCCTCCTAAGCCGCACTTTCCACTTTATTAAGCTTAGAAGAAAATGTAGTATCCTTAAAAACGTCTCTGACTTGAGATTCCGTAAAAACACCTTCTTTCACCGTGGTCTCGCTGAGTCTTGGGAATAGTTTTCTGAGATGATTAAATGCTTCACCATCCCGGTTCAGGGCCTTGACGAAGACCTCCATGAGCCCTTATTTGATATGAAGGGGTGGTTAATAATATTTTCTCCGGATCCACAAGACGTTCATTAGCCACGTTCATCTCCCCTGGAACCAGTTGCTTCCTTGGCGGCCATCTTTGGCTCGACTATCCCAATGACACAAGAAGCAGCAGTGCTTTGTGTAACCTCTTTGTAAACCGGTGAGGATGGCAATGACCTTAAGGTCAGCGCATACAGACCACTGGAACTGTTCGTACTTTATTTTCTGCAATAGGTTTCGCATGTTTTCGTATGTTTCTTTCATATGTACAGCATGAGCAATAAGGATGGCTGGCTTTTCCTTGTCATTGTGTAGTAACACTGCCTTGAGAGTTATCCTAGAGGAATCTACGAATAGCCTCCAATCTTCAGTGTTGTAGTTCAACTTCAGTTGTCCCATAAGCGATGGAATGTCACTGCAATACACCAAATCACCATCCTTTGTAAAATTAGAAACTAGAATCACCTCTCTTTTCCTATACATCGATATATTCACATCTTGGTTTAGTAGATTCCATTGTTGAAGTCGTGATGCAAGCAACAGGGCCTTAGACTTGGGAAGGTTTAAGTCTCTGATCAGATCATTCAGCTCTTCCTGACTTATCACATGTGGTTCATTAGTGTCAGGCACTGGAGCGTAATTGGGATCTGACTGTGTACTCGAAGATTGTGCAACATACTCACAAGTAGCAGGTTCTTCATCGGATGAAACACTGCACAGCGTGTATGAGTCTGGTGGTACGGGTACAGGCAGACAAACATCATGTTTCACAGGTCTCCTCTCGGAATCCAAGTTAGGATACTGTATTTTATGC
Organism: Thermobia domestica; assembly: GCF_964235325.1. Classification (NCBI taxonomy): domain Eukaryota; kingdom Metazoa; phylum Arthropoda; class Insecta; order Zygentoma; family Lepismatidae; genus Thermobia; species Thermobia domestica. Next base: position 238,020 of record NW_027655913.1, read on the forward strand.
TTCATGTTTTTTGAGAAATCTTTTATATTAGTCAGGCAGAAATAACAGTCTGAAACATGATCATGGGGCTCGCGCCAAACCATCGATTTATGTGTATCTTTCGACTATCCTGTGAGAGTACGCGCATACGAGTTACAACTTTGTTTCGGAGCCCAAATTCTGGTCGCCGATTTTACACCCGAAGTACAGATGGTAGGCTGTGTTCAGGAACGGTGACAATGGCATACTTTGTCCCTTGAAAATCACTTTCCCACATATGTAGCAGAATGAATCTGTCGAATTGTTGCAAGTTCTCGGCCTGTTCGTTTAACACAAACGTCAATATTTCATGCAGAAATATTTTTCATCTACGGTATACACAGACACAGCGTAACACCACCTTCTAACACGAAGATCAACTCGAAACTGAAATATTTGTTTCACGCGACAACATGGTGTATGTCTTGGCGCCTTTTTTCAACAATCTGTCTGTCGTCTAGACAAAAGGTAGCTGACGAATGATCGCAAGTTGATTACGAAACCTTTCTCCGTCAATAACGCCTAGGTTTTAGTGTATGCAGTGTGGAACGACAATAAATCTTTGCAACCCAAGGGGAGGGGGTACGTTTCGGGGGGATCGTGAGCTAGAGAAAAGAATGTTCCTGGGATATAGCCTAGTAACAGTTCTTGGATTAAGATGAAAATTCAGAATTATGCACTCCAAACACGGAAAACACATATTAAATACAAAAAATATGATTTTATTGTCAATTATGGAAACAGCACCCTGCCAAAAAAAAAAAAAAAAAAAACTTACGTACTGGAACTTTCTCGATGAAATATTCGTAATCAGTGTCTCGAAATCTATCCGGTACACCTTTTCACCCTCGTAAGAGGATTTTCATGCCAACCAGTGTAATTATACCTAGGAATTTTGCTGATATCATATATATTCAAAACTTATACCATATAATGAATGCAAAGAGGATGATGTATGATCTGCCTTCCAGAAGTACAAAAAGTAAAAGAAAAAAAAATTAACAAAGTTCACCATTAATTTATTTTCATAGAACAAATTTCTTCATTGTCCAATAGTAACATTAATTTTCTTTTGAAGTTCTTCTTTACACGTATCTAATACTATAACATTTGTATTGTCTGCACAAAGAGTAAGGTTCCCTTCTGCAATGCTAGAGGGAAAATCATTTATATACACAAGGAATAGTAGAGAGTCTAGTACTGATCCTTGAGGGACACCTTTGTCGTTAGGTTGTGGCCTAGATATAATATTTTGGGTATGTGATGAGAGGGAAGTTAAAATATTATTTTAACAATCTGTTATCTTTGTGACAAACATGATTCGAGCTACAAGTTGGCTACGTTTCTTATGCCATACTTGTTCAACTTTTCTGGAAGTATATTATGTTCCGCACAGTCAAATACTTTGCTTAGGTTACATAGTGTGCTGTATCCTGTTTTCTATGTCTATATTGATTTTGTTCAAGAATTTATAAATAGCGATTTGTGTTGATGTACCTTGCAGGAAGCCATGTTGAGTACTGGTGATGACATTATTCATCTTTAAGAACGATTGCATTCTATTATACAGGACATTGATTTTTCAATTACTTTTGAGAATTTTTTTTAACATAAGAGACACTGAGCAAAGCTTAAAACCCACTTTATTTTAAATTATAATTTGTAACTGTTTCGGATATCTGGCATATCCTTCTTCAGACACTATCTAAATTAATGAAAATACAGACATATATATAAATGTTGTTATAATTTAGTATTGTCTGTATTTTCATTAATTTAGATAGTGTCTGAAGAAGGATATGCTAGATATTCGAAACAGTTACAAATTATAATTTAAAATAAAGTGGGTTTTAAGCTTTGGTCAGTGTCTCTTTTCTTAAAACAATCAATCCAAAGCCATGAATAGTCTTACTACTTTTGAGAACTTAGATGATAAGGATAAAGGTCTATAGTTATTCACATCTTGCTTCGAACTCTTTATGATAAATCGAAACGATCGTGACGTCTTTAAAGACAGCGGAAATATTCCCGGTAATCACTCCTTTATAATGTCAGCAAGAGAGTCAGCTGTGATATGAATATATTTTTTAAAAAGTATATATTCGGAAATTTCATCAAGACCTGCTGACTTTTTATATATAAATTGTTCTACCAATCCTGAGGGTTTGTTGTAAACATAAAAAATGTATCCGGTATATTATTACGAGAATGTAACTGTACTGTTCTATTGTTCTTGTGGGCCTTACTTAGTTTCCTATTTCGGAAGCTATCATAACGTAGTGGCTATTGAAAAATTTCAGCTGCATCAAAAGGATTTGTAATTATTTTATTATCTTTTGATTAGAATATTTTCCCTTGTATTTTTACTTTACTTTTCCCAGTTTTTTATTTCATAATCTTCCAAGCTTTCTCAGTGCTGAAATATTTCCTTTTAGCCTCTTATATATATATATATGTATATATAAGGCGTCTAATATCAAAACCTGCCAATGCATTTCACTTACTTTCGAGTAATCTAACAAAACGTGCAGTGAAGCTCCATATACACGCATACAAAGTCCTATATTTGAACTCGTTTTTTTTTTAGTATGAAATATTAAGCTTTTAAACAAAATTCTGTTTCCATGGAATTCCTTTAGATCAATCATATGACAAGCGATATATAACTCAAGTTCGGAAAAAAATGGATTTAGCAGCTTTTGATGCTAGGTGCCTCGTATCTTTGAAATCAAAGAGGTTAGAAATATTTTAGCAATAGAATAAGTCAAGCAAAATCTAGAACTGAGACAGCTTGAAAAATTATAAAACAAGAAACTGGGAAAGTAAAGTAAAAATACATGAAGAAATATCGTAATCAAAAGATAATAAAGTAATTACATGTATATATATCCTAACTATATATAAAACTACATGAGCTGACATAAATTATTGAGCACTTCCTGTAGGGCTACAATGATTAAATTTGGCATGATTCTAGCTTTCCGGAACTAACCCACAGGAAAATTGTCAAAAGTGAATATTTTTAATTTTTAGGGGGTCTAAAGAGGGGATGAAAAGTTTCCCTATGTTATTTAAATGGACATTTTTTTGGACTTATAATCTCATGTTTTAGGTACTTAGAATTGGAATAGAAACTTGAAATTCGTTATGCTTACACATTTTCGTGAGCACTACCTAAGTAAATCAGTACAAGTAAAAAATTCCGACCTTACAGTGATTTTATAGGGAACTGAAAAATCTTTCCCATGTTATTTATATGGGACACCTTTTACACCCTCAAATTATTGAGCACTTCCTGCAGGGCTACAATGATTAAATTTGACATGATTATAGCTTTTCGGGACAAACCCACAGGAAAATTGCCAAAAGTGAATATTTTTAATTTTTAGGGGGTCTAAAGAGAGGATGAAGAATTTCCCCATGTTATTTAAATGAGAATTTTTCTGGACCTATAATCTCATGTTTTAGGTACTTAGAATTGGAATAAAAACTTCAAATTCGGTATGCTTGTACGTTTTCGTTAGCTTTACCTAAGTGAATCAACAGAAATGAAAATTTGCAACCGTAGATTGGTTTTATGGGGAACTGAAAAATCTTTCCAATGTTATTTATATGGGACGTCTTCTATACCCCAAAATGTTTAGGCACTTCCGGCAATATTAGAATGATGAAATTTGTCATGATTGTAGCCTTCCAGGACTAACCAACAGAAAAATTGCCAAAAGTAAAAAATTCCATCATTAGAGTGGTTTTATAGGGAACTGAAAAATCTTTCCCATGTTATTTATATGGGACATCTTTTACACCCTCAAATTATTGAGCACTTCCTGCAGGGCTACAATGATTAAATTTAACATGATTATAGCTTTTCGGGACAAACCCACAGGAAAATTGCCAAAAGTGAATATTTTTAATTTTTAGGGGGTCTAAAGAGGGGATGAAGAATTTCCCCATGTTATTTAAATGAGAATTTTTCTGGACCTATAATCTCATGTTTTAGGTACTTAGAATTGGAATAAAAACTTCAAATTCGGTATGCTTGTACGCTTTCGTTAGCTTTACCTACGTGAATCATCAGATATGAAAATTTCTAACCGTAAAGTGGTTTTATGGGGAACTGAAAAATCTTTCCAATGTTATTTATATGGGACGTCTTCTATACCCCAAAATGTTTAGGCACTTCCGGCAATATTAGAATGAAGAAATTTGGCATGATTGTAGCCTTCCAGGACTAACCGACAGAAAAATTGCCAACAGTAAAAAATTCCAACTTAGAGTGGTTTTATAGGGAACTGAAAAATCTTTCCCATGTTATTTATATGGGACATCTTTTACACCCTCAAATTATTGAGCACTTCCTGCAGGGCTACAATGATTAAATTTAACATGATTATAGCTTTTCGGGACAAACCCACAGGAAAATTGCCAAAAGTGAATATTTTTAATTTTTAGGGGGTCTAAAGAGGGGATGAAGAATTTCCCCATGTTATTTAAATGAGAATTTTTCTGGACCTATAATCTCATGTTTTAGGTACTTAGAATTGGAATAAAAACTTCAAATTCGGTATGCTTGTACGCTTTCGTTAGCTTTACCTACGTGAATCATCAGATATGAAAATTTCTAACCGTAAAGTGGTTTTATGGGGAACTGAAAAATCTTTCCAATGTTATTTATATGGGACGTCTTCTATACCCCAAAATGTTTAGGCACTTCCGGCAATATTAGAATGAAGAAATTTGGCATGATTGTAGCCTTCCAGGACTAACCGACAGAAAAATTGCCAACAGTAAAAAATTCCAACTTAGAGTGGTTTTATAGGGAACTGAAAAATCTTTCCCATGTTATTTATATGGGACATCTTTTACACCCTCAAATTATTGAGCACTTCCTGCAGGGCTACAATGATTAAATTTAACATGATTATAGCTTTTCGGGACAAACCCACAGGAAAATTGCCAAAAGTGAATATTTTTAATTTTTAGGGGGTCTAAAGAGGGGATGAAGAATTTCCCCATGTTATTTAAATGAGAATTTTTCTGGACCTATAATCTCATGTTTAAGGTACGTAGAATTGGAATAAAAATTTCAAATTCGGTATGCTTGAAAGTTTTCGTTAGCTTTACCCAAGTGAATCATCAGAAATGAAAATTTGCAACCGTAGATTGGTTTTATGAGGAACTGAAAAATCTTTCCAATGTTATTTATATGGGACGTCTTCTATACCCCAAAATGTTTAGGCACTTCCGGCAAGATCAGAATGATGAAATTTGGCATGATTGTAGCCTTCCAGGACTAACCGACAGAAAAATTGCCAAAAGTAAAAAAAAAAAAAAAAAAAAATCCAACTTTAGAGTGGTTTTATAGGGAACTGAAAAATCTTTCCATGTTATTTATATGGGACATCTTTTACAGCCCCAAATTATTGAGCACTTCCTGTAGGGCTAAAATGATTAAATTTGACATGATTGTGGCTTTTCGGGACAAACCCACAGAAAAATGCCAGAAGTGAATATTTTTAATATTTAGGGGTTCTAAGGAGGGAATGAAGAATTTCCCCATGTTATTTAAATGGACCTTTTTTGACGTATAATCTCATGTTTTAGGTACTTTGTATTGGAATAAAAGCTTGAAATTCGGTATGCTTCTACGTTTTCGTTAGCTTTACCTAAGTGAATCATCAGAAATGAAAATTTGCAACCGTAGATTGGTTTTATGGAGAACTGAAAAAATCTTTCGCATGTTATTTATGTGGGACGTCTTCTACACCCTAAACTGTTTAGGCACTTCCGGTATGATTAGAATGATGAAATTTGGCATGATTGTAGCCTTTGAGAACTAACCGTGAAAAAAAATGCCAAAAGTGAATATTTTTAATTTTTCAGGGGTCGAAAGGGGATGAAGAAATTCCCTTGCTATTTAAATGGGCGTTTTCTTGGGATACAAAATCTTATCTGTCAGATAGTTGAGATAGGAAAAAAAAACAAAAAAAGAAAGTCGGTAGAATTCCGCTCCGCTGCAGCTGCCTTTGTCCCCACTTTGAACTCGTATTGCATACACGCCCTTATGACGCTCTGTGGAGGTCTCATTCACTCTGTTCTTACGCAAGTTCACAATGTAACTGAACTACCATAACCAGGTAGTATGCTGCACATACGCAGAACAACAGCTGACCTTCGTCTTATCCTGATTCGCATTCAACTCACGGTGGGAGGTCCAATTGAACACAGACCTCCACAAAAGCGACAGAACTTTCTTGCTTACCTTTATAAATTAACAGAAATAAAAAATTCCAACTTTGGTGGGGTTTATTTATATGAACTACTTTTATATCTCAAAATTATTGGGCAATTTCTTTAGGATTACAATGACTAAATTTGGCATGTCAAAGGAAAATTGACAAAAGTGAATATTTTTAGTTTTTAGGGGATTTTTGAAACGGGTATTACGGAACGTGTTTGTTACAGTTGCTTTATATGTTGTATTCTTGTTGATCCCTTGTTAAAATGCACGGTTATTGTTACCTTAAGTTATCATTATAGCGGTTGCTGTTAATTGTTTAATTTTATTTAATGTTATTTGTTTTAAACAGTTGTGCACTACATATCAAATCAGTACCTCCGATAATTGTAATCGTTCCGAGGACAAGAACCTGCGCTCTCTACACAGCGCATCATTCGCATATGAGCATGAATCTGCTTGACATTCCTGGAAACATCTGTACATGTTCATTACAGACAAAAGTTATAGACGCCGTGATAAAAATTGGCAAATGATACTATAAAAGGGAGATTTTTTCGATTATTTTTTCAATATCTCGGACCGTTTGCAAGATTTGAGCCTACTTCCGTTTGAAGTTTCTAGTTCATGTATGATAAGTGTATTCTTTCTTCTTGCATTCAGTATGTAATAAGCAAACAGATTACACACACAATTAATTACAATGTCAGTTATAGATGGTGTTCAATGGGCAAAACACTGCAAAAATAAAAGTTCGTCTTAGACTGCAGAAATGGTTATCGTTCCTTTTCAATTATTTGGGCATAAAACAAACGTCTGAGACATTTACAACCCCAATATACAACGATGTGGTGTTGCAATGCATAATGCTTAGGATATGATGCTCTTTTTTTTTTAAATTTCAACATTTCCAGTGTACCCGTAAAAATGTAATAAAGAAATAACAACTATACCCAGGGAACAACACCATTGGACTTTCATTTCGGAGTATGATACATGTCTGCTGCAAAAATTCCTTTTCACTTATACTTGATAGTAACATAAGAGTCTACGCAAAAAGAAATCCCTTTAAGCTTCTTTATGGAGAATGCTTGGTGCCTGTCCAAATACAAATCATATTGAACTTCATTTTCACACTATGATACGAACCTTCCCAGACACAAATACCACTTACGTTCCACTTTTTTTAGTATACGAAAGACATGACGAAGCAAAAGCTTTCATTCAAAGGAGTATGCGTGTAGCAGGATACTACAGGGGTGGTGTGGAAATACTACAAAGTTACAAGAAAAAGAATCGACCTTTGTCTTACAAATATGCAAGAGTTACGGTCGAACAAAAATCCCATATTTCTTTTTTTGAAAATTATAAATAAGAAAAAAAACCTCTGAAAATGAGAATCCAACATCATCATTCATTGAGCTGAGCGAAGCGAAGCTCTTATACTCGGGTTAGCCGTTTGGTTGTCCGCGAACTCCTAGACCGTTTGGCCGATCTCAACCAAACTTAGCACGCTGATAGAGTATGTCGTGCTGAGTGACAACATAGGTCGAAATCAAAAATCCGATGTACCATCGAGGAATAATGACCGAAAAACGCTTCCTCCTAGACCGTTTGGCCGATCTCAAGAAAACTTAGCACGCTGATAGAGTATGTCGTGCTGAGTGACCACATAGGTCGAAATCAGAAATCCGATGTATCATCGAGGAATAATCACCGAAAAACGCTTGCATAGACTTAACATGGGGAAAAAGTTTTCACGCGATTTTTTTGTCAACAATTAAAAATGGCATTTATTATTGCATAATGGCCAGGAATGATTACGTAGTTTAAGCTCGCTCAGCTCATTTCATTGCAATCGGGTACATCCATTGCATTCCTAGTTATACAATAAGTCGATAAATTGTGGTTGACAAAACAAAGGTTGCTATAAAAAAAAATAAACTGTGAGTTATTAAGCAGAGTATTAAGGAGCAAAGGATGATAAATATGAGATCTGGGGATGTTGGGCCGATTTAAGGAAACATTAAGAATACGGGGGTCTGGGGGCGAAGCCCCCAGCTGGCCAAAGGCTAGTCTATATATATAGTTACAACTCGTGTAGTAATTAAGAAAGATATAATTCGAAAGAGTCACACGGTAACATGATTAATAACAAGATGTAACTATCCCACGTGTAATCCATTTCTTTCTCGGTTAATGCCGAATTTTAGCTATCTTAAAAGGAAAGGTTCTATCAAATATTAATTTAAAGTTCTATGGAATTTATTAATAAATCATTTCATTAACCGATGAATGTATACTAACATTAGGTAGTAACATATTTTCAGTCTTCAGTAGGTAGGAAAAATATTCGATATTAATTTCAGAAAAATTCCTCTTTTTTTCTATCCCACTTCTACTTATGAGTTCATCCTGCATAAAATCTATATATAATAAACATCTGGCTAAGATGCCTGTTAAAGTTCATGTTTATTAACTTTAGAACTAAAGTTATTACTATCAATGTTGTTAACAACACTTTCAAAAGTTTTGGTGATGCATTGTAACGTGCTCTCGTTATAAACGCGAGGCTCGTTCGCGGGGCACTAGTTAATTCAATTTAGACTAGGACACATTTCCCGCAACAGGGAAAAATTTGATCTACGTACCTTTTTAATAATACCAATTAGACTCCTAGGCATGTACAATTGTTCTACCAATATAGGACAAATATAAATTTATGCAAAAGTAGATCTTCCGAAATAACAAGATAATTAAGCTCTTTTTTCAAATAAACTTTATAAACGTTCTCAAATATAAACCAAATGAGATATGAAAAGTCTCTCAATACAAACATTTAACAAGGATTGTATAATGGTCCTTTTAAACAAGAAACTGACATATTCTACAATCAACCGCTAATGCCTTTCTATATCTTAATAACTTCAAATCACTTAATTATTTTTAATATTTAACCTTTCGCATCAAATCCGGCTTCGATATATTATTAATAATTCAAATAAACTCACCTTACTTTACACTGAGATGAACGTAATATGTGTACTCAGATAAACCGCTAAATGCAGTTCCGACGTTCTGAATGAAAACACAAATCATGAAGATATAAATTCTCTGGCTGTAGCACTATGAAGTATATTCTTTTCATCGAAAACAGAAATTCAATTCACTTCCGTTAATTCCAGAACTCACTCCAATCTGTCCAAATTTCGATACTATGCCTTCTTATTATATTGCCCATCTGACTTTTCGTAACAATTCGCACTTTCCTCTCTTCTAGATTGAAACTTCCACTTCGGTTATTCCATTCTGAATAACATAAACGTCATTCAGAGGCAGACGGCTAGAATAGCTAGTTCGCGAATCTGCTAGATATAGCGCTCACTCACCGTATATCTGGGTTGCATACTTATTTCCATATTCAGAAGAGACAAAGGAAAGAAAAAAAATATATACGTAACGTCAATACGGTACAACATATGGGGGAGTGAATTGTGACATATATATTAAATGATGATATTAAGGACTGTCAATTTGCGCTATCATTGCTATTTTTACTAAACTCTATATTATAATCATCTTAAATAATATGGTGGTGTTTGTTATTTTCAACATTATTTTTAAGTTTAACATACTGTTAAAAATTCTAATATTTACGAGGGCTATCCAGAAAGTAGATTACGTTTTCGTCTGTGTCCGCTAGGGGCGGGGCTAGCGCGGCCATCTTGGGGTCAGAGCGTTGCGCAGCTCAGTCGGCATCTAGCCGTGCTAGTGAGAGGTTCGTGCTGTGCTCCGTTAAGATACTGTGACGGTTTGAAATGTCTGCGTTAATTGAAAATCCCGCGAGCTGCGAGGTGCGTGCAGTAATAAGGTTTCTGACAGCAAAAAACTGTAAACCGATAGAAATCTATCGGCAGCTGTGTGAAGTGTATGGGGACAACATTATCACTGAAGGTGGAGTGCGACAGTGGGTCATAAGATTTAAAAATGGCCGAACCAATGTTCACGACGAAGATCGAAGTGGGAGACCCAGCAAAGTGACTGCCGAACTTGTCGAAAAAGTCGATGTTAAAGTCCGTGAAAATCGAAAGTTCACAATAACGGAACTTTCTTTGAGTTTTCCACAAATTTCGCGAAGTTTGTTGCACGAAATCATCAGCGAAAAGCTTGGTTACCACAAGTTTTGTGCAAGATGGATTCCAAAAATCTTGACAGAGGACCACAAAAATCAGCGAATGGCTGCAGCGTTGCACTTTTTGGACGCCTACAATAAGGATGGTGACTCTTTACTCGATCGCATCGTTACTGGTGACGAAACATGGGTGAAACACGTGAACTGTGAAACGAAATTGCAATCAATGCAGTGGGGACACACAGGTTCTCCCCAAAAACCCAAGAAATGCATGCAAACAATGTCGGCAAGGAAGATGATGGCGACTGTTTTTTGGGACAGAAAAGGTGTGATTTTGGTGGACTTCCTGGAAAGAGGCACTACAATAAACGCTCAAAGGTATTGCCAAACTCTGCAAAACCTCAGAAGAGCAATTCAAAACAAGCGCAGAGGAATGTTGAGCTCTAAGATCTTGTTGATTCACGACAACGAAGTGGTTGAAGTCGCAGGCGGCCGAATTTTTCGACGAAGGAATTTCCAAGCTCGTACATCGCTACGATAAATGCCTTAATTTGAATGGTGACTATGTCGAAAAGTAGTATTTGTGTGTGGCTTTCATCTGTATATAATAAAATTTGTTTCCTATACTTTGTTGATTTTTTATTCCAAAACGTAATCTACTTTCTGGATAGCCCTCGTATATTATATAAAAATTTTAGATCCCGTAACAATTCCAGAGGTAACCGAAATATACAAAATGATGTACAAAGAATCAATGCATTACATAATATACGAAATTCCAGGCAACACTGTGCTGTGCAATGCGATATAATTGAACCTTCATATAACAGTACTTGATGGTAGATGTGGCTAGCGTGGAACGGATTAACTATTTAAGATAAAAAAAAAAACTTCTTCCATAATAGGAGCAGAGGGGAATGATTTAAAAATGCAAGCTGCGTTTCCCCGCTGAATTGCTAAACTGAGTCTCTGTATTAAATATTGTTTGCTCCGCGGATCTCCTGTTTTCACAACCAGCTGTAAACCTATTTGTTTCACTACATTCTTTACCTCTTTGTTGAAAACACCCATTATTTCAACAGCAAAGGGAATGAAAAAATGGTCCTCTTTCAAGCATTTATATTTTAAATGTTTTCGTCTGCACGCTGTTTCTGCCGCACTTCCAGCTTCCTTAGATGTTGATACGATATGAGAAACAGCAAAAGTATCAACACAAGTGACATCCCATACTAGAAATTGCCCATTTTCCTAGGGGATTAACATAATGCCATCTGGCCTTTTCCTATCATCCCCTATCATCCCTTGATAAACCTGATGGTTCTAATAATTGAAGGCACGTCTATGCTGGCCAAAGCACGCTTTAGGATATCATTTAATTCAGCGTGACGGGACACTCTGCTTGCGCTTTTGGGGCAGCTTAATGGATGCAAACACTTTTCATTGACTTGCTCCCGACAAATCCATGTAAATTTTTACACATGTTCATGCCAAGGCGTAGAGCAACACAAAGGCGAAAAGAATCAGTAGCGTAGAGTGCTATGAGACATTGAGACACTGTCTACCCTTTCAAATTAAAACAACATAGCTTTAGAATTTCCTTCTTAATAAGGAATAATATACATTTCAGAAGAAAAATACAGAAATACTAGGGCCAGCGATAGCTTGATTGATAAGAATAGTAGTAGAATCAAATTTCTAAATAATTTTACTTTTAAAAACTCGGGAAAAAAAGTTCCATCTCCGTCAAGCAGGCTGCAGACAGACAACCAGGAGACAACAAGAAGTATGTCTCAACGCGGCTGAAACAAATATACTTGAGAAAGCAGCGCGCGCGCATGTGGCTGTAGGTTTCTCACTCACTGAAACAACCTAACAAAGAGACATCGAGCAAAACGTCTCAGTAGCAGTGATGTCATACTTAGCGAAATGATGCCATTTTAAATCCAGTATTCTTTTCATTCTTCCTTTTAAATATTCAATCATATTTCAAGGAAAATTATTAAGAAATAGAAGGAAATAAAATTAAAAAAAAAAACCTAAATTAATAACTACCTTAAGAAGGTTTTATGGATACAGTAATTCACATAAATCTTTCACGATCTAGGTTCAGCTTCTGTTTAATCGCAATACTAGAGTGTATGAACACTGAAAAAAGGCAAAAGCAAGGACTGGAGGTTTTGTAGTCTGCTATTTTGTTGTTGCTTTTAAAATCGTTAGGTAAATTTTGTATTTGGGTCTGTCTGAGTTAGTTATTTATTATGTGCAAATCAAATTTTTGGAAATAGATTTTCTGCACCAGTTGTTATTAAATGGCATGTCTAAGCTCTCACATAAAAATTAGTATTAACTTTAAAAATAGCCAATTTATGAGTTTAATTTTTGAATAAGGAATCCTGCAAAGCTAATAGGAAGATTATACATAAAAGTAAATTATTAATTCAATTTAATGTATTTAGTGTATATACAGAGATTTGTCAGAATAAATTTATATCGATATATTGGTTTAATTTAATCGCTAAGGTATGTGTTTATCGAAATTAGTTTTCTGTACATTATATATAGTAGTGCAACCTCGCGAAAATAAGTTTCCAACGAATTTTTTTTAGAAGTTTCAAATATATATATATATGAAAATGTAAAAAATTGTTATACTAAAAATGTTCCTTTCGGAAATTCTTACTAAAACAGAGTTCCTATAATTTTACTCATTCAGAGGTTTTCATCAGGAAGTAAAAACCTTAAACTCATAATTTTATTAGGATCTGGATATCGATGCGATATTTTGCACCATGTGACCGGTCTTTCTAATAATAGACTAAAAATGAAATGAAATCTTTGAATTTTACGTCCCACGGTTATGCCGGCTAGGCTAAAGGAGACGGTGATGATGAGAAATGAATGAATTGGTGGAATAAAGAATGTGGGAGGAAACGGCAGAACCCCAAGAAAACCCAACACACGGTGTTTTTCCACCACAAAATTCACTTGGCGCGAACTGGGATCGAACCAAAGACCCCATGCACCACTGAGTCACCGCGGCCCCAAATAATTGATAATTTTCATACATTTGGATATATGTGGAGTATAAACATGAGGATTTCAGGTTACAAGAGACATCAATCAATCTCAATATTGATATGAGGTTTTAAACTGCAAATAGCTCCAAAATAAATAAAGGAAATGGTTAAATCGAAAAGTCTAAAGCTATTGTTATTATGGAATAATATAAATGGAAAAATTTTGTAACAAGTGTTTAAAGAGAAGCCTCGGTAGCTCGATGGCAGAGCAGTGACCTCTGACGCGTAGGGTCCCTGGTTAGATTCCAAATCGCACCAAGTTGGTTTTATACGGGACATACACCGTGTGGGTAGATTTTCTCGAGATTCTCTCCTGTTCTCTCCCACTTTCGTCACTCCACCACTATCATCCAATTCATTACCATTTCCCTTAGTCTCAGAGCATAATCATGGAGCACTGCACTCTCTCTCTCTGTATATATATATATATATATATATATATATATATATATATATATATATATATATATATATATATATATATATCCTGTCTACCCATTGCGAAACTTAACGCTACGCTACTTAAAAGAATTGTTATCCATGAAAGTTCCAATATTCCTCGATGGAATTGATTGCAACCATGCGCCAGATTCTTTTTCTTGTAAGGCCTTAAAGCGAGCTATACATTAATTACATTATCCAAAAATAACTCTTGTTCAATAATTGATTTTAAGATTATTTTGTCCCAGCTTTTCTGTACTTCCAATGTGGATGGTATATCTTGTCCAAATAAGAAATTCCATACGTCAATTGCCTCTATCAAGTAATGAATGACCACATCATCAACGGGAATCAACATACATATATAATAAAAATTGTACATTGTTTCAACAGTTAGATTTAATATATGGTGGTGTTTTGTATTAATGAACTTTAGAAGCCCTTAAGCCCTTATCATTTCTAGTTTTATATATATATATATGATTGGGTCTTGGGTGCGATATATCACGATGATAATTATCGTTTTTTTCCCTTCGAGTCCGAGATTTCTGTGGCATTATACTTGAGATGTTTTCCAGTTCCCTGAATATTGTCTGATACCGAGCGAAGTAGCTCAAGTGGTAGAGCGTTGACTTCGCATTCGGGAGGTCGTGGGTTCGAATCCCGCTGCCGACCATCCTGATTGGGGTTTTCCAGGGTTTTCCTCAGTCCTTCCAGGCAAATGCCAGGATGGTACCTACTAACCAGGCCCTGGCCGATACCTTCCCAAATCCTTTCCATTGTTATTGTTGTTGTTGTTAGATCCAGTGTAAAATGGCCTCTGAGCTGTATCTGGTGATTGTTAAATAAATAAATAAAATACTCGACGCTTATAAGGAGTCAAATGTTGTTTAGTCAATATACATACTGCACCATGTATAGCAACCTTTCTACAATATTTTGCATAAACATTATAATCTGTAAGGAAGAATTCTTTATTATTCCTCTCCAGTGTTCAGAAAGACATATACAATCTGCTTTAATTTGATTGATGGCAACTTTAAGATCAATTAGTTTATTACGCAAAGATTTGATATTTTGGTGAAATATTGTAACGTTATAACTATCTGATTCTATTATTCCTTTAGGTAAAGTATTCTGAATCGGATCAGGACATTCATCCGGTCCAGAACAATCTCCTTGTTTCTCTGATTTGACCATGATAAAGGGATAGGCGTTTGTTTAGAACTCTGCAATGAAAACTTATTTAAAATGACATCCTTAGTCATCATTTAGAGTTAATTTTTCCCTTTTTTGTTCAAATGTAGACCATGACTTGTGTAACTTCCGCTTTGTAATGACTTTAAGTCTAGAAAATACCTATTTGGAAATTATCAGCACATCTTTCGAAGTAAAATATTACTTTTCTTAACTTCTTCACTTATACAGGATTTTGGATTTAAGTCACATTTTTGTGGTAATCACACAACAATACACTTACCGTTACAGTTCAGCTCTAATAACTTTTTCATTTCGGGAAGGAATGGCTCTGAATTACTATGCGTAACATTATTTACGCCACATATTAATAATCAGCGTGTTAATCGGTCACGAAAGTCATGAAGAAGTCACCAAATCAGAAAATGGTCATGAAAGTCAAGAAAATGTCACGAAATTTAGCTTTTGGGTCACGATTTTTTTTTTTTTTTTTTTTTTTTTTTTATCTGTACAAATATAAGTATAGACTGGAAAATTTTGTTGTATAAAACGCCAAAATTCACCACCAAAAATATCTATGTTCGGCTTTAGACGCTACCAAATCTCAAGCAAAGCACGCTTCTATAGCATGCATGAAAATTCGTCCCAATTCGCACCCAAATTCGCTCTTAAGAATGTTAAGATTTTTTTTTTTTTTTTTTTTTTTTTTTTTTTAAGGAAAGAAAGGGTCACGAAATTTCATTTTTAAATTTTAATAGACATCCTGATAATTCAGTTCCATTATCTACACACGCATTATATACACTTTTTAGGACTTCACTGCTTGATGCACTAGATTTCACAAATCTCGCCACTTCCGAAGATATTATGCATTTACTTTATCTGCTAACAGTTCCTCTTTCATGGCTGTCAGGAAGTATGGTTATTGATTCACCTGTTATGACTTATGGTTTAATATTTGATTTATCACTATCTTCCACCATAACTCTTTTTTTTTTTCATAGTTTTGAGAATTTGAATCATCTAATTGTACACGTAAGTACACCCTTATTTCTCCTGCGAGCTTTCTCTGCAGTCACTTTTGGACTACAATAGTGCACGTTGGCTCAGTGGTAGAGCGCTTACCTCTGATGCGTGGGGTCCCTGGTTTGACCCTGGCCAAGTAAGTTTGTGGAGGACAACATGGTGTCCCATGGGTTTTCTCGTGGTATTCCCATTGCCTCCCACTATCTCAGTACACCAATTCCTCCATCATCATTCACTTGATTTAATCATCGTCTCCCTTAGCCTCAAGCGACGTTAAACTGAAAGATTTCATTTACAATAGTGCAGGTTTTGTTGAGTGTTCGTGGTCACAATTCACAGATGTAAAAATCTGATTACACAAATAAATTAGGGGACCTTTCTACTATTTTTGATATCCCACATTACTTTTTTTTTATTTATTTATTTATTTATTTATTTGAAACGTTGATTTCAATTCAATTCAATTCAGATTTCATTTACCTGAAATATCCTGAAACATATGGTCCTTATTAAGATGTGGAATGTTAAACTCGGAACAACAGACAAGCCTGTTTTAAAGGAAAAAAGAGTATCTTGAGACTTCCAGTCATTCTGTATCTTGCATTTATTGGCTAATTTATTTGTATGTACATCCTCTGTCAGCAGCAAGGCTGTATAGAACTAGACATACAGCTAAAAGTGGGATCTTAGGATTTGGATATACGTGTCTCACATCTTTCGTGGTTTAGCATCCACTGAAGCGCCAAAAGTAAAGATTCATCTTTTAATAAATTCGAATCTTGTTTTTATTTTGGGGTGAAGATTTATACGTAGATGTGCGCCGAAATGAACGTACCACCATGTCTATACAAGTTTAAAGTTCACATGTCCTCTACACGCACACATACACACTATGTTTTGCGGAGCATCACTTCTCTTTTCTTTTTTCCGTTTCTTCTAATCGTTAATTCTATCATCACCAGATGGCAGAAAGATTGAAAACAGAACACTGTTAAGTAGCAACTTATACAAAGACTTTATAGAAAAGCAGTTTATTTCTACACTTTTACAAACAAAAGAAATTTCGGTGAAAATCAGATCGGTTACAAACTTCAGAATAAGAACACGTAAATGTTGAATGGGATAGGTCAACTTAGAACTAAAGAGCATTGGTATTCGCTGCGCTGCAATCTGTCTCTAATTCTCATTTAATTATTTAGCTTTTCTGATTACATGTGAAAGTGTATGTATATTTCGATTTCGTACACAGCAAGATTAACAGCAGTACTTCAAGTCAAAAAAAAATATAGTTAAAAGAGTATAAAACAATAAAAGACTTTATGCCACTTTACATAATCTGATAGACTCATTCTTATTAATCTATCTATTGTGCGAAATTTTCAACCATGTGCGAACCTTTGCTTGTTTTTTTAACAGCTTTCCTCTTATGCACAAGACTCTCCTTATCTGCTGGATCTTCATCCATACCATATTTTTGTGATAAGGGGCAAATTTTACAATGTAAATCAAAAGAATGGAAGGGCAAGACATGATGGTTTCCAGTTTCTGTTTTTTTCATTTTGTGTTATTTTAGAAAATGTGAGAGTTTATAAAAGGATTTACTTACGTTTATTCCTTAAGCTGGATTTAGGATTTTATGAGTATTTCGTTCAACATAATTACTAGATATTTTCTCGGGTTACTCAGGTATAACACGTTAGTTTCTGAAGGGTTTTGTGTACAAAAGGAAAGTATAGTTAAAATGGGCCAAAAGATCGAAGTAGGCACTTTTAAACAAAATAAAAACTTATATTTATTTTGTCATAATTAAGCATACATTATTCGTATTCGACTTTATTCAGTGATAACGTGACTCATCCTAGTGATAAAGGAAAAAACTCACTTTAGCATAAGTTCTGCAATCTGATAATGCCATTTTTCTCTTATTAAAAAAGTGCTAACGCATGGCTCATAGCAAATAATGAACCATTAAACAAAGGGCTATGAACAATTGTCGGTCATTATAGCCTTATGCTATACCATTGAAAAATTTACTCAATAATAAATTACAAGTTTATTGTGACTAAAATATTTCCCCTCTACGTGTAAAGATATATAGCGAGCTTTTTTTCTTATCTAGCATCTAAACTTTTTATAATACTAGACAACTAACATAAGACCATTAACAATAAATTCTGGTATTTTTTTCTTTACTTTTTTTCTTTTTTTAATTTTTAGTATTATAAGTAAATATAAGTTATTATACAGCCACTGTAGCAAAACGTTAAAACTTCACGTAATACGTCATTTGATACTGAATAAACATTTAGCATTTATATTGCTTGACAAATGAACTGGAAATCATTTTGAAGTGCATGCATGAAGATAAAATCAAAACTTAATGGAACTGACATAAACCAATTTAAGTATTCATAAAAATATATTTGTGTTATTTGATTAAAATTTGTAAATGTTAGTGGATCAATTCTTCCATTGTTTATATGTATTCCTGTACGTCAATAATATTTCTTATATTTGCTTAGCTTAAAACGATGATAATAATACACTGTAATTGAAATGTATTATTAAACTGAATTACAATTTCAGCATTCAGCATTGAAACACATTCAAAATAATATATCTGAAGAAGTTGTTTAAAGCTAAAATTATAACACAGCTTTCTAATATATTTTCTTCAATTGTAGTGATACCCTTGGATTTTTTTCTATTTATCTCAATACAAAATATAGAAAATTAAAGTATAAATTTTCAGTTTTAAAACGTGTTTAAGAGACTTAAGCGTCTTCTAGAAGATTTCCATGCATTGTTATTTTCAACTTCGATGCTCACACATGTATGAGCGTATTGGTGCAAAAAGTCGTTAGGAATTGGTTGGTTATTTGGGAACCAATTTCTGAAATTGGAAAGTGCAAAAAGATTAGAACATTCTTTTCCTCTTATATATGAAACTTCATCTCTTGAAATAAGGAATTCTTGCAAACTGAGTTTATCGTATTCAAACTGTAATTTGAAACCTGATATTCCTGCTGAAAAGATAAACATTAAATTCAGTTTTTTTTTTTTTGTGTGTTTTTGTTTTTGTTTTCTGGAAACTTAATTTTCCGATTGTAGTGTAAACTTTCATTTTTCTTTTCTTTTCTTTTTTTCTTTTTATTTCTTTTTTTTTTTTTGTGTGTGTGTGTGTGTGTGAAATAAATTGCAGATATCATTTGTACTTATGTCAAATAACAGAATTGGCAAGTACTTAATAGAGCTGATGATACGGAAGATAATAATAATAATAATAATAATACATTCGTACTGCAAAAAATACATCCTGAAATACATGACAATACAAGATGAGAAATGTGGAAGATGTCAGATATAAGATAGCATGCTGAGTTCCTGTGTTGTGCAGGGAGAATAGATGTACGCAGATGAATTAAAATACACAGTTAATTTATTCCGTTCCCTAAAATTTCGTGACCTCAATGTGATTGGAAGCTCCAAGGAAGTTGTTTTAGTCATTTTGCATGAGAAGAAAAAACATGGAATATAGAACCTTTCATAGAGAAATGTAAAGTAATATGTGCGTCTTTCACTCGTGTATACATTGCCTTATTTCATGATCTTCAAGAAAACGTTTTAGAAAAAGTTACAAGTACAAATTTACTACGTTACAAAGGTTGTTCGGTGATTTAGAACAATGAACATTGATGATGATTGAATTCTTTTCTCAAAATTTCACAAAAACAGAATCTTCAACAGTAATTTGGTAAGGCACAAGAGTATTGAGTAAAGATGGACGCTGCTTGTATCTAAGTGAAACTATTTTTTAGTTCAAGTGCAGTGTTAAACAAGAAATAGTATCATTAAGAAGGAAATTTAAATTACCAAAACTTGAAATAATAGAACACAGGGTGATATAAAATCTGGTTGAGCTTCTGAAGTTAGTTGAATAAAATTCAAGATAACAAAGAGATAGAAGAAGACAAGTTTCAGTACTTGATCCAAGTTATGGTGGAAGAATTCAAAGCTCGTAAAATACTCAAACTTTGGTGAAACAAAATGACCTTGATGTAAAGAGTAAAGAGCCAGAAACTTTTATTCATGTAAACTCATATAATTACTGTAGACTTATCAGTATTTAACCAACATAAATATGGTCAAGAGATAGCTGATTTACAGACGAAATGAAAAACTGTGATCCTTATTTGAATTACTTGTGTTAAAATATTAGTTGTAGTAGGATAAATTTGAGATTTACATTAAACTACCTTATATGTCCCAAAAGAAAAAGTATGGATAAAAAAGGGGAGGGGGGCAGAGAAGAAAGTTACAGAACATAATGTATATACATGTAAAGTGTTTAAAGTTTTGTGTGTAATTGTCTCTGTTGAGATTCGTGACACAACTATGCGACGTCCGAAATACTTTTAGTTTTTTTTTTTTTTTTTTCATGTGTATGGGCAAACAAAAATTTATATATCAAATTTATGGGATGAAAAGCCCTTTAAGATATGAGACTTTCATATCATTTAACGGGTATGCGAAGCTATTTTTGTAAACCCCCTCTATATTCTTTTTAACAGGTAAATCTGTACTTCACCTCAGCCCGGAGATAGGATATATTAATAGTACAATTAAGTTCGTGATCTTCAACATTGTAACAACGCAAATCTTGTCGAATAGTTAGAAATTGACATATACATGAACGATCACAGTTATAAGTATTGAGATACGTTATGTCGTGGGAATTGTAAACATACTTATAACAGTATTTTCTCCGAGTATTTTGTAAACTTACATTAAATTCGAAAAGCATACTTTTATATGTTTTATTTGTCTATTGTTCTTAGAAAGTGCATATCAAGAAAACATAAACAGAAATTTGTGTTGAAGAAAACGTTTAAATATTTGAGAATGTAGACGTGAAAAGCATAGTCTGTAAGTTTTTATTTTTGCGCATGATGCTGTAATTATATGTATTATAAAAAAGAAAAGAAATTATATGTATTTTTTTTATGTTGGACTTTTGATGAACTGTATAGCGAAAGCGCTTACTGGTAAAATATAAAAGTTAAAGAAAATTACTTGAAGAGTGTTCTAACTGTTTGTGTGATGTTATACTATTTTACAACACATGTGAAAAGTTATCTTTGCAGTTTAACGAGTTTTGTTATCCTGTCTATGTGTGTTGTTCAACGAACTCAGTGAATATTACTACTTTGGACCAGGATTCTTGAAAAAATATAATGATTCAACATTTTCCACTCCCGTCGAACGCCAATATAACTCGGCCATGGAATAGGAAAAAACTTTCACCGAATCTTTCATAATTATTTAATATCACTTCACAGTAGTGATTGTTCATGTGAATCCTTCTATGCGCTTAAAGCTGGAAACGTTGTCGTCGAAGAGAGGGAACAAAGAAAGCCAATGGCGTTTGAAGGGAAAAGGAGAAAAGTGAACAAAATTCGTCTTTGTTCAAGATGAAGCCAATATTAACAAAATAAAAATCGTCAACACAACTTTATAGAAGCTCAAGTCTGGATGACTCAATGAAAAATTGAAATATGTGTGAAAATTACTAGATTAATCTCCGTTATATAATACAGCAAAAATGAATTATAGAATATATATGTGCTACAACACCTTTGCTTAAGAATACTAGTTAATGGAAATTTTAATGTATGGACAACTTTGTTAACTCATCGATTGATTCAAATCCTGGTGAATATTTATTAGTAATTTATGTAGTGAACATATAACGGAAAAGTTCGTTTAATTGGTACCGTCGTAAGAAACGTTGTCGGGTCTTTCAAAAAACCATACATGAAACACTCTGGTTAAATAATAGTAAAGGTATTGTTGTGCACCATTAATATTTGCTTTAATGAAAACGCAAAACAATTCAGTTTCATCATATTTTACATAGATATAAATAAAGAAAGAAAAAATGTCCTATTATAAGTAGGTATACACATACAATGATACGTTCTTTTGCTTGTGATCCTCCATATTGTGTATGTTTGCTTGAGAAGAGTACGATTGAAATCATAAGCTGTCTCCAAATTTAGAATTTTATTTATTAATTTCTATTGACATGATTAAAGGTTACTTATTGTAGTGAAAACGAAATGAAATTTTTGAGATTTTATGCCGGTTAGGCTAAAGGAGACGGTGATGATGAGTAATGAATGAAATGGTGGAATGAAGAATGTGGGAGGAAACGGGAGAACTCCGAGAAACCCCACGCACATGGTGTTTGTCCACAACAAAGTTCACTTGGCGGGGACTGGGATCGAACCCGGAACCCCAAGCACCAGAGGTGAACGCTCTACCACTGAGCCACCGCGGCCCCTTGTAGTGAAAATGTGCATGCTTCAGTGAGTGTAGTCACGAAAGCAGATAATATGTTAATTGGTATTAATTTTAAGGAATGATAGAGTCAATATAATTTAATTGGTTTACTTAAGAAGTATTTAACGGGGCTGTCCGGAAGTAAAACTCTATTGAAAGGGAATTATAATACCTTTGACGGGCTTCACTTTGAGAGAAACTCGTGAGACTTATCGAAGATTCCTTCTCGTAAGGAATCCGTTAACGATATTTTTTTTTTTTTTTTGTCTTATTTTGTATCTAACACTTTCTTCGTTGATCAAATTCTACCAAAAACTTCTCGTTTACGTATAAAGTCCACAGGAATTAATTACCTGAACTGGGCTGCCCAATGCAGCTATAACCTCTACCAGCATTGTTTCAATCCTGAAAAATATGTAACAGTTACAGTTACTTTACAATACTGTTACATTAATCACAAGAAACCTATATTTACATGCACATACATTACATATTAAACTTCCATTTGAACCTATACTTAAGGTTTCATGTGGACAGCAGGGGAAAAACCAGGAACTTTTCATCACCTCCTAGTATCCAGACACTACAACGTACCTTAAGTAAGTGCCAACAATGATGACATAAACTAAATACAAGGAAAGGCACAACAAAGTGGCAAAAATCATACACCAAGAAATAGAAATGACACAAAAAAATGACACCATAAAATAAATTAGAAATATGAACTGAAAAGCGCAAACAGATGAACACAAACTTTACTAGGACAGAATAAAACTAATCGACAAAGAAGTACATCATCTGAGAGGCCAGATATTGAAGAGATACACATCACAATATTAAACATAATATACGTGCAGAAAGCACATAAAGAAAAAATAGGAAAATACATAGTAGTAGTCCAAAACATAAGAAAGCAATCGAAGACCAAAAATGTGAAGATAATACCAATAATAATAATAATAATCTTCAACCTACTTTAAGTTGGGTACTTAAGTTAGCTGTGGATTTATGGTCTCTTTCTATTTACATAAAAACTAAAGCAAAATTACATTCGTGATATCCCTTCATGACTTCCGACGTACCAGCTAACACAACAGAGAGCTACCACAGACTACCAAATTCTTCTTCTTCTTCTCTTCACTAATCAGTCACCACTGTTTACAACTAGTATCAAACATCATAAATGTATGTCCTCAAGTACGATAAGCTTATACTTCAACAAATAATAATAATAATAATAACAATAAGAAGAATAATATTGAATACTAGAGTAGGACACAAGACGAATAAAACGGTATTTAAAACAATTGAAATCGAAGAAAAAACATACAGATAAAGAAGATATACACTATGAGATAAGTCCTAGGAAATATCTTAGGATGTATCTGAGGAAAAATGCTACGACATATCTCGTAGGAAATCCTACCATTTAGTGCCATACACTGCACTGCACATCCTACCGATATTGATACCAGGAGCTATATTGTTAAACCGCACACCTATAAACAAAGCATAAAAATAAGACTATAAATTGGCAAAACATCCCTCATCAGCTCCTGCACCACTCTTCGTTTTGTCGACTATTTTTGCTCTTTCACCCACATACGGCTAGCGGAGAGGAAACAAATTTGTTTTCACTTTCTCTCATCTGATGTCGCTTAAATCGAAATCTTACGAATTTTCTTTCCGAAATAGAACGTGCTCTATGCAAGAGAAATCTCAGGATCGTTCAGAACTTGGATAATGATATGCGATCTGGTACCATACAGATTGAGATTTTCACTCTAGGACAAATCGTAAGATATAGATCCTATAGTATATAGCGGGCCTAAGAGTATAATATTGAACACATACTGAATTGTAAGGAACTTTCCGCAAATCACAGAATAAAGGAAAAAAGAAAGAAAACATACAACAGAGAGTCAGAAAGAGTAATATTCTCGTGCTTGGATGGCCCGTACAACCCTGAATTGTACTTGAAATGCCACTATATCGCCAGATGAAGAATGGAGAAAATACAAAATAATAATAATAATAATAATAATAATAATAATAATAATAATAATAATAATAATAATAATAATAATAATAATAATAATAGCTATGTAATCAACAAAACAATGTAAGGTTATAAATAATATAGCATTACTTGTAAAAGAAGAAAAAAGTCATGATAATTTTTTATTCTTTAAAAGTTAATGTATGTAGATAATTTTCCTAATCAAAATGTGAGAACAGGGACGGAAGTTTAATAATATATTGTGCAGTATCCCATAATTATGTGTGCTACTCCTATAAAAGTGTTAAATTCAATAACAAACATTTAAACAATTTATTTCAATTTCTAAAAGCAAGTTACATCAAATTCGTTAATATCTGCAATTCAATCAATACAAAACAT
This sequence comes from Thermobia domestica, assembly GCF_964235325.1. Classification (NCBI taxonomy): domain Eukaryota; kingdom Metazoa; phylum Arthropoda; class Insecta; order Zygentoma; family Lepismatidae; genus Thermobia; species Thermobia domestica. Next base: position 262,892 of record NW_027655913.1, read on the forward strand.
TTATTTCAGATGTTCTCAAACAACTTATGTAAACTTGTATATTCATTTTGTCATTTCAACAACCAATTAAAAAAAATCTAAGTTACCTTTCCTTCCTTATACATTTCTTTCCGCATAGCCAAAAACTTCCTCGTTAAATAAATGCAAATGTTATTATCCGCTTTCGAACAAAACCACAAACACACGTATCATCGAGGCAGTCGTAATTAAGTTCGACAAAGAAAACGTTAAAAAAAATACGTACAACTATACATTTAAAAAAATTTCACTCCACTCAGCTTTAAAGTTCATTGTCCGAGATACCATTAAAAAAAAAAAAAAACTTCTAAATCTAAAATCAATCCACTTAGCGCCTATCGTTCGCCTCCAGCAGTTTTAACAGAATTTCATTCATATCGTCAATCTTGTGTAAATTCTTCAATCTCCAGCCAAAAAGTAAAATAACATTAAAAAAAAAAAAACTCAATTCATCATCGTAAAAGTCAACAACTTTACCCAAAACAACAACACAGTCAATTTTCCTTTTATTTAAATCATCCCTTTTCTTCTCCTCTTACCTTCCACCAAACTAATTTTCATTTTATTAATTTAAATTCATTAAGTTTAATTTATATTAGAAACTCAGTCCCAATTCTTATAAGTATTATAAAAAAAAATATTAATTTTCATTCTCTTTCATATTTATTTTTTTAAAATTACTATAACAAATTAGCTTTAACCAAATGTTTTAAAACTAAGCTACTAAAACTAATGTTCGCACTTCATAATAAAAATACAATTCCATCAAAGTTTACTGCTCTACGTACATCCCTTGCAAATAAATATAAATATTAATGTTTTCAACCTAACCTTTATCCCTCCTACCCCGGAACTTGGTACAGATTAGCTGGGTTTCAATCTCTGTAGTTCTTGAATTTTCAATTTTGCTACGACAGCGCATGATAGTAATTCTGTGAGGCTTACACCGATTTTCTGTGTATTTACTGCAGGTTTTTTTTTTTTTTTTTTTTTTTTTTTTTTTTTTTTTTTTGAGATAATTGTAATCTTCGTGGTCACAATCATTAGGTAGAGGCAAAGTAATGAAGATACAATGAAAGTAGCAAGTTAGGCCAGGTGTAGTAATGGGACAAAATTTCGCTAGTATTAAGGTTCCTATCATTAGGAAACTCAAAAGTTGATGGAGATATTCAGAGACCCAGGTTGGTTATAAACCAGTCATTATGTTGTGTAGCATAGGAAGAAATGTTCGGAATTTCTCAACTCTCAATCAAACGATTTATAAAAATATATCCTCTTTCGTACGTCATGAAATGGAACATCTTTTGTCTTCTCTCTCTTTCGGGGTTAATGTCCAAAATTAATGCATTAAGTGACACATTCATATTCAGTTTATTAAAAAGCCTCCACATATCAAGTTTCACTATATCACAAGGATATATTTGGCTAAATGTTCAGTTCCATTAAGTTTTACTTGTTTTAGATCACAAACTTGTAGTTTTTGTGGTATTTTTCCTAGTATTTGTAGAAGTAATTTACAAAGTAGTAGAATGGGACACGTAGAGTAGAAAGGTAGTAGTAGAATATAACACGTAGAGTAGAAAGGAAGTAGTAAAATAGAACAAATAGAGTAGAGAGTATAGAAGTTCTATAAACATTTCTCATTCTCTGTGGACATACCGTGATTTTTCTCTGCTATATGCTCTTCTGTTGTATAAATTTCATTTGTACAATAAAAGTGCCTACTAAAAGAGAATATTTGCGGATGCAGAGAGAATATTGTTATGGTGTTCCAAAAGTCATGTTAACATATGGAAAAATAACACCTCGAAAGGCATACGTGCATCACTATACAACACTAGGGCACAGCTCTCCGAGTAATCAAAAACTAGTCTCGGTTTACTAGTGTCAAGATGTCCATAGTTACCCGTTGGGTTGACTCTATGAACGTGGTATTCAAAAGAGGTACAAACAGGATTTTTTTTCAATACTTGCGGTTGTTTGTGTATGTGTGTGCGTGTTCCCACAGATAAAAGTCAAATGAATGAGATCAGAGAGGGCTTATTAACTGCTTCACGACGATCAATCTATCTATGAGGAAACTTAGCCTCAGTATACTATTACGATATAAGTCAAATGTGAGGGAGCTTAATCGTGGGGAAAGAGCGTTTAAAACAGACCTTTTCAGGACAGTAGCGACATATTTTGAGCCAACATACAACAGTTTCTTACGTACCATCGTTACTTTAAAAAACTAATCGAATTAGTCTCTCAATCGATAGACCAGACCCCAACTTTATCCCTTTTTTTTTTTCCTGTTCCTTGCTTCCAGTGAGGATTTTCAGGTCACCAATACCAACTGTTATGTCGATTCATTATAACTGCCATTGAATCCTGCATTATCAGTGAACGAAATTCCTTCTACAAAAACGTGGGTAGCACTAATGCGAACAAACTTTTTAAAAAGCCCCATAGGCTGAAATGGATTTTCTTAATTAAGTTTGTGTAGTAAGTGCTGTTTTTTTGACGCCACTTCTTTGAAAGAAGAATACGGTAAAGGGAACTGAAATGTTCTCATTAGAATCACACGGTGAGAATTTCCGAAGTCTTGATTCAATCTTTGTTATCACTACATTCCTAATCGCGTCGTTCATAGTAGTTTTCGATCATAATGTTAGCGTCTTGTCCTCCAGGTGCACACTTGTCTATCAAGTTTCTCACACTGGTATAAGAAATTAATTCCCAGTGGTTAAATTCCACTGTCACCTCCCGTTTGTGTGCATACTTACAAACAAGGGTTCAGTGCGCTGCCCTAAGGTCAATATCAGCTTAGTTCCCTATAAACGTATGAAACTGTCCATATGGTGCGTAACTTTTGGAACACCGTGATTGTGTTATTTATTAATTCTCTGTGGACTTCCGTGGTTTATCTATCTTGTACAATCTTGTATTGTATAAGTTTCACCTTATATAATGTAAGTTTGTATTAGCAGATAATATCTGCGGAAGCAGAGAGGATATTTTTGCATATTTTTCTATACACATTGCGGCAGTTAGGAAACAAAAATTATTTATTTCCTGCAAAATTAGTTTTCACACGGAAGTTTCCATAACGTGTATCTTGCATTTGACCTTGGAAACACGAGCAGATATTTCCATCTCGACTGGTAGCAAGCTATAGCGTTTGATGTTCAAAATATAAACTAATATTGTGATGCATCATAAGCGTTTCAACAATGGAACAGAGTGAAGTTCTGTTCGTGCTGAAAAAAAGAAAAAAACTCCGGAAAATTTTAAAATAGGCTAAGCAGTTAGCGTACGCGCCTTTGGGGTGGAAGACAAGGGTTCCATTCTCTACAGCAGCTCATGTGGTTCGGATCCCACGTTCAGCTGTAAGTCCACGCCTTATTTGCAGAATCAAATTAAAAGACAAGACACTAATTTTCCTTTCTTTTTTATTTTTCTTTTTTATTTTTACAACTAAGTAATTATTCATCGGAAACTCACACGGAATGCCAAACTTTTTCATTGAGTCCTTTTGTATGAAACTTCCTAAACGTTTACTGCGAACAATCTCAAACGTGAGACCTATATTGGAGTTATATCCACTGAAGGCTACTAGATGGAGATGTTCCAACACACAACACAATGATTTTTTGCGAGTTTTTGTCTCAAACAGACGTTTGTGTGTTACTTCATTCAGCGTACTCGTCAGACTTATTCCCCGTAATTACTTTCTTTCCCCTAAATTAAAACCAGGACTGAAGAGTTACTCTTTTCACACCACTCCCCCGAAAACAGTGACAAGAACCGTCAACACCAATAGAATCCAGCACTCCCAGAAGTCATTCCATGACTTACTGAATTATACAAAGCAGTGTGTGGACAAGGGAGATCTCTACAATAAACCGAGATAGGTTCATACCGCTTGTTTTTCATTTATTTTTTTTTTACAGACACAGTCTCGCTTCCTGATTGCCGCATTGTGTATTCTCTTTTCAATTCTATACTGTGCTAATTCTCTGTGGACTTCTGTGGTTGCTCTCTGCTGTATGCTCTTGTGTTGTATAAATTTCCTTTTGTATGATAAGAGTGCGTACTATAAGAGAGTTTCCACAGTTGCAGAGAGAATATTATTGATCATTTAGGGTGTTCTAAAAGTCTCACATCATATAGAAATATAATACCACGAAAAAGACATATTTTAATGTCCATGCAACGCAGTCCCGATACACATGTGTTAAGATGTCCGGGCTTCCTCTTGGTGTGATTATGTGATTGTGATCTTAAAAATAGGACTGGACAGGATCTCCTTATAATACACGGTAACGTCGAAGGGGGCTAATCAACTGCTTCACAACAATCAATCTACCTCTGAGGAAATTGTTTGTTTCAGTGTGCCAGTACGCAGGCAAATGTAGGCGAGGGAGGCATCATTATGCAGTAACAGCATGGAAAAACAAATCTTCCGAATTCAGAATAATAGGCAACCTGTCCTGATCTGGTATGCAACTAATGACTTATTTAAATAGTCGGATATGCAACAACATTTAGCTTTCATTGCGTCATTTAAAAATTTCCATCTGTGTGTTATTCCATGGAGAATATCATGTTACCTTGTTATTTCCCTGTTCATTGCCGTCCCAGTAAGGGTTTTCGGATTACTAATACCAACTATTGTGGCCATTCGCAACACCTGGTAATGGAGGATATCATTATAACTAAATACCTTTTTTCACAATGTGAGTAGTGTTCTAGTGGAAATAGGTATACTTCAAAAACTGCATAATCTGGTATGGATTTTCCTCATTTAGTTTTTGTAACAAATGTTGTTTAGTAGATGCCACTTCTCAACAGGAAAAATACAGTAAATATACTTTCATTAGTATCAATAGGATAACGCGGTAGGAACTTGTGAAGACGTCTATCATCTTTACAGTGTCTATCATCTTTACAGTGTCTTTCAGTGTCTATCATATTTTCTTTACATTTGTTATCACATCGTCTATCACAGTTTTCGACCATCCTGTTAGTGTTTTGTCCGTCATGGTCCATATCTCGTTAAACTTTACTATCAAATGGTTCACCCTGCAATGAGGATTTCCACTTTAACGTTCGTGTTTTTGCTACCACTAACCATTAAGATGAGTACAAAATACTCCTCGAAGGTTTATGTGCCGCATTACATTCCCTGCAAATGGATCAAGATATACTATCTATATGATGTGTAACTTTTGGAACACCCAGTGTTATAATTATTTTAGTTATTATTTTATGATTGTATTATTTATTAATTCTCTGTGAACTTCCGTGGTTTATCTACGTTGTCCAATCTTGTATTGTGTAAGTTTCATCTTATATAATGTAAGTTTGTATTAGCAGATAATATCGGCGGAAGCAGAGAGAATATCGTTCCATATTTTTGTTTGTATACGCATTGCGGCAGTTAGAAAACAAGAATTATTCATTTCCTGCTAAATTAGTTTTGGCACGGAAGTTTTTCATAGCGGTGTATCTGCATATGTCCTTGGGAACACAAGCAGATATTTCGACACATGCAGATCTCGACTGTAGCAAGTTGTAGCACGTGACGTTCAAAATAAAAACTAATATTGAGATTCATCGTAAGTGTTTCAACAATGAAACAGAGCGAAATTCAGGTTATGTTCGTGCTTAGGAAAAACTCAAACGTAAAATTTTAAAATGGTCTAAGCAGTTAGCGTACGTGGCTTTGGCGTGGGACACCCCGGTTCAATTCTCTACGGTTTCTCATGTGGTTTGGATCGCACGTTAAGCTGTAGGTCCACAGCTCATATAGCCTTTTTGCTGAAAGGGACACTAAACTCAAAATCAAAATATTTAAGATGTTGGAAAAGGTTTATAGGGATATTGCTGTCTTTTTGAACGACACAAGAGGCTCTGAGATGACAGAGAGCCTGTGGAGGATGACGACCACCAGGGTCCAAGCAGGGTTGTGAGAAAAACTCAAATAAATAATAAAGTTCGAGATATCATTTTGAATGGCCCAAATGAAAGTCACAGGATGATATAAAGCTCGTGGAAGTGAATAAAGAAACTGATTGCGAAGTAATAACATACGGCTTAAAGTAATTTGAGCTTTTTCACGTTTCAAGCCCAATTCCTTAACAGATGAATATAAATTGGAAAGAGTACATCACTGTCAAGAATTGATGGTCGCTGCTGAAAGGGAGCCAAATTTCCTCCGAAACATAATTGCAGAGAGGGAAAAAAATCATAAGTTATACAGTACGATCCGGAAATCAAGCTGTAAAATGCTGAGTGAAAGGGTTCTGATTCATCCAAATCCCCAAAACTTCCAGAATCAAATTAGAAGACAAGATACTGATATACTTTCTATTTTTTCGACAGCAAAGTAATTATTCATCGGGAACTTGTATGCAATGACTAACTTGTCATTGAGGCTTTTATGTGAAAATTCCTAAACGTCTACTACGAAAAATCTCACACATGAGACCTATATTAGAGTAGTTTCCACTGTAGGCTACTACATTGAGAAGCTCCAACTCACAACACAATAATTTTCGTGAGTTTTTGGCCCAAAAAGTAGTTTGAGATTTACTTCATCCAACATACTCGTCAGCCATATTTCCCGTAATTACTTTCTTTCCCCTAAATTAAAACCAGGAATGAAGAGTTATTCTTTTGACACCACTCACCCATAAACAGTGACAAGGACCGTCAACTCTATTAGAATCCATCACTTCCAAAAGACAATCCATGACTTACTGAATCATGCAAAGCAGTGTGTGGACAAGGGAGATTTCTACAATAAACCGAGATAGGTTCATACCGCTTGTTTTTCATTTATTTTATTTTTATTTATTTATTTTTTTTTTTTTTACAGACACAGTCTCGCTTCCTGATTGCCGCATTGTGTATTTTCTTTTCAATTCTATACTGTGCTAATTCTCTGTGGACTTCTGTGGTTGCTCTCTGCTGTATGCTCTTGTATTGTATAAATTTCCTTTTGTACGATAAGAGTGCGTACTATAAGAGAGTTTCCACAGTTGCAGAGAGAATATTATTGACTATTTACGGTGTTCTAAAAGTCTCACATCATATAGAAATATAATACCACGAAAAAGACATTTTGATGTCCATGTAACGCAGTCCCGATACACATGTTAAGATGTCCGGGCTTCCTCTTGGTGTGATTATGTGATCGTGATCTTAAAAATAGGACTGGACAGGACCTCCTTATAATACACGTTAACGTCGAAGGGGGCTAATCAACTGCTTCACAACAATCAATCTACCTCTGAGGAAATTGTTTGTTTCAGTGTGCCAGTACGCAGGCAAATGTAGGCGAGGGAGGCATCATTATGCAGTAACAGCATGGAAAAACAAATCTTCCGAATTCAGAATAATAGGCAACCTGTCCTGATCTGGTATGCAACTAATGACTCATTTAAAGAGTCGGATATGCAACAACATTTAGCTTTCATTGCTTCATTTAAAAATATCCATCTGTGTGTTATTAAATGGAGAATATCATGTTACCTTGTTATTTCCCTGTTTATTGCCGTCCCAGTAAGGGTTTTCGGATTATTAATACCAACTATTGTGGCCATTCGCAACACCTGGTAATGGAGGATATCATTATAACTAAATACCTTTTTCACAGTGTGAGTAGTGTTCTAGTGGAAGTAAGTCTACTTCTAAAACCATAATCTGGTATGGATTTTCCTCATTCAGTTTTTGTAGTAAATGTTGTTTAGTAGATGCCACTTCTCAATAGGAAAAATACAGTAAATACGCTTTCATTAGTATCAATAGGGTAACGCGGTAGGAACTTGTGAAGACTAGATTTCACTGTCTATCATCTTTACATTTGTTATCACATCGTCTATCACAGTTTTCGACACCCTGTTAGTGTTTTGTCCGTCATGGTCCATATCTCGTTAAACTTTACTATCAAATGGTTCACACTGAAATGAGAAATTGATCCCTAGTGATGGATTTCCACTGTAACGTTCGTGCTTTTGCTACTACTAACCATCAAGATGAGTACAAAATACTCCTTGAAGGTTAATGTGCCGCATTACATTCCCTGCAAATGGATCAAGATAAACTATCTAAATGATGTGTAACTTTTGGAACACCTAATATTATGATTATTTTAGTTATTATTTTATGATTGTATTATTTATTAATTCTCTGTGGACTTCCGTGGTTTATCTACGTTGTAAAATCTTATATTGTATAATATAAGTTTGCACTGACAGATTTTATCCGCGGAAGCAGAGAGAATATCATTGCATTTTAATAAGCTGTTTTAAAATTGTTTCTTTATGACTTGATACTGTTAATTCTCTGTGGACTTCCGTCATTGCTTTTCGCTGTATACTCTTGAATCGTATAAGTTCCACCTTTGGCTATGTATTTAGCGTAGGCGCCTGTGGCGTGGAAGACCCGAGTTCGATTCCGGGAGGAGGCTCATGTGGTTCGGATTCCACGTTAATCACTAGGTCTCGTTCTATATAGCCTCGCTGCGAAAAGGGACGCTAAACTCAAAATCAGCTCAACTGAAGCTCCATCTTGTACGATAGAAGTGTGTACTGACGAAAGCTATCGGCGGATGCAGAGAGAATATCATTTTATTTTTTATTAATTGTTGTACAGATTGCGTCTGTCTCTGATGTACATTCTTGTATCCTGATGAGGATCGTTTAGAAACTTTCTAGATATATGGAGTCTGAATTCTGAAGAATAAAAAGAATGACAGAACTAAATTAGATTCCTAGCGCAATAGTCCTTGGAAGGCCAGTGCCTACCAGTCGGCGGGTGGCACTCATGCCTGTAAGACGATGTGTGGTCGGCTCCCCTCGCCGTTAACGCTGAATTTGTACACCAGAGTTCGTGCTTTCTTTCAAGTAGCTCCTCAGCTGTCCTCACAGTGCTGAGTAGACGCCGCAATGTCAACACTACTTGGTTAGTACAGAGCTCCTTCGTGGCTAAGCGGTTAGCGTACGCACCTTTGGCGTGGGAGATCCGGGTCCTATTCCCGGCTGGAGCTCATGTGGTAATCAGTATGACCCATCTCATATAGCCTTTTTTCTGAAAGGAACGTTAAACTCAAAATCAACTCAACTCAACTACTTGGTTAGTACAATTAGTCACCCATTTTTCCTCTGACCAAAATCGGTACTTTTTGGCTTCTCTGATCTCATGAAAAGCGATATTCCAGTGCGGCTAGAACGTTGGGTAATTAAAATAATAAGATAGATTCTGGAAGAAAACTAAATGTGCCTCCTGTTAACATTTGTTGTCACATAGTACAATCCGCTTCTTCAACACTAAGTATATAAATAGGACGTATTGTGATGTTATTATTCTGTAACACTTCATAAGCGTGGAGAGAGAAAAAAACTTACTCTGTGCCAATTAATAATAGACAGTGTTCGAAAGAAACTAAAGAACATACCTAAGTTAACTCTTGATGACAAAACGAGTCTGGAGCTTCTTAAGAACGCCCAATAGTGATTCATTGTCGCACTAATAATATCCATTCTATAACAGCTTTCATGCATTTTAGACCATGATCGTATTGTCAAGAGTATTCCTGAGCGACCCTCGTGTTCTCGTGAGCAATACTGGCAAGTTTGTACGTACAGAGACTATTCGCAGGTGCGGAGATAGAATTTGATCTCAATTTCTGCTCTGTCCTCAATAAAAATCTGTCCCTAACCATTATTAAGAATTTCTAACCATTATTTGTTGCTTCAATCTATGAGTTATAACTAATTGACATTGTTTTTCACCATTTTAATTGACGAAAAATTCATTGTCTATATATACTTACTGAAATGCCGAAAGTCATGAAATAGGGGTAGGGAACTAGTTGACTTCTTGGGAACATCGCGGAAAACCGTTTTAGTGCTGTCAGTTGAAATTTTATGAGTGCAGTAAAACGTCGTATACTATGATTATGGTAACCCAGTGTGAATTATTGGCGTGAGAGCGAAATGGTAGTTGTGCTAGACAAATGGAACATTCGACTTCGAAAGTCGTTCGGACACTTTTTAACGGTTTTTTTTTTTTTTTTTTTTTTAATGCTCAGATCCGCCTCTTCAGTTTCGGCATCTGAAGATTTTAACCGAAACGGGCTATCATCATCGCATTTTATTTTTCTTTAGCCTTTTTTCATCATCCTTTATTTGCAATAATTGGAAAGAAGAAAGGGAACAAGGAAAAGGGTGGGAAGGACGAGACCACAACACTCCCATTGAACTCCCAGTCGTTCGGACATTGAACTTTTCTCGCTCCGCACTGTCAAGATTTGACCGTTACTCATTGGAGGCATTAGAACCCATCAGGGACAACAAAATGGCCGCCCAGATGTGCTGAATGACTGCGACCGCTGACGTCATAGCGGACTCGTCTGAACCACCAAACAAACAACTGTGCGTGAACTGACAGCACAAATCAATGCAGGATGTCCCAGTAACATATCTCAGAGGTCAGCGCAGCGCAATTTCGTCTATATAGGGAATCGCGGCCAAAGATTAATACGAGTGATGCTACTAACAGCTGATCACCAGCAGTGGCAACTCATATGGGCTGGGGAACATGCAGATTCGACCACAGACGACTCATAACGTTTAGAGTGGTAATATTAGTCACGTTTCAAGTTGGTACACGCGAATGGGATTCTCTGGTCCACTTAAACTGACAGCTGCTTGCTGAACAACTCCAGCTCTTTGTGGACTTCGCGTACCATGCTAAAAAGTGGTATTTTCTAGGATGACAATGCGCCATGTTCCCGAGTAGCAATAATACGCGACTGGTTTGAAAAAACATTCTGGTCATTTCCAACGCATGATTTGTCTCTCTAGATCTTCGGAGATGAACCCTATCGAGCACATGTAAAGCATCATCGAACGCGCAGAATCTTGTACCTGCAAACACCACCGAATTGTGAATAGCAATCGAGGTTGCATGGTTCCACATCTTTCCAGTGGACTATCAGCGACTTGCAGTGGTGCTATTCAGCCGGTTCGCACCGGTTCGTTGGAACCGGTTGTTAAAATATTTTGAGTTCGCAGAACCCTTTGTTACACTGAGTCACGAACTGACACACATACACAGACAGCTGGAACGAAAAGCTTGTTAGATACAAATTTTTCACAACCAAAAACAAATGACCTATCTAAAGAACCCTGCTTTGCTCTGTACATATCAGAAGATTACTGGCTGGGTGGGATAACGGTAAATTTTATTTTATCTTCGTTTTTAGAATCTCTTATAGCTATAGGGGTACACATACGATCTCTCAGAACAAGGTGTAAGCGTTTATTCCTAATATATCAAGAATGAGAACTGGGGTTATATGAGTGATGTAGTGAGGATTATTTATATTTGAAATACATACCTACCATTATTGTCAATTACCGACCTGTTGCTGGATGAAGGTCTTTCCAATACTTTTTGACAACCATTGTGTATCATCTTGGGCAATTCGTTTTCAATATATTCGCAGTGTTTCATAATTTCGTCACACCACCTTGTATTAGGATGTTGTGTATGTCGCTATTTATCACATGTGGTATCTAGTAAAAAAAAAGTTTTGTCTTCCTCGTATAATTTGTTTCCTCAGAGTCATATCTATCTACCTATCCATCTACTATCTCTTTTATATATATATATATATATATATATATATATATATATATATATATATATATATATATATATATATATATATATATATATATAAATCGCCTGTTTATTTCAAGAACGACGCAAAGTGACCTCTAGCGTCTAGTTTTGGAATCACGTCTGTGAAATTTTTACGAGAGATAGACATCAAAATTAGCTTTCACATTTTCTGGTCGTAAGTCAAAAAGGGCGATTTTTGAGTTATGTCATTCTTGAAATAAATAGATGATCTCTCTCTCTCTCTCTCTCTCTCTCTCTCTATATATATATATATATATATATATATATATATATATATATATATATATATATATATAAATAGAATAGCACCACTGCTTATCGCGTTCTTGCCACGTCGAGTTGCTCATATTGCCGTGCTGGAATAGATCCCACATGTTATTAAAATAGGTATTCCATGACTTTTGGCACTTAAGGTACAACATTACTATTTGTATTTAAAATACTGACTTTGCAGAGTGAAATGTTTAGAGAAAAAAAAAACTGCTCCCAGTTTCTTGTGATGTCATTTCACTCTGCCTGTCCAATAAATATGTAAAATCATTTTCTTAATTGAAAAAGTAACAGTAGGGCATTATTTAAAAAAAAAATGGAAAAGGAATAACAGTATGATGGTAATATTTCCTCCTCTGAGCGCTGCAAGAGGACTAGCTCGGGAGAGTAATGCTCCCGGAAGTAGAAACGAGAAACACAGTTCTGATTGGTTGGCGTTATCCACTTCTTGCCACGTTGCATTAAAATAGCAGAAATCAAACGGTTGCTGCTATTGGCCTTCGTAGCCGAGTGGGCTAGTGCTATATGCTAGTAATAAAATCCTCTTTTGGCGTGAGTTCAAGCTCGGCCCGAGAAAAGTTTTTTTTCATTTTTTTACATTTTTATAACACTTATTAAATTAAAATAATATGAAAATAATACTTAAAAAAGTGATTTATTTACTTTTGTGCAGATAAGTAGTTGTAGTACTTATGCCCTTGTACTCCATGATATAGGGCTCGTTTTGTTCCCCTTGTACTTTATGATATAAATTTTGTGACCAACTTAAAACAACTGGCTAGGATAGCGCGTAAAACAGCTGGCTAGAGTAGCGCGCGGAAAAACGTACTTCCGGGAGTATTACTCTCCCGAGCGGGTCGTGCTGCAAGTAGTACACTTCAGTGTATAGTAGACTGCCGAAGTATTGTGTATTGTGTTTGTGTTCGTCGCTGTGTAATGTTTCGATCTTTACGTAGCAAAATGACGGAACACATGGAGTAATGATACTGAATCAAGTTTCACTAAAAGCTTGGTGTAAGCAAGCTAAAGTAATTAAGATGTTTCAGAAGACAATTGGAGTCAATGCTATGGGAATTACGCAAATACAAGAGTAATATAACCAGTTTGGAGAGCACAAACGTCAGCGTAGAGTATTAAGCTTTTTGGGAGGCCGTTCACGTGCCGTAATGCGAAATTTATTGTAAAAGTGCTTACTTTTATGGAGGATCGGCGTGACTAACGGTGAGGAATCTCGAGTTTATTGATACGACTTGGAGATGAAAACACAGACATGAAAATGGAAACTAAATAATCATCCTCGCCAAGAGCCAGGAAAGCATACATGGGTCTTAGCAAAATCAGTGATGTAAATTGTTTTCTTTGAGCATCGTAACTCGCCGGTTCATTGACCACAATTAATCCATAATTTCCTGACAAAGAACATATTATGGTTCACTAAAACCCCTGCTCTCCAGAATGGCTTTTTGTAATTTCTGTCTTTTCCCCAAATCAAAAGAGAACTCAAGTGTACCAAAAGGATAAGCGTAACGTTACGGTCAAGCTAATAGCCATACCAAAGGAAGCATTCCAGATCTGCTTTCAAAAAATAGAAGAATAGTTGGATTCGGCGTATGACCTAAAGCGGCTATAGGGGCTTAAGTGACTTTCTTATATCGCTCTATGTTCGGATACTTGTTGGACAGACCTTGCATATAAGTTGTTCTCAATTTGGTCGAGGTGTAGATCAGTACTGAAGTAACATATCTGTGGGTCCCTTGACTAGTTCTAGTCCCTTGAGTATGGCCATTTTTCTTCACTTTTTTAATATTTTATTAACTGCAAACAAACGACAATGATTGTCTTATCCCTTGCTGATTCAGTGCTACTTAAACTGAACATTGTTCTAAAGAATATTTATTCCTTACTGGCAGAAACACATTGAAGAATACACCTTATATATTGTTCGATTTCATCAAAATTAACAGCACAGAATGTGTATTTATAGCAGAGTGTTTATAGAGAACATGTTACTCTTTAGTTTGAAGACTGCCATACCAGCCACCTGAACGGCAGTCTGATCGTAGTGTCTGTCTGTATAGGGCACAATAATATTAGTTCAAAGGTCGCCGAACAACAAGACTATTATAGTTGTGTGTGCGAATGCGTTGATTCTGGATCAGCCTGTGTGCAATATCATAACAACTTTAGCGAACGGCTATCATGCAATTAAGCGCTTCAAGTATGGCAGTATAATCTGAAGAGCACAAGTAGTAGTTCCGCAGAGTTCCTGCTATCGTGACGTGTCAGTGATCCATCTAAAGGTATACAACGATAAGCTGCAGGAAATCCCCACAACAAATGTCTTGCAAGTGTCACCGCGATGAACCGGAGAGTGCGTGGATGGAAAGATGTTTAGATCGCTCTAACTGGCAGGTTGTCAATCATGAGTGAATGTGAGTATAATAGCTTCCAATTTGAGCATATGATAAGCACCGCCAGTCGGGCTTTGGCAACAACCATCGCTCAGCTATCCCAAAATCTAAGGGATACATTGAATATCATATTCCAGAGAGTCATTCAAAGTCTGTACAATGGGTTACCTTCCCAAACAGTTGCTTATGATCCCGCTTGGGGTGATATCCGTAATATTAAAGGTGATTAATATATGTTCTAGACACCCTGTACAACATGTTCGGGATATTCACCGTCTGTTGTTCCATGTTGGAATTATACTACGTACCATCACCTTCTTGTGTACCAACTTTAGGTCAAGTCGATTAATTCTTACTGGGTGCTCTTAAATGCGTTTTTACCAGTGTTCTATTTTTTACACATCTACACATAAAATCACTGGAGAAATAACTTGATATCTTACCCTATAAAACATGATGAATTTTAAAGACCAAATAAATGTACCTTGTCCAACAAATGGGTATGTTATGTGCCTTAAGGTTAATAAATTAGTGAGTGATGTTAATACGTATTGTGTGTAGGTCGCTCCTGATAAATTGAATCAGACAAAATATGTTACTGTTTGAAGAAAGGTTTCATTATGTTTAGTTATACCAAATCCCATCATTTAGGTACATCCGTTGATATAGTATCAAGCAAGTTCCTAATTTTCATGTGTCGGAAAGTGGAAATTATTTTAACAGTAGTTTTAGATATTGATTATAACCAGTAATTCTCGCCAGCATTATGCTTGAAAATACTCCCGGATAAAGATATTTGTCACGAAATTTATTGTCCATCTCCATCATAACTGTTCCTGAATAGCATCCCATGAACTGAGGAAATTGGGTACTTCGAAAAGAAATCTTTGAACAGTTTCTTTCAAACTGCGTGCATACGGTGAAAAAGTCAACAATGAACTATTAATGATGGAAATAATATTAAATGGTTAGACTTTCATTTTTGCCTACAGTGCGAGTGATATTACGTAACCCATAGATCTTAGAACAGTCGATATTTTCAAGGAAAACAGTATATATGATTAAATAATTGGTACGGTTACCGGTACATTTTAACCATTACAGAAGTTGGTCGTTTGGTTACGTGAGAAGATATTTGAACCGAAATAAGTTAGATTGAACGGGGTACCCGACTAAATAGTCCCTTTTGTTTTTCATTTGTACGATCACCTGAAAATGGATATCGTATGCACCACAGCAACTACTCGCGTTTCTTAGATCTCAAACTGTAAGAGAATGGTGTGATCAACATTCTGGAATATTCACATTTCGACTAGTTGGCAAAACCTTCAAGTTGTAAAACCAGTTAAAAAATCTGTGGTTCCTCGTAAAGTATTTAGTACAACGGCACTCATGAAATCTGAATTGCAAAATATTTTTATGTGAGAGTGTGAATTGTATTTTCTAAACTCTTCAATATATGTTACGGAAATGCCACGTGTTATTAGCCAAGTTTCGATTCGAGGTATTCGGTTTCTTCAGTGACTTTATTTTCTCGTTGCTAATTTTGATAGTATTACTTATCAAGAACTTAAATATCTGCTAACGATACCGTGTTCGACACCACGCCTTGTCAGTTTTTGATGGACATCACCGTGTCTCTGGGTTTTCTTTAGGTTCTATCGTCTTCTAACATTGTCTTTATTGCATAAAATTGTTTAGTAATAATTCTCCGTCATAATTCTCCGTCATCTCTCTTTCTTAGCCTAGGAGGGTCATAACTGTGGAACATTAGACTAAAGATTTTTAACCATTTTTTTTTTTCAATGAAGACAAAAGCAAGACTATTCTAATGCTACTGTTAAGCAGGTGTGCCCATTTCACTAAGAGCTTGGGCGATTTCCCACATTAGCTATTCTTCAATGCCAAATTTCTCCCATCAAAATTGCCAGTCTGACTCCAAATGTATCTATCTCCACCCCAAAAAAGTACCAGTTTGAATGTACTATTTTCAATGTAAAATAATGTCTCCCACCCGAAATATTCTCTTTCGCAGTTTTGATGAACAAAATATTCAACAAACATTACTGAAGTCAGTAGACATAATTCTACTTTACGGTTTTCAACAGGCAGCAATTTAGACAAGTCAATCTTGATTTTATCTGTTTTATTTTTGGAGGGTGATCATATAATTTCTTGATGATTCAGAAAACTACTAGGTAAATGAAATTATTATTCTAGTGATACATATATCTTATCTCGTGGCGAGTGGCTAACACGCCTGGTCCCGGATTTTACTTCCGGTGTATGTACTTGCCTCGGATACAAACCCGTATGGTTCGTATCCCACTTTAAAACCAGAGAAGACTATTTTGAAGTCGGTATTTACTGTTCTCAAATGAGTTCGCTAATTTCAATGAGGCTCACGCTACCTCAGGGTTACTATCCTTAATGGAACTCGCGCTCACTATTCTTAATGAGGTCACGCTACATCAAGAGCACTATTCTTAAGGGAACTAGCGCTTACTAATCTCAATAAGGCTCATGCTAGCTCAGGATCACTATCTTCAATAGAACTAATACTCAATATTCTCAATGAGATTCACGCTATGCCAAGGGTATTATCCTCAAGGGAACTTACGCTTACTAATCTCAATGAGGCTCATGCTACCACAGGCTCACTATCCTCTAGGGAACTCGCGCTCACTAATCTCATTTAGACTCTCTGATTTATACTTCCTCGAACTCGAAATAGCTCTCTTCAATGAGGGTCGTGCTCACTAAGCTCAATGAGGCTTACGTTAACTAATACTCGCACTTCCTCAAACTAAGGCTCGCCATTCTTAAATAAGCTTGAGCTCACTAAAGTCATTGGGCTCGGGCTTCCTGTTCTTACTAAGCTAGACCTTGCTTGAACTCAATAAATGCTTTGAAGCTCGCAAGTTTGGGCGTCTTTGCTCTTAACAGTAGGTCCTTTCTCATATTGCCTTGGAACTGAAAAGACTCGTTAAACTCCAATTGGGAAGTTCAGAACACAAGGAAATCAAGTCA
The DNA here is from genome assembly GCF_964235325.1 of Thermobia domestica. NCBI lineage: Eukaryota > Metazoa > Arthropoda > Insecta > Zygentoma > Lepismatidae > Thermobia > Thermobia domestica. Next base: position 280,321 of record NW_027655913.1, read on the forward strand.
CATTAGCAGAGTTGTGAGAAAAAATAGCTATAAAGTTTGTGCGAAACACATAAGTAAAGAGAAAACTTTGTAAGAGTTCTTTACAATATCTAGACATGAATCTCTTAATATCTGAATGGAGCTGCGATCAAGAAGAAAGTGAACTTGATTCCCTTGTGCACTGAACAATCCAATAAATTAATCAGTATCTCCCCTCCCCCTGAAGAGCAGCAAAAATTAACTTACTTAATGTCTCTAATGTTGATAATATCCTCTCTATAAGAACAACCTTCGTTATAATTTGCTTTTCTTACACATACTACTTTTTCCCAATTAAGTTGAGTTGTTACCTGGTTTAGATATTTCCCCATTTTTTCTTGGTCTCCTCAATTTCAGTTATGCGTGAGAGGTGATCAGAAAGTAAGGTTACTAAGCCTGCAGTGAAACGTGTATATATATTATTTCATGCAACCAATAGATAGTACATACAGTAGGTTATTTTTCGACTGTTGAGGCACTTTTCGCATGGTGGGATGATCTTGAAGATTCCCTCCTGGTAAAAATCTTGTCCGTGCGTGTTCAGCCACGTTGTCATAAAGTGTTTCACTTCCTTGTCTAAAACAAATCGACGGCCTCCTAGGTTCTTCTTCAAATGCAGGAACAGGCGAAAGTTACTTTGAGTAAGATCTGGGCTGTAGGAAAGGTGATCGATGATGTCCCAACGAAATTGCTTTAATTGTGTGACGGTCTTCTGGGCTTATGCGGGCGCACGTTGTCGTGAAGGAAGATGAATCCCTCGATGAGAAGTCCTGGCCGTTTCCTCCTAATTGCTTCGCGCAATCGTGTCAAGGTCTCACAGTATCGGTCAGCGATCGCTGTGCGCCATCTTTCCAAAAACTCCACGAGTATGACACCGGCACTGTCCCAAAATACTTTGGTCATCACATTAAAGGCAGATGACGACACCTTAAACTTCTTCGTCTTTGGACAGGAGAGGTGTTTCCACTCCTTTGATGACCGCTTACTACTCGAGGTGTAATGGTGGATCTATGTTTCGTCACTCGTGACAATGCGGTGAAGAAAACAGTTTCCTTCCGTGGAGAATCGTTCCAATAGTTGCAGACTTGTCACCATGTGCTTCTTGTGTTGGTTGGACAGATTGAGTGGAACCTATCGGGAACAAACTTTCGCGTGTTGCAGAATATCGTGCACAATGTGACGAACGCTTCCGAACGACATTCCAAATTCTTCCATCAAATGTCGTAACGTGATTCTCCTGTTATCCTGAATCAGCTCCTCCACGTGAGCTGCGTTCAAAACTATTAACGCCATGTTAGGTCGACCACTGCACTACTAATCGGTGACGTTTTCTCTACCAGCCACAACTTTCGAAACCATTCTGCGACATCCTGACGATATATTACAGCATTTCCGTAAACCTCTACCAACTGCCAGTGAATTTCAGCCACAGTTACATGTTGTGTCCACAGAAGTCGAATAGCTGAGCGGACTTCTTCGCGAGACCAATTTTCTAAACGAGCCGCAACATGTGTTTACCTACAACTAGCCCCGTAGTTGATGGATGGCTGAAACTCTGCACAGTTGCGAACTCCATGTATTTAAATTACCGTACACTACACATTCCTCTACAACAAACAAAACTTCAGACATATCGGCTTTGCAACCTCAGTTTCTGATCCCTTCTTGTACTTTGCGGGCACCGTTTTTTATTTATTTATTTATTTATTTATTGGTGTATATTGAAATATTTTGGAAACTCTCCTTTTATCTATTTGTAACTGACATATAACTACTCTAATATAGTGGTTTCCCTAAATTAACTTGTCTGTTATTCTACTCATAGATCTTTGCTGTTTTCTGCAACATTCTTCATTTTGTAGCCATTCGACGACAGAAACAAAACCCAAGGCAAACATCGTAACGATTTTTCCAGAACTTGTGTAGGCACCAGAACATGGGGTTTAGACTCCTTCAATATTGTCTTTCAGAGGACTGAGCTTTCCTGTTTTCTTGCTCTGACTAACTAACTAACTAACTAACTCTAAGGCCTATGGAACCAGGAGGTTCAATGCCGCGTTCACAAAAGCTCTGCACTGACTTCTATTCTTAGCCAATTGGATCCCGTTTCTACTTTGTATTCCTATCTCTGCGAGATCCATCTTAATATTGTCCTCACATCTGCGTCTAGGTCTTCCTAATGGTCTTTTCCAATTGGTCTTTCAGTCAAGACTTTGAAAGAAAGTGTTTCTACTGTCTTCCATTCTAGCTACATGACCTGTCCACCTAAGTCTTCTAGACTTGATGACCCTAACAATGTTGGGTAAACCTTATAAATTATGTAGTTCCTCGTTATGAAGTTTCCGCCATTCCCCATTCGCGTTCCTCTTAGGTCCGAACATTCGTCTATTCTATTCTCAGATACTTTCAGTCTATGTTCTTCCCTCAGAGTAAGCGACCTTGTTTCACAACCATACAGAACAACAGGCATGATTATCGTTTTATATATTTTAAGCTTCAAATTCCTCGAGAGAATTCGCGACGACAAGAGATTTTGAACCGAATAGTAACACGAATTCCCTGCTTTTAGTCGACATTTAATTTCTTCGTGAATGTGATTTTTATCTGTTAATATTGATCCTAAATGTTTGAAAGTATCCACTTTACCAAAAGTATTATTTAATATTTTAACGCATCTATAATTTGCCGGATTACGATCCCGACGCACTTCCATGTGTTTAGTTTTCTCTGCATTTACTTCTAAACCCATGTCCCTGCAAGCGTTTAATAAGATCTCTCATTTCTTTCTATTGTTCTCCTATCATCCCCTATTAAATTTACACAATCAGAATATGCCATAACCTGGTGAATACCGTTCAACTGTAGGCCCTGGTTGCTATCTTTGATTTTCCTTATACCGTATTCCAGCACAAAGTTAAATAATAATGGCGACAACGAATCTCCTTGCTTCAGGCCATTTTCGACGTGAAAGCTCGTGGACATAAACTTTCCTACCCGGACTTTACTTTGGGATTCATTTAAACATATCTTAATTAACCTAATTTGCTTTCTCGGTATTCCAAGTTCTGTAAGAACGTTGTATAATGTTTCTCTCCTAACCGAATCGTACGCCTTTCTAAAATCAATAAATAGTTGATGTACCGGGGTATTGTGTTCCCACTTTTTTTCGAGTATTTGGCGAATGGTAAATATTTGGTCTATAATTGATTTATTTCGTCTAAATCCGCACTGACAATCTCCAATAATTTCATCTGCGTATGGGGTCAATCTTGCTAATAGAATATTTGAAAGGATTTTATAGGAAGTTGACAGAAGAGAAATCTCTCGATAATTATTACAGGCAGTTTTGTCGCCTTTGTTGAGAATTGAAACAATGATTGATTCTTTCCACTCTTGTGGCAATTCTTCCTTGTTCCAGATAAGGAGAATGAGTTTGTGTATCTTGTTCCACAATTTTTCACTTCCAGCTAAAATTAACCGGAATTTCGTCTACACCCGGAAATATGTGTTTCTTTAATTTCTTTATAGCGATTTCTACTTCTATTCGGCTGGGTTCTGGAATATACGGTTCTGCGGTGTGTATCTCCTTTTCTCCACGCACATTAGTTTTTGGCTGCGTGTTAAGCAAATCGTCAAAGAAATCTTTCCATCTATTTAAGATGCTACCCGTATCAGTGAGAACTGTTCCGTCAGCTTTCTTTAATATATAAGCACGAGTTTGATAGCCTTTCTTAAATTTGCTGATCTCCTTATACATGTCCCAAATATTTTTATTTTTACTATTATCTTCAAGTTCCTTAATTTTAGCTTTCAAAAAATCGCGTTTCTTTGTTCTAAAAGGTTTAGAAGTTTCCCGCCTGATATCTGCGAAATTTTGTGAAGTTATTTCATTCGGATTCTGTAGCCAGCGTAATTTTACCTGTTTTCTCTTCTCTACTAGTTTAATCCATTCCTGGTCGAACCATGGTTTGTTCCTACGTATTTTCGCGTGTCTCGATTTTTCTTTTGCTGAACATTTAATGATATCTCTAATTTCAATCCAAGTATCCTCAACACTAGTGCACTCCGAATCTTTTAAAACCGAGAATCTATTCGAAACCTCAATCTGGTATTCCTCTCTTACCTGGCTCTCTTGTAATTTCTTTAAATTAAATCTCTCCATTTTCGGACATTGAATATTATTTTTATTCAACGATGATCTCTCTCGTATTATCGCTGCTACCAGGTAGTGATCAGTGTCACAATCAGCCCTTCTAAACGACCGGACATCAATTATGATAGATTGCCTTCTTCTATGTAGTAAAACGTGATTAATTTGATTATGTGTTTTTCCGTCTGGTGATGTCCAGGTTTATTTATGAACATCGCGTCGCGATGTGGGAATTTTGTACTTTTTACGATTAGGTTTTTGGATGTTGCAAAGTTCACGAGCCTAACACCGTTGTCATTACTTTCCTCATGCAGACTTTCGTTCCCTATAATCGGTTTGAAAATATCCTCTCGTCCTACCTTCGAATTGAAATCCCCTAATAGAATTTTCATATGGTTTCGCGGGAGTTAGTCAAATATCCGTTCCACTTCTTCGTAAAAACTGTCTTTTATATCGTCATCCTTATCTTCAGTTGGGGCATGTACATTTAAAACAATAATATCACACCACCGTCCCTTAAGTGTAATAAAAGAAAGTCTGTCAGTAACAACCCGTTTAATTGCTGGTAATATTCGTTTGTGACCGAAATACCCTGTTCCTAACTGCTGATTTTTTTTCCTTCCCCGTAAAAGAACGTAACATTTTCGAAATTCACAGATCCATTTCCTTGTTTTCTTGTTCTATGTTCTATCAAATATTGTGCTGATGAAGATTTGCAGAATGACTATTCAGGCGCATTATAATTGACAGCATGGTATTTACTTTTCTTAATTATCTCTTGGAGATTATTTCAATAGTATTAGTGTCACTAAACAAATAGTTTCTTTCTTTCAGAATTTTTATTGATAGGTGGGAAGACAGATCCTTGTGTGTTTTTTTTCGGTTTCGGTTCCAATTGTTTATTGGTCTACGTTTAGTTCTCAGTAAGTTATTTTTCTTTAAATTATCTCTCGTATGTTTTTGTCTATCAAATTACATATACAGGGTGTTACAAAAATTTGTGACAATATTTTGTGAATAGATCCCTCAAATCAAAATAAGAAAAAAGTTCATATGGACCTGTGGTCGGAAGTGCATAGTTTCGTAATTATATGCTGCCGGAAACGTAAAAATTGAACTTTAATGGTCCATAAGTCCATTACTATAGGATCGATCGTAGCCGGGTAGAGACATCACTGAGGAAGAAGTATGTGAACTATCCAAATATCCATTTTTGAGAACCTCCAGCATTTGCATAATCATTTTTAAAGAGACTGTTTGGGAGTACTTGATCACTCTCCATCTACCTCTCTAAAAATTGGTGTGCAAGTACTGGAGCATCCTTAAACATGGCTATTTGGATAGTTCACATAGCAGTTCTTCAGTAATGTCTTGACCTGACTACGGTAGGTCCCATAGTAGTGGAGCTATGAAGCTTTTCAAGTTCATTTGTTTCTCGTTTTTAGCACTCTATATCTCCGAAACTATCCACTTTTGAGCACAGGTCCATATGAACTTCTTTTCTTATTTTTATGTGAGGAATCTGCTCCTAAAACATTGTGATACATTTTTTGTTACACCCCGTATAATAATAATAGTGAAAGAAAAACTGTCACAATAATGCAGTCAAAATTTTTAACGTAAGTTAGCATATCTGCAACTTTGTCATTTACCTAATTTGCCCCCATATAATTGAAAATATGAAAATAAGCAGACAATATTACTCTGTAAGGTTTCCATTTCTTTATGATGTGGAATCATGATGAGGTAATTTAGATAGGCTTCACTCTTGTCTTCTGATGGCCCAGGGTCAACTGGTCAACGGATGAATGTTCTTAACCAATTTTCTAATATCGAGCTCAATAATAGGGCATCGAGTCCGCTAAACAACTGACCAACGTTCCACTTCTAGTAAAAAAAAAAAAATAAATAAATAAAAAAAAAATAAAGCAAAAATAATAAGTGTATATGTATAGTTCTTGTAGCATTAATAGTGTAAGTCACTTATTTGTCTTAAAGTGAATTGTAGTGTATTAAGTATCAATGTATGTAGTGCGTCTCCAGTAATATGTGTGGGGAAACGAGAGTGCAAATAAATAAATAAAAGTGAGAACATGCCAGCCACGAAATCCGATTGTGACAAAGTATTAAGAAGTGAATAAAAAGTTAGAAGTGCAGAGTTAGAAAGGACCAAAACAGTGGTGAATATCAGTGCAGAACAACACCTAAAGACAGGAATACAGGAAAGGAAAGTCCAACTAAGAGTTCTGGTATATATAGATCGAAATTCACACCAGAACTTTAATAAACTAATTATTTACTGTTCTGTTTACATACATAAAAATGATATATATTAAGAAATAAAAAAATGTTATTGTATCATTATAGTGTACTAGAAGCGTTCACCCCGCTTCGCTGCGGTCACCCCGGAACGCAATAAACTTTGTTACTTAGATAATTTTTACTTTTTCGCTTTCAAGTGATATGATAAAAACCATAGTAGATTGCAGTAAATGTTAACATTATATCGCCTGTCATTTATGTTAACCCGCCGAGTGACACGGTCATGCGGGTTGCATATAAATACGTTTATTTTTACCTATGATGAACTAACAAAGGATTTGTACGTTATGGACACTTGAATGGTCAATTATCTCAAGACACTGGTAATTAAAAATTAAAGTGATATGATAAAAACCATCTAGGGTCCAAATCCTAATAACCCCCCAAAAATGAAAGAAATTGGTTCAGCCGTATTAGCGTGATGAGGGAACAAAGGATTTGTGCGTTCTCTTTTATATATAAGATTATGTAACTATGTGTGTACCTGTATTATATATATGTATAATACGTGAAATAATGTGAATATATATGTATATTAAATCTGTAATTTTTAAAAAAATATGTAAAAATAATTAGGAAACTAGATAGAATAAACTACGGTATGGTATTAGTTATAAGGAACGAGACTAAATTTAGTAACCCCACCTCAACTGCTGAGGACAAAATGTCGAAAAGAGAGAGGAAGAGACAAAGAAAGAAGAGATATTAATTGTAGAGAGAGGGGTAGTAGCGACTGCCGGAAGTAGCTAAGCAAAGGGAAATGGCAGGGGAGTGTGGAGGGCATTAAAAAACTAAAAACTTAAAAAAAAAAGACACTGTGAAATTCCAACTATTCAATAATGCGGCTTACTGTTCCACGTGGTCATGCGTTAGTCGAGTGGTAGTGTTTCTCCTGTTCTTTAGAACTGCACATTTCACGAGTATATGGTTGTGTGCCATGCCAACTGTTATGGGTTTGCCATTCCGCGCACAATCTACTGCTGTTTCCCTCCTGGTTAAAATTGGCTATGCCATTTTTCCCACTCTGACGACTCATCCCTATAGATGTCCACCAACTGATGATGTATTTCGGCAGTGGACACGTTCTTTGCATTGAGAAATAGAATAGCATGCATTTTCTGCTTGGACTATTACTATAATCGATCCTCCATCCTTTACCGTTATGATCTTGCCACCTGAAACAATAGAAATAATTTGCAATAGTTACATCCTGTCTAACGTGAAATTCATAGATGGCATCCCAAAAATAAATTTACAAGGCATTGACGAAGGTATTAGGACAGCGGTGCAATGCTGGCTCAACAAAGTGTCGCATTTTTCAAAAGTGGCATCGACAAGTTCGTCTCACGTTTAGACAAGTGTCATCGTCTTGGTGACTATGTTGAGAAATAAATACAAAACTAATTTTTAAAAAATTATAAATTTTATATATATTAGGAAAAAAGAAAAAGTTACTGTATTATTATGGTATAAGTATGCAATTATTTGCGTGTGTGTACTTCAATATGAATGTATATGTATATCAAATCTGTAATTTAAAATAAGTGTAAAAATAATTAGAAAACTAGGTAGAGTAAACTACGGTCTGGTATTAATTATAAGGAACCAAAGTAAATTTAGTAGCCCCACCTCAATTGCTGAGGACAAAATGTCGAAAAGAGAGAGGGAAAGACAAAGAAAGAAGAGAGATTGTAGAGACAGGGGTAGTAGCTACTGCCGGAAGTAGCTAAGCAAAGCGCAGTGGCAGGGGAGTGTGGAGGGCTTTTAAAAACTACAGGAAAAAACATTTTGTAAAATTTCAACTGCTCAATAATGCGGCTAACTGTTCATGTGACAAACCCAAGTCATGCGTTAATCGAGCGATAATGTTTCTCCTGTTCTTCAGGATCGCACGTTCCGTGCGTGTATTATTGTCTGCTGTACCAGCAGTTGTGGATCTGGCACTCCATAGACAATCCATCGTTGTTACCTCCTCAGTTCAAAAATGGCTACGTTATTCAGTCTTACTCTGACGATTCATCTCTATAGACGTCCAGCAACTAACGATGAATTTCAGCAGCGGGCACATTCTGTGCATTGATAAATAGAATGTCAGCACGCATTTACTGCTTGGGTTATATCGATAGTCGACCCTTCATCTTTTACAGCTATGATCTTACTACCTGAAACAATAAAAAGATTTTGCAGTAGTTATATGCCGTTTGACGTGAAATTCATATAATGCATCCCAAAAATAAATTTACAATGCATTGACGAAGGTGTCACAACAGCGGTGCAACTCTGGCTCAACAATCAGGGTGCCGCATTTTACAAAAGTGACATCGACAAGCTCGTCTTACGTTTAGACAAATATCGTCGTCGTCTTGGCGACTATGTTGAAAAACAAATATAAAACTAATATTAAAAATTATATATATTAGGAAATAAGAAAAGTTGTTGTATTATTATGGTATATGCATATAATTATTTGTGTATGGGTACTTCAATATAAATGTGTATGTATATCAAATTTGTAATTTAAAATAAGTGTAAAAATAATTAGGAAACTAGGTAGAGTAAACTACGACCTGGTATTAATTATAAGGAACCAAAGTAAATTTAGCAACCTCACCTCAATTGCTGAAGACAAAATGTCGAAAAGAGAGAGGGATAGATAAAGAAAGAACAGAGATTGACTGTAGAGACAGGGGTAGTAGCGACTGCCGAAAGTAGCTAAGCTAAGCGCAATGGCAGGGGATTGTGGAGGGCATTAAAAACTAAAAAAATAAAACACACCTTTTGAAATTCCAACTGTTTAATAATGCATCTAACTGTTCATGTGACAAACCCAAATCATTTGTTAGTCAAGCGATAGTGTTTTTCCTGTTCTTCAGGATCGCATGTTCTATGCGTGTATTGTTGTCTGCTTTGCCAACTGTTGTAGGTCAGCCACCCTTGTTGTTACCCTCTCGGTTCACAAATGGCTGCGCCGTTCAGTCCCATTCGGACGATTCATCCCTATTGACATCCATCAACTGACGATGAATCTCAACAGCTGATACGTTCTGTGTATTGATAAATAGAATGTCAGCACAATTTTTCTGCTTGGACTATTGCTATAGACGACCCTCCATCTTTTACCGCTATGATCCCACCATCTGAAACAATAGAAAGATTTTGCAGTAGTTATATGCTGTCTGACTTCAAATTCATATTATGGCATCTTAAAAATAAATTTACAAAGCATTGATAAAGGTGCTACAACAGCGGTGCAACACTGGCTCAACAATTAGAGCCCCACATTTTACTAAAGTGGCATCGATTAGCTCGTCTCACATGTCGTTGCCATCTTTGTGACTATGTTGAAAACTAAAGTGTTGACTGTACCACACAATGTGCATTACTTTATGTACATCATAGAATATGATTATTGCAAATATACCTTGTAAACTTACTTTTGGGACGCTCCTCGTATTATTAGTTTCGAAGTGTTAGATGTAGAACTAGAGACAATTTTAACAACTATTTCTGGCAAACAGGATAAAAGACACCACTGGGTTCGTTCCTGTTGTCAGACGTCAGGGTTTGTTCCTTTGTGTACGTAATTACTGATGTGAGCCACCGAAGGTGGCAATAACTAGTGGATCTGGCATTCTCAGGAAATAATGTAATTAGGTGAGTTGTTAAACTTTATTGAGTATTCATCTTATTTTGGATCTCAGTTTAAAATGACTATTAGCAGTATAATTTTCCAAACTCATTTTTAACTCTTTTAAACTGATAGGCATCTACTATGTACTATGTGTCATATCAATAGAAGTGCTCACTGCCAGAGCAGTTTTATTCATTGACTTTTCTTATACGTGCAAGAACTAACATAAAATATTATTTTACCGACAATGCGCTCGGGAGTAAATTTTCCGCTTGTTCACAACACGTTCTTGGACAGGACCGAATTCTAGACGATATTTTGGTTACTCCTGCAAACAACTTATAAAGACAATTACAATAAATGAAAAATTATCATAGCTGAAAACATACCCAAAAGTCAAAATGTCAGCGAACTGTTTCGAGTCCCTTCACACTTAATCATCGGGAATCTCAGGAAAAAATAGTAATGTTGCTACATAAAAGACATGATGTGTGACTGGATTCTGTCTAAAATACAAATACTGCGTTATGGACAAATAATACGAAACGGTTGGATTCTACAGACAGAAAGATGTATAACATACATCTTGTAAATATTAACTTACACACCATTATATGATAGCTTTTAATCTTTTGAACTGCAGACATTCTTATGGCTTAATGTTACTACTGATTATGTGCTTGAAAGAAGCATTACTACTGAATAGAAGCATTACTCAACTAGATAACACTTAACTGCTTTATGGAAACGTAATGTTTTATTTTTTAAAACGATAGGAAGTCTGTTATAAACATTTACTCCCATAGGAAATGTACTATTCCTATAAATTTTTAAACATGAGGCTTCTACACGAAAATCTGACGTTTGTACTGTATTATACGAATTAATATTTGAATTTAACTTGAAGTTTCTTGCACCTATCTCTATATATTTTCTTACAAATTTTATGAGTTTATTCATACATACATGGGAAACATGTAAGATTTTAAGGTATTTAAATATAGGTTTACAAGAAGTTCAAGACTTTTTCGCCTTCATAAACCTTAAAGCTCTCTTGTGAGGAGAATATGGAGTTTAGTAGTGCATGAAATGAAATGAGGTTTTTAAGATTTACGTCCCACGAGTTTGTCGGCTAGGATAAAAGAGACGATAATGATGAGAAATGAAGGGAATTGTGAAATGAAGAAAGTGGAAGGAAACGAGAGAATCCCAAGAAAACCCACGCACACGGCATTTGTTCACGACAAAGCTCACTTGGCGCGAGCTGGGATCGAACCAAGGACCCCATGCACCAGAATTCTCTATCACAGAGCCACCGCGATTTCAGTTTAGTCGCGCAGTAGAAACCCATAAAATAATACCATACTTCAATTTCGAGTGAAAATTTTCCAAAATAAGCCAGCTTACTAAATAATTTTTTAGATATCCAAAGGCCAAGAAACTCGATAGCCGAGACAATTTAACATGGGCGTTCTCTTATTTTATTTTGCACTACATGGAAACAAATGTACGAAGACTTCGTTGTGTTCAGGTTTAGTTTATTTTTATCAAGCCAGTTGCTAACGGCAGACATAGTGGAGTCTACTGCATTACGTAGTTCATCGTAAGTCCCCCCCCCATACTAATATATATGTACTATCATCATACAGAATAATTTCGGCGGAGTCTAAACATTGCGGAAAGTCATTTATGCATATTAAGAACTGAATGGAACCTAAGATAGAACCTTGAGGCACTCCAAATTTTTCCTTTTTCGTATCTGAATAACACTGCTTAATCTTTGTGCGTTGCGAATGTAACGATTAATGTTAACAGTTTGACTCCAGTTGGAGATATAAAATTTAAACCCATCCTAGACAATTCCCCTAATTCCATAATGTATATTTTTTTTTAAATAAGATTCCATAATCAGTTGTATTAAATGCTGCTTTGTTAAGATCAACGAATATACCAGTTGCATATTCCTTATTGTTCAATGAATTTAGAACGGGTAGAGGAACGAGAAAAGAGCAGTTTCAGAAGAATTGTTTGATCTAAAACCATTTTGAGCTCTGGAAATTAAGTTTAAATCATTAAGGAAGTCAACTAGTCTTTTATACATGAGAATTTCAAGAAGTTCGGAGAAAGTAAATAGACACGACAGTGGTCTGTAGTTAGACATATGCTCTTTCTTACTACTTTTATATAGAGGTTTAACAACTGCTAACTTCAATGTCTCAGGGAAAACACCAGCATTAAATGAGTTATGAGTTATTTGCTATAAAACCTATGATATCTACGATCTCACAAGAGAGTTGTTTTAAAATTTTATCGGGAACCTCATCATATTATGAAGTTTTGGTTTTCACTTTTAGTAGGGTATTAATGATTGACTAGGTACTGAATGTAAAAACAGTGAGTTGTCGAAAGTATTAGCATTTTGTTACATATTTAGTGTTTGCAGGATAATTTTGCGATCGTTATTAGTAATGGGCTTTTCCACTTTATTCGTGACGTTTCATACATCCTAACATCACACCGATGTTGATATTCATTGGATTAGACGCATATAGGTTATAAACTTTGATAAAACAACTTTGATTTTTTTGCTTAGGTTGGGTCATATTGAGTGCTCATATGAGTGCATACATAATTTTGAAGTTGTTATTTTAGAGGCCTGTTGAGACTAACTTTCTTCTATTCCTGAGCTACGCTCTTGCATTCATAATTTGGTTAGCTTTCCAGAAATTTCCAGTTTTCATTATTGTTCAGTTACAGTCTTTTCAAAGATTGTTCTCTTTAACCTAATATGTTTTATCCTGGCCTAACATTTACTGGCAACCAAACATTTCGTGTCTGTTATGGGCAATATCGGTAACTGATATTTGTTCACGCAAATTTTCTGACGCAATTAATAGATGGTACACACTTGTAAGAAAGTAAGGGATTGTCCATTAAGTACAAAACGCTATTTTTAACAATTTTTGACCCACATTGTTGCACAGTTACCTTCAGTGGTGGATTTACACCTGGGGGAGGGGCTGAGCTCCTCCAAAATTTTAGGATTTCTATAGAAAACGAATCAAATGTTACTCATAACCTTCAAACTCCTCCGCTTAAAATTTAAAATTTCTAAACTCGAAGTATTCCTAAAGAGAAGCTCCTACCAAAATGTTTTTTTTTTTTTTAAATCTGTCTCTGGTTATTTTTATGCCCATCCCCCTTTTTTTGACTTATACTCACATACTACAATCTTCAATGCTCAAGTTATAATCAGTGTGTATTTTTCCGTTTTTTCTTCAGCGTGAGTTTCCTTAAATATTGCCAGATTTTTTTCTTTTCTTTGGTAATTTTACGATCAGTGAGATGCTACAAAATGTGTAACACGATTGGATCGTGTTGGGTTCGGTTCCAGTTCGGGGCAGCCGTTCTTATGGCCTGCAGGGTCTAATTCTTGTTCGAGCTAACCATTTTTGTGACTGGAAGAGTCTGATGCTTACCTGATCCCATTCGGGATAACCAATTTTTATAACTCCGCTGGAAACAACTCCTGTTCAATACGGCTTACCTGTGGTGGATTTTAGTAATTGGCATGAAGAAGACATTCGCAATACAAATGATAATACTACAATAGAGAGTGCGCAAACCTCCCAAGTTGGATCTCGAACCAGAATACTATTTCATTGAGGTTGCGACTGCGAGTGCCCACCATCCTTGCCACGCCTGCTGGTATCAGCGGAATAAGTGCAAGTCATTAGACATAACATCCAGCAACTCTGTAGTGATTATGCAGAAATACTGTAAAGGTAATTGCACATAAAGAAATAGATAGTGTGTAAATTTTATTCGCTTAACACAGGTTTATAATACTTACGTTAACAACATCACAACATTTTGTTAGTGATTTATTTAACATGTACCAACATACCATAAGCCCAAAACTTTATAAATGTGTAATTTATGCGAAGGAATTATTATATATTTTTATTTTATTCTTTCTTTCTTTAAGGAAGATGACGCACTACGAATGCCGGCTAAATTTTATATTACGCAATGCACTAGTGTTAAACACACGCCATTTCGGTATCACACTTAACCACACTATAAATTGATGGATTTTGGGGGGGGAATCATGTAGTCATTCTTACGAAGAAGATTTCTCCATGCTTCTTGTTGCTCGTTGGACAGTCATTATTTAGCTTCCGTGGAAGTTATTACTTTTCAATTCCAAGTGGAATTCACCCTTTTACTTGTGTAGGTTCCTTAATCATGCCTCGTTGCTTACATGATTTCACATATTAAACGTTGTCTTGGTATACGAACATAGATTTTGTATTAATTTTATATTTATATACCTGCGCAGATTTAGCTTATTCTTTTCATTATCAAACTTATTAAATCTTCAAGGATTGCGAGGAAAAACTTTGATATTCTTCTCGGGCGTCACTGTAGTAGAACCAATCAACCGCCATAACCACTTAGAGTACCTTTCGCGGCTTTTTTGCCTCAGCGTCAGTATGTTTACGCTGAGCATGCCAGAAAAGATTTTATAAATATTCATAATAAATATCCTTCATCAAAAATACAAATATCAAAGGGCGTTAAATAAGTTCACCATTAAAACAAAATAATTAAAGTGTTAAAAACAGTAAAAGTATTTTACGATGGCATTTGAATTCAAGGGATTATTTTTTAGATTGTCATAACCACTTTGCACCTCCTTTGTTCGGTGGACAGGAAGCACGAGTCATCACTCACAGGGTTGCCAACTTTTACAAAGATAAAACCAAAACACAGTTTGCGTCGACGAACAGCACATGAAGCCTCATTCCAATTCAGCCAACAGTAACTGGGAAATTTTAAAATGGAATGGGAGTGAGGGGGGCTACACACTCATAAATGATGGAAAGTTTGCGACAGTTAAATTGTTAAAAGAATTCCTTATGTCACAAAGCATAACAAATTGTAAACCTTTCTCAAGCTCTGTAGAGTTACATAATTAATGGTCTATCCTAATAGTATCTAATGCCGAAATCTCTAATACACCGCATGCATTCTATTTTGATAGGAAAAGTAGGGCTAGGTACACTGTTCCTGTATTAATGGCGATGTGTTGAATAGAAAATGAAACAGAAGTCAGACAAATACGTAATTTTGTATGTCATTATTTCAAAAGTGTATATTATTTAAAAAAATGCACTCTAAAAACTGTGCCATGTGGGTCAAGGTATCTTTTGTGCCTGGATACCCAGTAACGATTTCTTAAAAAATGCACTGCGGTATGCCCTTTTCGTTAGTTAATCCAGTGCAGTGTTCAGCATTTGTTTTGGTGGAGAGTGAGGTATGTGATCTAATGCGTGGGAAACTCGTTTCTTTTACAAAGTTAATGAAGGAAAAATATTACTAAGTGAATGTGAAAATAAAAGTACAATAGGACAATTTAAGCTAGTTAAGAGAGAAGCTGAGAACAAAAGACAATTACTGCTGCAAATAGAATGAGTACACAGAGAGAACATTGAAAATTAAAATTGTAAATGTAGCATGTAATTATATGTGTATTTTGTGTTTATATAATTACCTGTAAATTATAAAATAGATAATAAATAAATAAATAAGAAGGAAAAGAATATAATAAAAAATAGTGTAAACTTTTAGGAAGAATACCGATAGATAAAGGCCGCCTCTACAGTGAGGATCAATTGGCGAAAAGAGAGAGAGTACAAAAGATAAAAAGAGAGAGATTATAGAAAGCAAAGGGGCAGTAGCGACTGCCAATAAGACACTAAACAATGTGCAAAGGCAGGGGGAAGTGGAGGGCTTAAAATAATAATTAATATTAATTAGTGATAGTAGATAATAGTAAACCGTAAACTGTCCATATTACTCAATAATACATAATTTTTGGAGGCAAAATTTGGACGTAAAATCCAATCATCAAAAGAAAGCACATATGAAGAGAACTGCAAGTTAACCATTGGCATAGTGAGTAAATAAAATGATAACAATAATGGAAAATAGCTTAACATGTTAAAAGAACTTCTAAAATATGCTACAATATCATACTATTTGCTATAATCGCTTATTGTTCTTGCTCTGTGAAACATGATTTTCAGAAACGTAAAATTTAGGGAAAAATAATTGATTGCAAAGAATTATACAATTTTTCTATCCACAGCAGTGACACCAGTATAGATCCTTCGTTTCTAATGGGTCCGAACCCTTGTGCTTATCGCTAATCAGAATAGCTTTCTTATATTGATTTAAAAAGGGGAATCTTCGAATTTAAAGAGAGACCAGGAGTTTTGCTTAGGTACATTAGGGGAAAGGAAAAGGAGATATCAAATATTTCTCTACACTGAAAAAAAAAACCTAAACTGTAGGAGGGGGAGGGATTTTAAAGGAGAAATTAATACTTAATTAGTGGTAATGTACATGTAAGACCTTGTTTGTAGGCAGCTGGGTCAATAAAACATTAAAAAAATAATAATAAAGAATAAATGTGTATAAAAATATTATGTATAATAAAATATCAGAGGTCTAATTAAAATAATCGAGAACTCAAAAAATGTGACAAATTGTATAATAAGATATTCGGAATAAGAGAATAATATGCAGGTTGAAAATGGAGAAAAATGAAAAAGTATACAACAATACGAGAATCTGTTAAATGTGATATAGGCTAAAAAGAAAACATAGTATACACCTACAGTTGTATGCGTTAGATATGGTATGGCGAAGAATATATTAGTGTTACTTTATGTTAATTTATATATTATAGATGAAATATAAACATAAAAAATACAAGTGTAAACATAATGGATTAACTTACAAAAATTAATGTTAATTTGATATGTCGCAGGATTTCAACCTAGATTAAATAACCGTTATGACCATAAAGGAAGGGAAACTGTTAAAGTATGCAGGAAAAATGCATAAACTAACACCTAGAGAACGTAGAAAGGAAATGCACTCCGAAACTGTTCTTTTGAGCACAGGTCCATATGAACTTTTTTTTTTCTTATTCTGATGTGAGGAATCGCTTATCAAAATACATTTATATAACACCCTGTATATTCAACTTTATATCCGGATCTGAGTTAGATTCATTTACCAATCTCATTTACTGTACCATCCGCCAAACAGACTGACTGAAATGAAAATGATAACGGAAGAAGAAATTTTTGTGAGTACGGCGAAGTACAATCATCAGAATACGTAGTGAATATGTAGTTTGTTATTCTACGGGTAAAAGTAGAAAACATTATGAATGTAAAGAATAAAAGGAAGAAAACAAAATCGAAATACTAAAAAGTAAAGAATCAATGAAGGATTTAGAACTTCTAATAGAATATGTTATGTTCAATTTATGTAAGAAAATAATTAAGAAAAAATGTGAATTAGTGACTCAATAGTACAAGTAATATAAAATATTTTTTATTGTGAATAAATAGTGAAATTGAAAAGAGAGAGAGAGAAAAAAAAACTTGAGGTATCGAAACAAATCAGAATTAGTTCTGGAAATACTTAGAACTAAAACATACCTTCTTCACATTTGTGTTTCAAGTGTATGTGTGTATCTCTTTTCGTCTAATTTACAACCTTAACAGTGATGTAAACACGAATACAGTAGAGTAGCGAAAACTCGGCCTAATGTAAAATGGCCGAGTTTGTGAAAATGCCAAGTTATCGGGAATGGGGTTAAAAAAGAATAAGTACGAGTATTTTCTCAGAAAATACAGTACTGTACTCGTATGTATTGGTTGCTTGAGAATATATCAGAGAAAAAATTGCCCAAATACCATTAAACAAAGGACAAATACGTACTTTATGAAGGCATAAAGCTGTCTATAATGAAAATTAACTAGCCGACTATGCAAAAACTGGTTACAGTTTTTTTTTTTTTTAAAAAAAGAAATGTGTAATGTCCTGTTGTTTTCCGCACTCCACCCTGCGTTTTCCTGCTTCATCGCGAGTTTTGCTCCTTCATCATTCATTTTTTCGCCCTACCAGGGAATGGCCGAGTTATCCGGGCTACTGGATTTTCGAGTGACGAGTTTTCGGAACTCTACTGTATATTCATTTACAAACGGGAAAACAAAAAACAAGTGTGTTTTCATAACTAACGATGTAAGACTGTATATATATATATATTAGCTCGTCGTAGTCTGTGGAGTTAACAATTCTAATTTGCATTATATTAGTTCAGCTGTGTTTTCGTAAATGAACCCCAAAAAATGATACCCATCACTTTCCCAGCGGATTTTTTCTCTTCGACATTTTTCGGCCTTAGTGACCCACTATGGCACCACTGCATAGACTAAGTTTTGGTTTCGGGATCATACATGTATAATTGCGTTCCATCAATAGTAACAATTTGTTTAATAAAGTTGGAAGCATTCACCGAGAAACGGTGCAACACACTCTGTGCACAGTTCCGTCTTGTCCGTTTCCAGTCAGCTGTGAGGAGTTTGGGCACCCACTTTGCCGACAATTTTTTCATACCAAGTTCTTTAAGCACGATGTAATGCACCAGTTCCACACTGATCCCTAGAGTCTCTGCAATACGTGAAGGATCAGTTCGCCTGTCTGCGAGGATCATATCGTGTACACGATCCCCTGTTTCCACGGCCACCACTGTTTTCGATCTTCTACATCTCTACTCATTTTCTGCGCTCCTCCTGAACTCTGCTACCCACGATTTCACTGTGCTATATGAAGACAGTCATTGACCATTGTCTGTGTCAATTTATCAAAAATTTCCTTTGCTCTTATATTGTTTGAGAAGAAATATTTGATTATTGTTATCTTCTCATATTTGATAAAAGTCACAATGTATTTCGCCATGGTCACTTCAAACCTACAACAAAAGACAAGTATTTGAAATACATTTACGATTTTTTGCGAAACATCCTCTAAAATACAGTTATATAACATACTATACGTATTTTCAAATATGAGTTCATTTACTTTGTTAGGCCGGAAACTTTCTAACTCTCCTCGTAATTCCTGGGTAATAAATTTCACAAGTTAGTGGTACGGTAAATGCAAATGATAGAATATTCTAAACAATTACATGAAATTTCTTGTCTTTCCTATTAGTAATATTCAGCAAACTCTGGGCAAACATTACACTGTTATACAATATGCGATTTTCTTTTTGCCACAGATTGCATATCTGCTGCATGTGGAATAGAACATATTCAATTCAAAGGCTCACACTCAATTCTGAATTCATAATGTATACAGAAAATAGCAGGCTTACTACTAGATCCTGAAAACTAAGAAGTTAATGCTTCTCCTCGGGTGTGCAATCTTTTGATTGCTTTGACATAGCATTCTACCCTTCCAACACAGCCAAACATATACCAAACATATACATTTACATATACCTTGTGTTATTTAGTCGGTATATTTCAATCGCACCCTTCCTCAGGGTACTTTTTCCTTTGTCTTTCCTTCATAGTTAATAGAATAATTTCTCCATATCTTACAATGTGTCGAACTATCCTATTTCTTGTTTTCGAAATAGTCTTCAGTATATTTGTCTCCTACTATTTCAACTCTCTTTCATTTAATATCTTACCTATTATCTATATTTTTAACTTCTTTCTATAGCATCACATTTGGAATACTTTCAATGCCCGTTTTTCCTCTCATCGTAGAGTGTACGCCTCACATCTATACAACACGATACTTCATTCATATTCTTTCATGAGGTTTTTCTTCAGTTCTATGTCGATATCTCCAGCTAAAAGCTTTTGGTTTTCCTCGAATATCTTCTCACCTGAGCTATTGTGGACTTTACATCTTGTTTCCATCTATTGTTGCCTGTTATTTTATTTCCTAGGTAACGTTCATTTTCTTTACATCTATTATTGCCTATTATCTTATTCTCTGAAAACATACATCTTGTTTGCATCAATTATTACTTGCTATTTTATTTTCTAAGTGGCAAACATCTTGTTTTCATCTATTATTTATTGCCTGTTATTTTATTTCCTAAGTAACAGAATTCCTGTATCTCTTCCACAAAATGATCTAATTTGATCTTCAATTTTATTGTGTATCTAATGGTTAAAATATGTACAGTAACTCAAAGAGAGAAAAAAGTAGGGTTAAGTTCCAAAGTTGGTCGTCCGTTTCTAGCAAAGTTTTGAAAATTTACCGGGAAGAAACGAATAATTTGCTTGTTTGTGTGCTTCATAATGTATAAGGAGAGCGAAAGTTGTGTTTATTTTTATATATATATATATATATATAAACGGTTCTAAACATGGAACTATTTTGTAGGCGAAGGAAACTACCTGGCGCAAGGTTACTTCATGGTAGGTGGGAATGTAATGAGCATTTGTTTTATAAACATGGCTGGTGATAATCATGAAAATCTATTAAAAGTACGTAAAAGCCATGGTAAATTTTTCCTTAAAAATAGCACAATTACGTTATTTCCTAAGTAGGTTTCGGTCATCAAGGATTGTATATAGAAGGTCATAAAAAATAACACTCATATTCCCCGTTGGTTTTACAATAACTCCATCTGCCTTTCGTTCCATTTCTTTAAAACAGGAAATGATTCAACAACATAAAGAAGGTATTGCCATCCGACCTTTCAAATGCAGACATCGCATTCATCTTGAGGTATTGTAGTAAAGAGACCGAAGAGTGAGCATGTATATATAGAGAGTATTTAGGGGCAAATCCACGAATGGAGTCTTGTGATTGGCTGAGGGAAATACTGGCGTCTGATTTGCTGTTGTTGTCGCTACTAGAAATGGCTATGTTGAATATCTGTTTTTGTTCCTGAAAAGGGCCGACCAGATTGGGCTGAGTTGAAACCCATTGTCTCTATTGAGACTGTTCCTTTCCAGTGAGATAGCTATGGCTTTCTTTATTGTTCTTTTCCAAAAATTCCTGCACTTGGCTACTATGATGGTATTTGTAAAATCAATTGTGTCCAAGTTGTAGGCTGTGCTCTGCTAGTCCTGACTTTCCTCAGCCAATCACAAGCCCCCATTTATGGATCTACCCCTAAGTACTCTCTACATATACATGCTCACGTCTCCGGTCTCTTCGTTACAATTCCTGAAGATAAACGCGATGTCTGCATTCGAAACGGCTGCACTTGGCTGATAACCCGAGAAGAGTTACTGAAATATATAATGTTTTAAAAGACAGATAGGAAATAAAAGTACTTTAAAATGAAGTTAAACAGATAGTGTTAGAGTTGATATGAGTAGTAGTGTGTTTAAAATTTATATTACTGTTATGGTTAATTAATTAAATAGTTGAAATATTAAAAAGAAACTTTGTATATGAATGTACAATCATGAACATTTTCTTAGTGTTGCACGAAAAGAAAAAATAACTAAAACGTTAAAAAACAAATAACTTTCAGAAAAACCCAATACGAAAATAAGCCACAAGGACTTATTACGTACAAGTTGTTTGTCACATTCTTTACTCTCTCAAACTAGTATATAAAATTGAAAAATTGAAACATTATTGTTATTGTATCATTGTATTCTATTCGTCAACGATGACAGTCTTCAAGATAAGCTACATCGAGTTGAGGAAGAGACATCCAAATGTAAAATGTAAGTTTTAACCTTTTGAATATTTAGTCTCAGAAGAAGTAATTTATTCAATGGCAGTTTCCTACTAGGTCTCTTTGATAACAGCTTTTAAAGCTTAATTATTGTTGACTAGCAGCGTTCACCCCGCTTCGCTGCGGTCACCCCGGAACGCAATAAATTTTGTTACTTAGATAATTTTTACTTTTTCGCTTTCAAATTGCAGTAAATGTTAAAATTATAGCGCCTGTCATTTATGTTAACCCGCCGAGTCACATGGTCATGCGGGTTGCATATAAATACGTTTATTTTTACCTATGATGAACTAATAACAAAGGATTTGTACGTATGGACACTTGAATGGTCAATTATCTCAAGACACTGGTAATTAAAAATTAAAGTGATATGATAAAAACCATCTAGGGTCCAAATCCTAATAACCCCCCAAAAATGAAAGAAATTGGTTCAGCCGTATTAGCGTGATGAGTTCACAAAGGATTTGTGCGTTCTCTTTTATATATATAGATTGTTAAATTTAATTATTACTTATTTGCAAACTATATTTGAGTTCATTGAATTAAAAAAAATACTGTTTATTGCAACATGTTTGCATGTGTATAATAATGTTATAAGTAATCTCTTGTAATAAATATATATATTGAAATTCTTTTCTTTCACATATACTACCTAAAAATAGTAATAAACTATTATCAAGAGTAAAGATACTACCACTATACATATTCATACCGAAAGATAATTATCACCTCTAAATTAAACATTACAGCTTCCATAAACAGAGATAGACCGCACAGTTATAGGAAGTAACTTCTGTTATTATGTGTTTTCGAAAATTTTAGCCCAAATAAGCCTTTAGTTATGTTCACGGGGTGTATAAACCCTTATTTTTTTTATTTATTTATTTATTTATTTATTTATTTTATTTTTTATTTATTTATTTATTTATTTATTTTTTTTTTTTTTTAGAGAGAGAGAAAGAGAAAATTCAAGGTGATGTTTGCTGTCAACGAACTATGAGTTTTCTACGGACGGGAATGATACCGATAATGAGAGTTCACGAATCAACGTAAAAATTCCTTAACGAACACATACCGAGGATGACGACAAGGAGTAGTTGAAACGTATACTAAAACGTTAATAGGGTTACCTGAATAAATGACTTCAACGTTGGTTTATTATTATTATTACGGGTGTCTATCGGTCACGAATGTCACGAAAAAGTCACGAAATCAGAAAACGGTCATGAAAGTCACGAAATTTAGCTTTTGGGTCACGATTTTTTTAGCTGTGCAAATGTAATTACAGATTGGAAAATTTTGTTCTATAAAACATCAGAATTCAACACCAAAAATGTCTGTGCTTGGCTTTAGACGCTACCAAATCGCAAGCAAAGTACGTTTGCATCGCATGGATGAAAATTCGGCCTAATTCGCACCCAAATTCGCTCTGGAAAATGTTAGGAAATTTTATGATTTGGTAAAGAAAAGCTCACGAAAAAATCACGAAATTTCATGGTGGAATTTTAGTAGACACCCTATATTATTATTATTATTATTAAAAGATCCTAACCCAGAGAGACCTAACGAGAAGAATTATGCCTGGTTCAACAAGATATCTAGAATGGCTCAAGGTGTTTGCAAATGTTTTGAGGAATCTAGTACTGTGTGCTCTAGCATACAAAACGTAATTGAAAATGCATGGGATTATTTCAAGAAGCAATAAGATTCCAAAATTCAAACTTTGGGGAACTTAAAGATTACTGATAAGCGAGTGAACTCAGATCGATGTGACATACTTGTAAAACTTCGGTGGAGACACTTCCAAACGGAATCCTGGTGGTGTTATAAGTATTAAATACGTTGCACGAATGGATAAATATATTTCGTCCGGTTTGCTAATGTCACTATATATGCAGTAATAAAATATCTCTCCTACATATATGTACAGTTTACTGTACATGGAAATTTCAAAATATAGAAGAAAATCTACAATAAAAATCCTCATTAATTAATGTAGATTGAACAAATTAAAATTTGTGTACGAATAGTAGCAAAAAGTGAGTTGTATGTGCTCTTGACATATAGGATAAAAGGAACTCGATAGTCAAAATCAAGACTAAGTAAATCCAGAGATCACTTTTTTTTTTTCCTGTAGGCTATTATATTGAAATATGGCAGAACAAAAGTTAGGCAGGCTTAAAATACGCATAACTTGCGAAAAACAAAAAGCAACAAAAATCATGAGTAGAACCTTAAAAGTACATGATGAAAAGGAAACACAATAATAGTATAGCGCGGAAGTTCCAAGGGATTTGCTAAAAGATCATACAAAATTCGGTAGTTCTATTCTACCAAAAATTCTGAAAATAACTGGAATACAAGTACGGAAAGAAAAGTACATAATAGTCTGTCAAATGTAAGAGAGAATGAATATGGAATGTCTTATACCAAGTAAAAATATGACACAAATCATCAATGATCGGCGTACTAGCTTGCAATGAGAATTTCTAGAAAATTAATTACTTACAGTAAGTATTCCACTTATAAACCATAGCATTCACAGTAATAAACTCATATATTCACATTCATCACACACACTACCAAAACCTAATTTAATTTATAAGCCGATTAGGTTGAAAAAGATTCAATTTTGACACCAAAGTTTTCCTTCCTATTTGATAGCAGCCTGTGATCTGACGATCCCAGGTAGCGCTGCACTTGAACAAAATTTTCATTCCAAAAAGTACCACCAGAGGTCATAGAGAGCCATAAATTTTCTTGAAATGATTTAAATCTCAATTAGGATATTACTATCACAATTTGGAGGAAAACTTATTATTTTCATTTAATAACAGAAAAATCGAGGCTAATTATGATTTATAATTATTTTCGAAAATTCAAAATCTTGGCTATTTAATGACATGTTACAAGATGCAACCGTTTTCTCAACACACGGTTCAGAAGCACGCCGGATTGATTTTGTACGACTGTTCACAAACGTTTGTCTCACTTGCTCTACAACATCTTCAGACGTACGGGGACGACCTGAACATTTGTTGTGTCTTACCGAACATCCAATTTCAACAAAATCCTTATGCCACTCATAAATAGTAGGCCTGCTGAGAGGATCTTTACCATACTTTGTACGAAAATTACGTTGCACAGTTGTCACAGACTTGGATTCTTTAAATCAAAACACAGCTAGCACACTCGAGACGAGTAAAGGCAAGCAGGAGTATCTTTGCTGCAACTGCCGCTAGCGCTTGAGGTGGCTTGTTTCTCAACTAGTATATTGTGTGTCGCAAAACTTGATGCATTTTGCCACCAAATGACACCAAAACCATGTCTCTAAGATTAAATAAATCAATCAATATGAGTTTTGAAAATTGTGAACTCCTTTTTCATATATGAGGCAATGAAAAATCAGAATTTAGAGTAGGAAAAACAATATGAAATTCTTTTCAACAGATTATTAGAAATGGAAAGGTATATAAAAAGGTGGTAAACGAACTAGAAACCAGTTCCTCACCTACCCTAACCTTACCTAACCTAAACTAAGCATCAACAATAAGTCATCACATGACTCTATACCAGTAATGAATCTACAAGAGCAGATTCGTTCTCAAAACCAGAATCAAAAGGTCCAAATCATTAATTCGAATAAAATGAATGAAATGACCAAAGTAAAAACTTGCCCTATTTTTTATACCCGGACATAAACACACACATACACGCATAAATATCTAGAATGATGCTCAGATATCAAGAATGAGAACTGGGATCATATGAGTGAAATGGTAAGGCTATTTATATTTGAAACGCCATTATCAACAATTGTCGATCCATTACTGGATGAAGGACTTCCCAATACTTTTTGGCAACAATCTATCTTGGACAGCTCGTTTCATCATTTCGTCATACCACCTTGTATTAATACACTCTGTAAGTCACTTCTAGTCACGCGTGGTTTTGTTTACTAAGATAATAACTATCTACTATCTCTTACACATATATATATATATATATATATATATATATTAGGGATTGTAGATAGATGGAAAAATTTGCACATCAATGTACCGTGCAAGAGGACTTTTTGTCTTCTTTTGATGTAATGAATCACTTTCTGAAGTATGTGCAAATCTCTATTTCGTTCCAATTGCCAGTATTCAAGTTTCGATTCCAAGTTGGCACCCCTGTCACTCGTACATGACAAGGAATTCGACAACATGCAAGATGACTTTTTGTCTTCTTTTCATGTGACGAATCACTTCCCAAAGTATGTGCACATCTTTCTGTTTCGTTCCAATTGTCACAATTCGAATTTCGATTACAAGTTGGCAACTCTGTCACTCTTATACGACGCGGAATTCGACAATATACACGAGAACTTTTTGTCTTGTTTTGATGTCAGGATCACTTCCCAAAGTATGTGCACATCTTTCTGTTTCGTTCCAATTGTCACAATTCGAATTTCGATTACAAGTTGGCAACTCTGTCACTCTTATACGACGCGGAATTCGACAATATACACGAGAACTTTTTGTCTTGTTTTGATGTCAGGATCACTTCCCGGAGTTTGTGCACATCTTTCAGGTTCACCCTATATATATATATATATATATATATATAATATAACAGAGAGAACCAGTTGTTAAAAATTAGGATAGCATTACTGGCTATCACAGTGTCTAAATTACCTCTGAATGACTGAAACAACATAACACTGACAGTCTTCCAAATGTGAAGTAGAATGAAAGTAAAATGTCTCCAAAAAAAAAAAAAATCATCAATCGCCGTGGATTATAACAAATATTAAAATATTTAGGACAAGAATACTCGACAAACTGTCATTTTATATAGAATGTTACTCGCTAATGTGGAAGTAATAGATGATGTCAAAAGGGTGGAAGTATGTGGTTTGTGTGAGAGTACTTTCCTGAAAAGTAAATATACATGGTATAGTACGGGATGTAAAAGAAAATTTTACATTAAATGAAACAAATATTACCATTAGTAAAATTAGAAACAAGAGCAATAAAACCAAACGACGATGGAAATGCGGAAATGATGTACTTAATACCGAAGACATGCAAAGGTGTAGATGGGTACGAAGCGTAGAGTGAGGGAGAGGGTTATATAGACAAACTTAAAGAATTAACATAATCATTATCATCATAGATGTTTTGCCCTTATTGGCAGGTCATCTGCTGCACCCGAGAAGCTTCCGTGCTCCACAGTCTTCAGCTAATCTCTTCACGTATGATTTTCCTGTTTTTATATCTTCCATTAATTGTAGTCTCCTTCGCTGTCTCCTCTCTTTCTTGTCCCTCATGATAAAGTTTCTTCTTAGTCAATGTCCCAACTAGTTTCTCTTCATTTTCTCAATAATATCTAAAATTGTTCTTTTCTCCCCCGCCATTTTTAACACCTTCTCATTTATTTTACGATACTGGGGCCGTGGTGGCTCAGTGGTAGAACGTTCACCGCTGGTGAATGGGGTCCTTGGATTGATCCCAGCTCGCCCAATGAGCCTGGTGGTAGGCAAACATTGTGTACGTGGGTTTTCTCGGGGTTCTCCCATTTCCTCCCACTTTCTTCATTCCACTATTTCATTCATTTCTCATCATCATCTCTTCTTTAGCGTAACCAGCATAACCGTCGGACGTAAAACTTAAAGATTTCATTTTTTTCTTTTTACGACTCAGTTGATTCTCTTCAGTCTTCCCCGCACTGATATTTCGAAAGCTGCTAGTCGTTTTCCATTACTTTTGTGTAATGTCAATGTTTCTATCCCATACAGTACAATAGTCTACTAGGGACGTAGAGTCCATTAAGGCTAGAAAGTTAAGCCTATCAAAATAATCCTATATCAGTCTCAAAAAATCTTTCTAGACATGGATACAATGAATTTTATTGGTTTATTTATAATGCGCTTCTAAACATCAAGCAAATACTAATAGATTTTGAAGTACAGCTCCTGAAACATCACGTTGGAGCTTATCTTTCCCTAGCCTTCAGCCCTTCAGTAGCGACTCGTAGTCTGTACAACCACCGGTTGCAATGTTGCAATATCAAAGGTATGTAGGTACGCGCAAGTGTTCCCCTCCCCCAGCATTCTTGAGTCCTATCCAAGAAATATTCAGGAAATATGAAGAGGAAAGTCTTTTAAGCTCTATTTGTATATTATTGATTAAATTATTTCTCGAATATTAATTTAATATATAAGCTATTTCCTTTTTTTCAACCAACCACTATCAATGTACGTTTATACACTATTTATATACAAAACCTCTACACTCATGTTATTGGACACGAGATAAATCGAATATATAGTATGTGCTGTAAGCCATGAATGATGGCGTTAATCCGAAAAGAAGAAAAAAAGCAAGAAAATTGCATGCACGCAGTTAAACAAAATTATTTAATTATATAAACTATGCATTATTTTAGAATGGAAGATCTTTCTTCGATCTTTCGGGCATCAAATTTTTCTATGACTTTATTGAAATCTGAAATGCTGCTCGCCAAGTTTCTCTGAATAGAAAGCATCGCTACCGCAAATATTTTCCGCTTTATTTTCTTTGGGGTCCAGAAACACCTCTCTCCTTCGACAATATGCATTTTGTTAGCATTTCTTTGTATAAATATACGGAACAAAAAGTCCATTTTCAGGAACCACGTATTTTTTGTCTGTAAAGAAGCATGAAATCTAAGATGTTTTCCTTTGAAAATTAAAAAAAAAAATAGTTTAACATTCCAGCAAATTAGGCTAAAGAAGACAGGTGAGTATTGGAAGTGAATGATTTGATATTAATTTATGCTCTCCGCCGGAAATCGAACACGGAATCATGTGCACGAAGGACACAGAGCTAGGAATTAGACCTGTAGTAAGACATTTTCTTCTTGGAGACTCGATTGACCCCCCTTCCCCCCCCAGAATAGGATTTTTAAAAAAATAAATCTTATCCCAAGAATTTTCACCTTTGTATTATAAATGTTAAATAAAATCTATTGACTTCGAACGACCGCCTCCCAAACTTTCAGCCTGGATCCGTCCCTGCTACCACCAGACTTATATTTGTTCTTTGCGAGTTTATGTTTTGTGAATAACTTCTTTCTTCCACGCGTCTGTATCTTCCTCACCCTATCAATTGAGTCAAGCGCTGCTAAGCGGAGGAATTCGTAACTATTACAGAAGCTGACCAGTTGCGGCAGAATTTGCAACCGCAAGGGACCAATACGGGAAGATAGGAGCGTTGCAAGAATAAATCCACTTCCCCATGTTAAGAGATAGGAGCTCGCTGCCATATGCTCAATGTTACTGCTTCCAGTGGCAATGTTCGCTGCCACTGGAAAGGTAAATCTCTCTCTTTCTTTCCGTTTTTTAATTGACTTTTTTCAGAAATGCATCAATACTGTTTTGCGCTCAAGAGCAAAGGTTTATTTTTTACTGATACACTACTTTAACACTTAAAAATATTTTTAGTATTTAAAAAAATATCCGGTTGCACAACCATGCAACATATAGTACCAGCCGCCACTGCAGCCCTTGTCAAGTAGAGTGGGCGGTGACAGCCACTCTGCAATCGCTCTCAGCAGACGAAAACTATTTTAGCAATGCACAAAGTTATTCAACACAATGCCACGAAAGTGGACAAATGCTGACAAAGCCAACTAAGGTTAGCCTTTTAGGTGTTCGGAATGGCAAAAGCTACAGACGGAGTCTTGTCAGGAAATAGAAAACAGAAAGAATATGAAAAATTTAGCAGCTGGTATTCAGTAAGAGCTTCCGACGAAATAAACATAAAAATATGAATAGTACATTATTGTGTACCGGTTCGTGTTGTCGCAATGCAAAATTTTAATTTTTGTTTGCGGTAATAATCAGCATAGCAGTTATAATTGCTGGTATTTTTTGCGTTGCATTGAGTTCCCAAACAGAAAATGCAGGTGGTTTACAGGCCCCTGTGAAACATATATAAACAGGCATATTTTTACAGGCATCTGTACAGGCGCCTGAAAATGGAACACTTTCATTATATATGAGACAGGTGTCGATTTTTTCAAGATCATTGCATGTTCATTTCACGGAAACAGGTAGTTTTCATGTTGATAGGGTTAAAACCTTGCAACGTGAAAAATGCGTGTAAACAACATGTAGAGAGTGGAAAGACATGTACGTAACCGGCATATTCCATGTAGTTGACATATACGTTACCTCATGAGGATCTGACGGCAGCTGCTTTTCATTTGATAAAAATGTAATTGACATGTTAAATACTTGTGAAATACAGGTGTTAGGATACTAGATTATAAGCTGCACGCTTTAAGGAATAATACTACTAATCCATCTAATCCATCTAATCTAATCCAAGGATCTGCGCACGCCTCTGTATATATGTGTCAGCACCTTGCGTATGTGCATGTCAAAGTGGAGACTTGATGTCTGGATATTGCATGTTCCCTACGTCTGTAACGTGAATGTTTCACTCTAATCAACCTTGTCCTTCGCATTTACCTGTTTAAGCTATTTACTCACTACACGTATGTGTTTAATCCATTTAGTGGCAGTCATGATCATTGCACGTTCCCATTCATCTGTGCATTGCCTGTACACTGCATATAGGTGAGTTCACACTTTGCATGTTACAGGCAATGTGTCCAATTCTATTCCAATGCACTATACATGTGTCAGGACCTTGCATATGTGCATGGCAAACTGGAGACTTGGTGCCTGAATATTACATGTTCCGTACACCTATAACATTAATTATTCACTCCAATCAACCCTGTTCATTGCGTGCATCTGTTTAACCCATTTATTGGCAATCATGATCATTGCATTTTCCATTTACCTGCACGTTGCCTGTACATTGCATATAGGTGGGTTCACACTTCGCATGTACACCGAGATAATACAGGCAATGTATTCAGTTTAATCCCATGTATTATACATGTGTCAGGACCTTGCATAGTGAATGTCGAATTGGAGACTTGTGCCTCAATATTGCATGTCTCCTATGCCTATAATGTGAATGTTTAGCTCCAATTCACCTTGCTCACCACACGTATCTGTTTAATCCATTTATTGGCAATCATGATCATTGTATGTTCCCGTTCACCTGTACATTACCTGTACACTTCACATAGGGAAGTTACACACTTACACATGTACACGAAAATGATAAATGTAAAATAACATATTCTACATCATGCTTTTTCCATGCTATACGCTATACATGGTATTTATATGAAATGTGAATGTCACACATGTATTTTACATGTTCATAATCAGACACCTTCCTTGTACTTTTCATTCTTACTGTATTGCGAAAGTTATCAAAAATCCATTCAAGGTACTTTACATGCACATATTCCCTCCATTTACTTGCATGTGAGTGACTACGTGTACATTGCATATTCTCATTTTAATGTACAGGTTCTGTACAACGCGTGATTCCGTGCAAAATTTCCAACAAAAGTTTAATACTTTTTCGACATGCATAACACCTGAAAACAATCTGCCTGTAATATTTTATTTACATGTCTTTTCGCCGAAAAAGCGCCTGTATAATGCCTGTCGAAATCTCACAGGCTTTTACAGGCAGTTCCATTTACAAAATATTAACCCTGATTGCTTTGCAATATTAACATGTATATCGAATAGCATTCTTGCTGATAGAATTTAATATTGAATTCAATCTTTGATTTTGTAATCCCATACATTTTCAGAAGTAAAAATCGTCCAAGCTAGAGCTTCAAATACACGAAAAATTCACCCTTATTTACCATACATGATCATATATATCAGCATAATCTGTTAAAAATAGAATAGAAAATATTTTGTTATATATAACAGCGAGTTATTAACATTAAAGTTGAGTCCAGAATTGCCTAGTTTGCCATGAAATGTAATTCTTCATATAAAATAAAGTAGGATTTAGCGATTCAATATGTTGCGGTTTTAAACTGAAGTGGCACATTCTGCAGTTAGATAAATTTTTCTTATATCAAACTGATAATCTTCGTTTTTGATTAATGCAACCACTTTCCCTAATTAAAGATATTTTATATCCATATTTTTAAAAATCAAGTAAATTTTTGAATATGCGCTAACTTTTAAACATTTGGCATTGATTTTACTAAACTATGATTGGAAAGGGCCGCGGTGGCTCAGTGGTAGAGCGTTCACCTCTGGTGCTTGGGGTCCCGGGTTCGATCCCAGCCCCCGCCAAGTGAACTTTGTGGTGGACAAACACCGTGTGCGTGGGTTTTCTCGGGGTTCTCCAGTTTCCTCCCACTTTCTTCATTCCACCATTTTCATTCATCACTCATCATCACAGTCTCCTTTAGCCTAACCGGCATAACCGCGGGACGTAAA
This sequence comes from Thermobia domestica, assembly GCF_964235325.1. Classification (NCBI taxonomy): domain Eukaryota; kingdom Metazoa; phylum Arthropoda; class Insecta; order Zygentoma; family Lepismatidae; genus Thermobia; species Thermobia domestica. Next base: position 312,392 of record NW_027655913.1, read on the forward strand.
ACTTAAAGATTTCATTTTATTTTTTTATGATTGGAAACTTATATACATAACGCTCAATATTCTGTTTATCTATTTTATTTTTTTTTAAATTTTACTTCTAGGGGAGATCGATAGCACAGCCATTCCTTGTAACCTGGTTTGCCTTGCAAACTTGCAGGTAGACAGTACTGCACAGACTAAGCGGTGTTTATATTTTCATTGTAGAGTCATACAGTTCATCGCAGTTAAGCACATAGTTTTAGATAGGCTACGAGCGAAATATTTATTGGGTGTGTAAATGAAAATATATTTGGATCAATATTCCAAATGAATTCAGAAGTGAGTTGCGGTATTTGTGGAGCGTACATTTCCTAACTCAGGGACAGAATGCGAGAGGCTCCAGCATATACAGGGTGCATTCAGCAGCCTAAAGAGGATATGGCTCAAATATGCGAACAACGTAGATGTAGTACAACGTCTCACCAACATTGTATTTTAATCCATGAGTGAAGTTAATGAAAGTTGAGAACGGAACTTTGTTATAAGTGTTTCCCCTTACGTCAAAAAGTGAATGCTAGTTTGGTGACTATTGAATAGGAAGACGTGGCTCATATTAGTGTATGTGGTGTTGCTGTGTGTAATATTCAACGTGATGAAGTTGCCTGGCGATGGAATAGATATTGCATCGTTCGAAGAAGGTGGACTAAGAAACTATATATACTAGAGCCTCTCAAAACTAGTCCTGAGGATGGAAATAGTTTGTTCCCGAAACGCCGCTAGTATTTCTGAACTTCATTTGGTTACAGAATACATATGTAGCATCAAAGCAGGTATTCGGTTCTGATAAGTTTATAGAATAGGGCCATGATATATTATTTTATAAGGAGCACATATTCAGATTACACTTGGTTAGTATTGATTGGTTGCTCGTCTAACGAAAGCATTACTGTGCAAGGTTAATCAAGTAAGAGGGATGACTGTGCTGTCGATTTCCGCGTGGAGGGTAGGTAACTCTGCCGGGGCCAGTTCCAAGCCTGGCTGCAGTTAGTGAAAATAAATTAAATGAAAATAAAATCTGAACAAAGCAAATACCAAAATAGAAATAATATGTTTTACAGTTTCGAGAATCTATTATTGGTTTTATCAATGTGTGTTTTATGCAATAATATATTGCCGACAGTATTATATATTATAATGATATGGTATTTACTTCTAAAAATTTATGTATATTTAGCAGCAAATCAGTTATTTTCACTTACGAAAAGAGGAGGACCCACGGGACAGTAATAGTGAGCATTATGTATATAAACGTCAACTGTGGGAGCGTCTAACCTATCTATGTAGTTCTAAAAGTGTGAATCAATTCTGAATTCAGTACACTACATGTAAAAGTGTTCTTCCTAAGTCAATGTATCCACTAATTTTTATTCGATTTCCATATTAAGGTATGTTACTTTACGTGTAATTTTACGGTATCATCTTGTGGGGCACGTCCATTCCATTATGAAATTAGCAGATTAAAAAACTGTTACCACTTTCCAGACCAAGCAAATTTCACTGTGAATAATCAGAAAACGACATTAAACGAATCTTTCGTTTCCTGTTCCAGACAGTTATTTTGTTACCATTAATGACCGTATTAACATTGATTGCTGTGCAATATTAACTTGTAATCGGATAGCATTCTTGGTGATAGAATCTAATATTGAATTCAATCTTTGATTTTGTAATCCCATACATTTTCAGAAGCAACAATCGTCCAAGCTAAAGATTCAAATATACGAGAAAATGTCTCTTATTTACAATAGATGATCATATACCTGAGCATAATCTGTCTAAAATAGAATAGAAAATATTTTGTTATATGTTACCGCGAGTTATTGGCATTAAAGTTTAGTCCAGAATTGCCTAGTTTGCCATAAAATGTAATTCTTCATATAAATTAGAGTAGGATTTAGCGATTTAACCGGTTGGGGTTTAAACTAAAGCGTCATATACTGCAGTTAGTTACATTTTTATTATAACAAACAGATAATCTTCGTTTTTAAATAATGCAAAGACTTTCCCTAATTGAAGTTATTTTTTCTCCAAATTTTTAAAAATCAAGTAAAGTTTTGAATATGCGCTAACTTTTATACATTTGGCATTGATTTCACTAAACTATAGTTGGAAACTTATATACATAATGCTCATATTCTGTCTCTCTTGTTTTTTTTTTACTTTTTTTTTTTTTTTACTTTTGGGGAGATCGATTGCACAGCCATTCCTTGTAACCTGGTTTGCCTTGCAAACTTGCAGGTAGACAGTACTGCACAGACTAAGCGGTGTTTATATTTTCATTGTAGAGTCATACAGTTCATCGCAGTTAAGCACATAGTTTTAGATAGGCTACGAGCGAAATATTTATTGGGTGTGTAAATGAAAATATATTTGGATCAATATTCCAAATGAATTCAGAAGTGAGTTGCGGTATTTGTGGAGCGTACATTTCCTAACTCAGGGACAGAATGCGAGAGGCTCCAGCATATACAGGGTGCATTCAGCAGCCTAAAGAGGATATGGCTCAAATATGCGAACAACGTAGATGTAGGACAACGTCTCACCAACATTGTATTTTAATCCATGAGTGAAGTTAATGAAAGTTGAGAACGGAACTTTGTTATAAGTGTTTCCCCTTACGTCAAAAAGTGAATGCTAGTTTGGTGACTATTGAATAGGAAGACGTGGCTCATATTAGTGTATGTGGTGTTGCTGTGTGTAATATTCAACGTGATGAAGTTGCCTGGCGATGGAATAGATATTGCATCGTTCGAAGAAGGTGGACTAAGAAACTATATATACTAGAGCCTCTCAAAACTAGTCCTGAGGATGGAAATAGTTTGTTCCCGAAACGCCGCTAGTATTTCTGAACTTCATTTGGTTACAGAATACATATGTAGCATCAAAGCAGGTATTCGGTTCTGATAAGTTTATAGAATAGGGCCATGATATATTATTTTATAAGGAGCACATATTCAGATTACACTTGGTTAGTATTGATTGGTTGCTCGTCTAACGAAAGCATTACTGTGCAAGGTTAATCAAGTAAGAGGGATGACTGTGCTGTCGATTTCCGCGTGGAGGGTGGGTAACTCTGCCGGGGCCAGTTCCAAGCCTGGCTGCAGTTAGTGAAAATAAATTAAATGAAAATAAAATCTGAACAAAGCAAATACCAAAATAGAAATAATATGTTTTACAGTTTCGAGAATCTATTATTGGTTTTATCAATGTGTGTTTTATGCAATAATATATTGCCGACAGTATTATATATTATAATGATATGGTATTTACTTCTAAAAATTTATGTATATTTAGCAGCAAATCAGTTATTTTCACTTACGAAAAGAGGAGGACCCACGGGACAGTAATAGTGAGCATTATGTATATAAACGTCAACTGTGGGAGCGTCTAACCTATCTATGTAGTTCTAAAAGTGTGAATCAATTCTGAATTCAGTACACTACATGTAAAAGTGTTCTTCCTAAGTCAATGTATCCACTAATTTTTATTCGATTTCCATATTAAGGTATGTTACTTTACGTGTAATTTTACGGTATCATCTTGTGGGGCACGTCCATTCCATTATGAAATTAGCAGATTAAAAAACTGTTACCACTTTCCAGACCAAGCAAATTTCACTGTGAATAATCAGAAAACGACATTAAACGAATCTTTCGTTTCCTGTTCCAGACAGTTATTTTGTTACCATTAATGACCGTATTAACATTGATTGCTGTGCAATATTAACTTGTAATCGGATAGCATTCTTGGTGATAGAATCTAATATTGAATTCAATCTTTGATTTTGTAATCCCATACATTTTCAGAAGCAACAATCGTCCAAGCTAAAGATTCAAATATACGAGAAAATGTCTCTTATTTACAATAGATGATCATATACCTGAGCATAATCTGTCTAAAATAGAATAGAAAATATTTTGTTATATGTTACCGCGAGTTATTGGCATTAAAGTTTAGTCCAGAATTGCCTAGTTTGCCATAAAATGTAATTCTTCATATAAATTAGAGTAGGATTTAGCGATTTAACCGGTTGGGGTTTAAACTAAAGCGTCATATACTGCAGTTAGTTACATTTTTATTATAACAAACAGATAATCTTCGTTTTTAAATAATGCAAAGACTTTCCCTAATTGAAGTTATTTTTTCTCCAAATTTTTAAAAATCAAGTAAAGTTTTGAATATGCGCTAACTTTTATACATTTGGCATTGATTTCACTAAACTATAGTTGGAAACTTATATACATAATGCTCATATTCTGTCTCTCTTGTTTTTTTTTTACTTTTTTTTTTTTTTACTTTTGGGGAGATCGATTGCACAGCCATTCCTTGTAACCTGGTTTGCCTTGCAAACTTGCAGGTAGACAGTACTGCACAGACTAAGCGGTGTTTATATTTTCATTGTAGAGTCATACAGTTCATCGCAGTTAAGCACATAGTTTTAGATAGGCTACGAGCGAAATATTTATTGGGTGTGTAAATGAAAATATATTTGGATCAATATTCCAAATGAATTCAGAAGTGAGTTGCGGTATTTGTGGAGCGTACATTTCCTAACTCAGGGACAGAATGCGAGAGGCTCCAGCATATACAGGGTGCATTCAGCAGCCTAAAGAGGATATGGCTCAAATATGCGAACAACGTAGATGTAGGACAACGTCTCACCAACATTGTATTTTAATCCATGAGTGAAGTTAATGAAAGTTGAGAACGGAACTTTGTTATAAGTGTTTCCCCTTACGTCAAAAAGTGAATGCTAGTTTGGTGACTATTGAATAGGAAGACGTGGCTCATATTAGTGTATGTGGTGTTGCTGTGTGTAATATTCAACGTGATGAAGTTGCCTGGCGATGGAATAGATATTGCATCGTTCGAAGAAGGTGGACTAAGAAACTATATATACTAGAGCCTCTCAAAACTAGTCCTGAGGATGGAAATAGTTTGTTCCCGAAACGCCGCTAGTATTTCTGAACTTCATTTGGTTACAGAATACATATGTAGCATCAAAGCAGGTATTCGGTTCTGATAAGTTTATAGAATAGGGCCATGATATATTATTTTATAAGGAGCACATATTCAGATTACACTTGGTTAGTATTGATTGGTTGCTCGTCTAACGAAAGCATTACTGTGCAAGGTTAATCAAGTAAGAGGGATGACTGTGCTGTCGATTTCCGCGTGGAGGGTGGGTAACTCTGCCGGGGCCAGTTCCAAGCCTGGCTGCAGTTAGTGAAAATAAATTAAATGAAAATAAAATCTGAACAAAGCAAATACCAAAATAGAAATAATATGTTTTACAGTTTCGAGAATCTATTATTGGTTTTATCAATGTGTGTTTTATGCAATAATATATTGCCGACAGTATTATATATTATAATGATATGGTATTTACTTCTAAAAATTTATGTATATTTAGCAGCAAATCAGTTATTTTCACTTACGAAAAGAGGAGGACCCACGGGACAGTAATAGTGAGCATTATGTATATAAACGTCAACTGTGGGAGCGTCTAACCTATCTATGTAGTTCTAAAAGTGTGAATCAATTCTGAATTCAGTACACTACATGTAAAAGTGTTCTTCCTAAGTCAATGTATCCACTAATTTTTATTCGATTTCCATATTAAGGTATGTTACTTTACGTGTAATTTTACGGTATCATCTTGTGGGGCACGTCCATTCCATTATGAAATTAGCAGATTAAAAAACTGTTACCACTTTCCAGACCAAGCAAATTTCACTGTGAATAATCAGAAAACGACATTAAACGAATCTTTCGTTTCCTGTTCCAGACAGTTATTTTGTTACCATTAATGACCGTATTAACATTGATTGCTGTGCAATATTAACTTGTAATCGGATAGCATTCTTGGTGATAGAATCTAATATTGAATTCAATCTTTGATTTTGTAATCCCATACATTTTCAGAAGCAACAATCGTCCAAGCTAAAGATTCAAATATACGAGAAAATGTCTCTTATTTACAATAGATGATCATATACCTGAGCATAATCTGTCTAAAATAGAATAGAAAATATTTTGTTATATGTTACCGCGAGTTATTGGCATTAAAGTTTAGTCCAGAATTGCCTAGTTTGCCATAAAATGTAATTCTTCATATAAATTAGAGTAGGATTTAGCGATTTAACCGGTTGGGGTTTAAACTAAAGCGTCATATACTGCAGTTAGTTACATTTTTATTATAACAAACAGATAATCTTCGTTTTTAAATAATGCAAAGACTTTCCCTAATTGAAGTTATTTTTTCTCCAAATTTTTAAAAATCAAGTAAAGTTTTGAATATGCGCTAACTTTTATACATTTGGCATTGATTTCACTAAACTATAGTTGGAAACTTATATACATAATGCTCATATTCTGTCTCTCTTGTTTTTTTTTTTACTTTTTTTTTTTTTTTACTTTTGGGGAGATCGATTGCACAGCCATTCCTTGTAACCTGGTTTGCCTTGCAAACTTGCAGGTAGACAGTACTGCACAGACTAAGCGGTGTTTATATTTTCATTGTAGAGTCATACAGTTCATCGCAGTTAAGCACATAGTTTTAGATAGGCTACGAGCGAAATATTTATTGGGTGTGTAAATGAAAATATATTTGGATCAATATTCCAAATGAATTCAGAAGTGAGTTGCGGTATTCGTGGAGCGTACATTTCCTAACTCAGGGACAGAATGCGAGAGGCTCCAGCATATACAGGGTGCATTCAGCAGCCTGAAGACGAGATGGCTCAAATATGCGAACAACGTAGATGTAGGACAACGTCTCACCAACATTGTATTTTAATCCATGAGTGAAGTTAATGAAAGTTGAGAACGGAACTTTGTTATAAGTGTTTCCCCTTACGTCAAAAAGTGAATGCTAGTTTGGTGACTATTGAATAGGAAGACGTGGCTCATATTAGTGTATGTGGTGTTGCTGTGTGTAATATTCAACGTGATGAAGTTGCCTGGCGATGGAATAGATATTGCATCGTTCGAAGAAGGTGGACTAAGCAACTATATATACTGGAGCCTCTCAAAACTAGTCCTGAGGATGGAAATAGTTTATTATTTCCGAAACGCCGCTAGCGGCGTTATTACTAATACTAGCGGCGTTATTCCCGAAACGCCGCTAGTATTTCTGAACTTCATTTGGTTACAGAATACATATGTAGCATCAAAGCAGGTATTCGGTTCTGATAAGTTTATAGAATAGGGCCATGATATATTATGTTATAAGGCGCACATATTCAGATTACACTTGATTAGTATTGATTGGTTGCTCGTCTAACGAAAGCATTACTGTGCAAGGTTAATCAAGTAAGAGGGATGACTGTGCTGTCGATTTCCGCGTGGAGGGTGGGTAACTCTGCCGGGGCCAGTTCCAAGCCTGGCTGCAGTTAGTGAAAATAAATTAAATGAAAATAAAATCTGAACAAAGCAAATACCAAAATAGAAATAATATGTTTTACAGTTTCGAGAATATATTATTGGTTTTATCAATGTGTGTTGAATGTAATAATATATTGCCGACAGTATTATATATTATAATGATATGGTATTTACTTCTAAAAATTTATGTATATTTAGCAGCAAATCAGTTATTTTCACTTACGAAAAGAGGAGGACCCACGGGACAGTAATAGTGAGCATTATGTATATAAACGTCAACTGTGGGAGCGTTTAACCTATCTATGTAGTTCTAAAAGTGTGAATCAATTCTGAATTCAGTACACTACATGTAAAAGTGTTCTTCCTAAGTCAATGTATCCACTAATTTTTATTCGATTTCCATATTAAGGTATGTTACTTTACGTGTAATTTTACGGTATCATCTTGTGGGGCACGTCCATTCCATTATGTTATTAACAGATTAAAAAACTGTTACCACTTTCCAGACCAACCAAATTTCACTGTGAATAATCAGAAAACGACATTAAACGAATCTTTCGTTTCCTGTTCCAGACAGTTATTTTGTTACCATTAATGACCGTATTAACATTGATTGCTGTGCAATATTAACTTGTAATCGGATAGCATTCTTGGTGATAGAATCTAATATTGAATTCAATCTTTGATTTTGTAATCCCATACATTTTCAGAAGCAACAATCGTCCAAGCTAAAGATTCAAATATACGAGAAAATGTCTCTTATTTACAATAGATGATCATATACCTGAGCATAATCTGTCTAAAATAGAATACAAAATATTTTGTTACATGTTACCGCGAGTTATTGGCATTAAAGTTTAGTCCAGAATTGCCTAGTTTGCCATAAAATGTAATTCTTCATATAAATTAGAGTAGGATTTAGCGATTTAACCGGTTGGGGTTTAAACTAAAGCGTCATATACTGCAGTTAGTTACATTTTTATTATAACAAACAGATAATCTTCGTTTTTAAATAATGCAAAGACTTTCCCTAATTGAAGTTATTTTTTCTCCAAATTTTTAAAAATCAACTAAAGTTTTGAATATGCGCTAACTTTTATACATTTGGCATTGATTTCACTAAACTATAGTTGGAAACTTATATACATAATGCTCATATTCTGTCTCTCTTGTTTTTTTTTCTTTACTTTTTTTTTTTTACTTTTGGGGGAGATCGATTGCACAGCCATTCCTTGTAACCTGGTTTGCCTTGCAAACTTGCAGGTAGACAGTATTGCACAGACTAAGCGGTGTTTATATTTTTATTGTAAGGTCATACAGTTCATCGCAGTTAAGCACATAGTTTTAGATAGGCTATGAGCGAATTATTTATTGGGTATGTAAATGAAAATATATTGGATTATTTTCCAAATGAATTCAGAAGTGAGTTGCAGTATTTGTGGAGCGTACATTTCCTAACTCAGGGACAGAATGCGAGAGGCTCCAGCATATACAGGGTGCATTCAGCAGCCTGAAGAGGAGATGACTCAAATATGCGAACAACGTAGATGTAGGACAACGTCTCACCAACATTGTATTTTAATCCATGAGTGAAGTTAATGAAAGTTGAGAACGGAACTTTGTTATAAGTGTTTCCCCTTACGTCAAAAAGTGAATGCTAGTTTGGTGACTATTGAATAGGAAGACGTGGCTCATATTAGTGTATATGGTGTTGCTGTGTGTAATATTCAACGTGATGAAGTTGCCTGGCGATGGAATAGATATTGCATCGTTCGAAGAAGGTGGACTAAGCAACTATATATACTGGAGCCTCTCAAAACTAGTCCTGAGGATGGAAATAGTTTGTTCCCGAAACGCCGCTAGTATTTCTGAACTTCATTTGGTTACAGAATACATATGTAGCATCAAAGCAGGTATTCGGTTCTGATAAGTTTATAGAATAGGGCCATGATATATTATGTTATAAGGCGCACATATTCAGATTACACTTGATTAGTATTGATTGGTTGCTCGTCTAACGAAAGCATTACTGTGCAAGGTTAATCAAGTAAGAGGGATGACTGTGCTGTCGATTTCCGCGTGGAGGGTGGGTAACTCTGCCGGGGCCAGTTCCAAGCCTGGCTGCAGTTAGTGAAAATAAATTAAATGAAAATAAAATCTGAACAAAGCAAATACCAAAATAGAAATAATATGTTTTACAGTTTCGAGAATATATTATTGGTTTTATCAATGTGTGTTGAATGCAATAATATATTGCCGACAGTATTATATATTATAATGATATGGTATTTACTTCTAAAAATTTATGTATATTTAGCAGCAAATCAGTTATTTTCACTTACGAAAAGAGGAGGACCCACGGGACAGTAATAGTGAGCATTATGTATATAAACGTCAACTGTGGGAGCGTCTAACCTATCTATGTAGTTCTAAAAATGTGAATCAATTCTGAATTCAGTACACTACATGTAAAAGTGTTCTTCCTAAGTCAATGTATCCACTAATTTTTATTCGATTTCCATATTAAGGTATGTTACTTTACGTGTAATTTTACGGTATCATCTTGTGGGGCACGTCCATTCCATTATGTTATTAGCAGATTAAAAAACTGTTACCACTTTCCAGACCAAGCAAATTTCACTGTGAATAATCAGAAAACGACATTAAACGAATCTTTCGTTTCCTGTTCCAGACAGTTATTTTGTTACCATTAATGACCGTATTAACATTGATTGCTGTGCAATATTAACTTGTAATCGGACAGCATTCTTGGTGATAGAATCTAATATTGAATTCAATCTTTGATTTTGTAATCCCATACATTTTCAGAAGCAACAATCGTCCAAGCTAAAGATTCAAATATACGAGAAAATGTCTCTTATTTACAATAGATGATCATATACCTGAGCATAATCTGTCTAAAATAGAATAGAAAATATTTTGTTACATGTTACCGCGAGTTATTGGCATTAAAGTTTAGTCCAGAATTGCCTAGTTTGCCATAAAATGTAATTCTTCATATAAATTAGAGTAGGATTTAGCGATTTAACCGGTTGGGGTTTAAACTAAAGCGTCATATACTGCAGTTAGTTACATTTTTATTATAACAAACAGATAATCTTCGTTTTTAAATAATGCAAAGACTTTCCCTAATTGAAGTTATTTTTTCTCCAAATTTTTAAAAATCAAGTAAAGTTTTGAATATGCGCTAACCTTTATACATTTGGCATTGATTTCACTAAACTATAGTTGGAAACTTATATACATAATGCTCATATTCTGTCTCTCTTATTTTTTTTTTTTTTTTTTTTACTTTTTTCTTTTACTTTTGGGGGAGATCGATTGCACAGCCATTCCTTGTAACTTGGTTTGCCTTGCAAACTTGCAGGTAGACAGTATTGCACAGACTAAGCGGTGTTTATATTTTCATTGTAAGGTCATACAGTTCATCGCAGTTAAGCACATAGTTTTAGATAGGCTATGAGCGAATTTTTTATTGGGTATGTAAATGAAAATATATTGGATTATTTTCCAAATGAATTCAGAAGTGAGTTGCAGTATTTGTGGAGCGTACATTTCCTAACTCAGGGACAGAATGCGAGAGGCTCCAGCATATACAGGGTGCATTCAGCAGCCTGAAGAGGAGATGGCTCAAATATGCGAACAACGTAGATATAGGACAACGTCTCACCAACATTGTATTTTAATCCATGAGTGAAGTTAATGAAAGTTGAGAACGGAACTTTGTTATAAGTGTTTCCCCTTACGTCAAAAAGTGAATGCTAGTTTGGTGACTATTGAATAGGAAGACGTGGCTCATATTAGTGTATGTGGTGTTGCTGTGTGTAATATTCAACGTGATGAAGTTGCCTGGCGATTGAATAGATATTGCATCGTTCGAAGAAGGTGGACTAAGCAACTATATATACACTGGAGCCTCTCAAAACTAGTCCCGAGGATGGAAATAGTTTGTTCCCGAAACGCCGCTAGTATTTCTGAACTTCATTTGGTTACAGAATACATATGTAGCATCAAAGCAGGTATTCGGTTTTGATAAGTTTATAGAATAGGGCCATGATATATTATTTTATAAGGCGCGAAAATTCAGAATACACTTGATTAGTATTGATTGGTTGCTCGTCTAACGAAAGCATTACTGTGCAAGGTTAATCAAGTAAGAGGGATGACTGTGCTGTCGATTTCCGCGTGGAGGGTGGGTAACTCTGCCGGGGCCAGTTCCAAGCCTGGCTGCAGTTAGTGAAAATAAATTAAATGAAAATAAAATCTGAACAAAGCAAATACCAAAATAGAAATAATATGTTTTACAGATTCGAGAATATATTATTGATTTTATCAATGTGTGTTTTATGCAATAATATATTGCCGACAGTATTATATATTATAATGATATGGTATTTACTTCTAAAAATTTATGTGTATTTAGCAGCAAATCAGTTATTTTCACTTACGAAAAGAGGAGGACCCACGGGACAGTAATAGTGAGTATTATGTATATAAACGTCAACTCTGGGAGCGTCTAACCTATCTATGTAGTTCTAAAAGTGTGAATCAATTCTGAATTCAGTACACTACATGTAAAAGTGTTCTTCCTAAGTCAATGTATCCACTAATTTTTATTCGATTTCCATATTAAGGTATGTTACTTTACGTGTAATTTTACGGTATCATCTTGTGGGGCACGTCCATTCCATTATGTTATTAGCAGATTAAAAAACTGTTACCACTTTCCAGACCAACCAAATTTCACTGTGAATAATCAGAAAACGACATTAAACGAATCTTTCGTTCCCTGTTCCAGACAGTTATTTTGTTACCATTAATGACCGTATTAACATTGATTGCTGTGCAATATTAACTTGTAATCGGATAGCATTCTTGGTGATAGAATCTAATATTGAATTCAATCTTTGATTTTGTAATCCCATACATTTTCAGAAGCAACAATCGTCCAAGCTAAAGATTCAAATATACGAGAAAATGTCTCTTATTTACAATAGATGATCATATACCTGAACATAATCTGTCTAAAATAGAATAGAAAATATTTTGTTATATGTTACCGCGAGTTATTGGCATTAAAGTTTAGTCCAGAATTGCCTAGTTTGCCATAAAATGTAATTCTTCATATAAATTAGAGTAGGATTTAGCGATTTAACCGGTTGGGGTTTAAACTAAAGCGTCATATACTGCAGTTAGTTACATTTTTATTATAACAAACAGATAATCTTCGTTTTTAAATAATTCAAAGACTTTCCCTAATTGAAGTTATTTTTTCTCCAAATTTTTAAAAATCAAGTAAAGTTTTGAATATGCGCTAACTTTTATACATTTGGCATTGATTTCACTAAACTATAGTTGGAAACTTATATACATAATGCTCATATTCTGTCTCTCTGTTTTTTTTTTTTTTTTTACTTTTTTCTTTTTACTTTTGGGGGAGATCGATTGCACAGCCATTCCTTGTAACCTGGTTTGCCTTGCAAACTTGCAGGTAGACAGTACTGCACAGACTAAGCGGTGTTTATATTTTCATTGTAAGGTCATACAGTTCATCGCAGTTAAGCACATAGTTTTAGATAGGCTATGAGCGAATTATTTATTGGGTATGTAAATGAAAATATATTGGATTATTTTCCAAATGAATTCAGAAGTGAGTTGCAGTATTTGTGGAGCGTACATTTCCTAACTCAGGGACAGAATGCGAGAGGCTCCAGCATATATAGGGTGCATTCAGCAGCCTGAAGAGGAGATGGCTCAAATATGCGAACAACGTAGATGTAGGACAACGTCTCACCAACATTGTATTTTAATCCATGAGTGAAGTTAATGAAAGTTGAGAACGGAACTTTGTTATAAGTGTTTCCCCTTACGTCAAAAAGTGAATGCTAGTTTGGTGACTATTGAATAGGAAGACGTGGCTCATATTAGTGTATGTGGTGTTGCTGTGTGTAATATTCAACGTGATGAAGTTGCCTGGCGATTGAATAGATATTGCATCGTTCGAAGAAGGTGGACTAAGCAACTATATATACTGGAGCCCCTCAAAACTAGTCCTGAGGATGGAAATAGTTTGTTCCCGAAACGCCGCTAGTATTTCTGAACTTCATTTGGTTACAGAATACATATGTAGCATCAAAGCAGGTATTCGGTTCTGATAAGTTTATAGAATAGGGCCATGATATATTATTTTATAAGGCGCACATATTCAGATTACACTTGATTAGTATTGATTGGTTGCTCGTATAACGAAAGCAATACTGTGCAAGGTTAATCAAGTAAGAGGGATGACTGTGCTGTCGATTTCCGCGTGGAGGGTGGGTAACTCTGCCGGGACCAGTTCCAAGCCTGGCTCCAGTTACTGAAAATAAAATCTGAACAAAGGAAATACCAAAATAGAAATAATATGTTTTACAGTTTCGATAATATATTATTGGTTTTATCAATGTGTGTTTTATGCAATAATATATTGCCGACAGTATTATATATTATAATGATATGGTGTTTACTTCTAAAAATTTATGTATATTTAGCAGCAAATCAGTTATTTTCACTTACGAAAAGAGGAGGACCCACCTGACAGTAATAGTGAGCATTATGTATATAAACGTCAACTGTGGGAGCGTCTAACCTATCTATGTAGTTCTAAAAGTGTGAATCAATTCTGAATTCAGTACACTACATGTAAAAGTGTTCTTCCTAAGTCAATGTATCCACTAATTTTTATTCGATTTCCATATTAAGGTATGTTACTTTACGTGTAATTTTACGGTATCATCTTGTGGGGCACGTCCATTCCATTATGTTATTAGCAGATTAAAAAATTGTTACCACTTTCCAGACCAACCAAATTTCACTGTGAATAATCAGAAAACGACATTAAACGAATCTTTCGTTTCCTGTTCCAGACAGTTATTTTGTTACCATTAATGACCGTATTAACATTGATTGCTGTGCAATATTAACTTGTAATCGGATAGCATTCTTGGTGATAGAATCTAATATTGAATTCAATCTTTGATTTTGTAATCCCATACATTTTCAGAAGCAACAATCGTCCAAGCTAAAGATTCAAATATACGAGAAAATGTCTCTTATTTACAATAGATGATCATATACCTGAGCATAATCTGTCTAAAATAGAATACAAAATATTTTGTTACATGTTACCGCGAGTTATTGGCATTAAAGTTTAGTCCAGAATTGCCTAGTTTGCCATAAAATGTAATTCTTCATATAAATTAGAGTAGGATTTAGCGATTTAACCGGTTGGGGATTAAACTAAAGCGTCATATACTGCAGTTAGTTGCATTTTTATTATAACAAACAGATAATCTTCGTTTTTAAATAATGCAAAGATTTTCCCTAATTGAAGTTATTTTTTCTCCAAATTTTTAAAAATCAAGTAAAGTTTTGAATATGCGCTAACTTTTATACATTTGGCATTGATTTCACTAAACTATAGTTGGAAACTTATATACATAATGCTCATATTCTGTCTTTAATTTTTTTTTTTTTTTTTTTACTTTTTTCTTTTACTTTTGGGGGAGATCGATTGCACAGCCATTCCTTGTAACCTGGTTTGCCTTGCAAACTTGCAGGTAGACAGTACTGCACAGACTAAGCGGTGTTTATATTTTTATTGTACGGTCATACAGATCATCGCAGTTAAGCACATAGTTTTAGATAGGCTATGAGCGAATTATTTATTGGGTATGTAAATGAAAATATATTGGATTATTTTCCAAATGAATTCAGAAGTGAGTTGCAGTATTTGTGGAGCGTACATTTCCTAACTCAGGGACAGAATGCGAGAGGCTCCAGCATATACAGGGTGCATTCAGCAGCCTGAAGAGGAGATGGCTCAAATATGCGAACAACGTAGATGTAGGACAACGTCTCACCAAAATTGTATTTTAATCCATGAGTGAAGTTAATGAAAGTTGAGAACGGAACTTTGTTATAAGTGTTTCCCCTTACGTCAAAAAGTGAATGCTAGTTTGGTGACTATTGAATAGGAAGACGTGGCTCATATTAGTGTATGTGGTGTTGCTGTGTGTAATATTCAACGTGATGAAGTTGCCTGGCGATGGAATAGATATTGCATCGTTCGAAGAAGGTGGACTAAGCAACTATATATACTGGAGCCTCTCAAAACTAGTCCTGAGGATGGAAATAGTTTGTTCCCGAAACGCCGCTAGTATTTCTGAACTTCATTTGGTTACAGAATACATATGTAGCATCAAAGCAGGTATTCGGTTCTGATAAGTTTATAGAATAGGGCCATGATATATTATGTTATAAGGCGCACATATTAAGATTACACTTGATTAGTATTGATTGGTTGCTCGTCTAACGAAAGCATTACTGTGCAAGGTTAATCAAGTAAGAGGGATGACTGTGCTGTCGATTTCCGCGTGGAGGGTGGGTAACTCTGCCGGGGCCAGTTCCAAGCCTGGCTGCAGTTAGTGAAAATAAATTAAATGAAAATAAAATCTGAACAAAGCAAATACCAAAATAGAAATAATATGTTTTACAGTTTCGAGAATATATTATTGGTTTTATCAATGTGTGTTGAATGTAATAATATATTGCCGACAGTATTATATATTATAATGATATGGTATTTACTTCTAAAAATTTATGTATATTTAGCAGCAAATCAGTTATTTTCACTTACGAAAAGAGGAGGACCCACGGGACAGTAATAGTGAGCATTATGTATATAAACGTCAACTGTGGGAGCGTTTAACCTATCTATGTAGTTCTAAAAGTGTAAATCAATTCTGAATTCAGTACACTACATGTAAAAGTTTTCTTCCTAAGTCAATGCATCCACTAATTTTTATTCGATTTCCATATTAAGGTATGTTACTTTACGTGTAATTTTACGGTATCATCTTGTGGGGCACGTCCATTCCATTATGAAATTAGCAGATTAAAAAACTGTTACCACTTTCCAGACCAACCAAATTTCACTGTGAATAATCAGAAAACGACATTAAACGAATCTTTCGTTTCCTGTTCCAGACAGTTATTTTGTTACCATTAATGATCGTATTAACATTGATTGCTGTGCAATATTAACTTGTAATCGGATAGCATTCTTGGTGATAGAATCTAATATTGAATTCAATCTTTGATTTTGTAATCCCATACATTTTCAGAAGCAACAATCGTCCAAGCTGAAGATTCAAATATACGAGAAAATGTCTCTTATTTACAATAGATGATCATATACCTGAGCATAATCTGTCTAAAATAGAATAGAAAATATTTTGTTATATGTTACCGCGAGTTATTGGCATTAAAGTTTAGTCCAGAATTGCCTAGTTTGCCATAAAATGTAATTCTTTATATAAATTAGGGTAGGATTTAGCGATTTAACCGGTTGGGGTTTAAACTAAAGCGTCATATACTGCAGTTAGTTACATTTTTATTATAACAAACAGATAATCTTCGTTTTTAAATAATGCAAAGACTTTCCCTAATTGAAGTTATTTTTTCTCCAAATTTTTAAAAATCAAGTAAAGTTTTGAATATGCGCTAACTTTTATACATTTGGCATTGATTTCACTAAACTATAGTTGGAAACTTATATACATAATGCTCATATTCTGTCTCTCTTGTTTTTTTTTTTTACTTTTTTTTTTTTTTTTTTTTACTTTTGGGGGAGATCGATTGCACAGCCATTCCTTGTAACCTGGTTTGCCTTGCAAACTTGCAGGTAGACAGTACTGCACAGACTAAGCGGTGTTTATATTTTCATTGTAAGGTCATACAGTTCATCGCAGTTAAGCACATAGTTTTAGATAGGCTATGAGCGAATTATTTATTGGGTGTGTAAATGAAAATATATTGGATTATTTTCCAAATGAATTCAGAAGTGAGTTGCGGTATTCGTGGAGCGTACATTTCCTAACTCAGGGACAGAATGCGAGAGGCTCCAGCATATACAGGGTGCATTCAGCAGCCTGAAGACGAGATGGCTCAAATATGCGAACAACGTAGATGTAGGACAACGTCTCACCAACATTGTATTTTAATCCATGAGTGAAGTTAATGAAAGTTGAGAACGGAACTTTGTTATAAGTGTTTCCCCTTACGTCAAAAAGTGAATGCTAGTTTGGTGACTATTGAATGGGAAGACGTGGCTCATATTAGTGTATGTGGTGTTGCTGTGTGTAATATTCAACGTGATGAAGTTGCCTGGCGATGGAATAGATATTGCATCGTTCGAAGAAGGTGGACTAAGCAACTATATATACTGGAGCCTCTCAAAACTAGTCCTGAGGATGGAAATAGTTTATTATTTCCGAAACGCCGCTAGCGGCGTTATTACTAATACTAGCGGCGTTATTCCCGAAACGCCGCTAGTATTTCTGAACTTCATTTGGTTACAGAATACATATGTAGCATCAAAGCAGGTATTCGGTTCTGATAAGTTTATAGAATAGGGCCATGATATATTATGTTATAAGGCGCACATATTCAGATTACACTTGATTAGTATTGATTGGTTGCTCGTCTAACGAAAGCATTACTGTGCAAGGTTAATCAAGTAAGAGGGATGACTGTGCTGTCGATTTCCGCGTGGAGGGTGGGTAACTCTGCCGGGGCCAGTTCCAAGCCTGGCTGCAGTTAGTGAAAATAAATTAAATGAAAATAAAATCTGAACAAAGCAAATACCAAAATAGAAATAATATGTTTTACAGTTTCGAGAATATATTATTGGTTTTATCAATGTGTGTTGAATGTAATAATATATTGCCGACAGTATTATATATTATAATGATATGGTATTTACTTCTAAAAATTTATGTATATTTAGCAGCAAATCAGTTATTTTCACTTACGAAAAGAGGAGGACCCACGGGACAGTAATAGTGAGCATTATGTATATAAACGTCAACTGTGGGAGCGTTTAACCTATCTATGTAGTTCTAAAAGTGTGAATCAATTCTGAATTCAGTACACTACATGTAAAAGTGTTCTTCCTAAGTCAATGTATCCACTAATTTTTATTCGATTTCCATATTAAGGTATGTTACTTTACGTGTAATTTTACGGTATCATCTTGTGGGGCACGTCCATTCCATTATGTTATTAACAGATTAAAAAACTGTTACCACTTTCCAGACCAACCAAATTTCACTGTGAATAATCAGAAAACGACATTAAACGAATCTTTCGTTTCCTGTTCCAGACAGTTATTTTGTTACCATTAATGACCGTATTAACATTGATTGCTGTGCAATATTAACTTGTAATCGGATAGCATTCTTGGTGATAGAATCTAATATTGAATTCAATCTTTGATTTTGTAATCCCATACATTTTCAGAAGCAACAATCGTCCAAGCTAAAGATTCAAATATACGAGAAAATGTCTCTTATTTACAATAGATGATCATATACCTGAGCATAATCTGTCTAAAATAGAATACAAAATATTTTGTTACATGTTACCGCGAGTTATTGGCATTAAAGTTTAGTCCAGAATTGCCTAGTTTGCCATAAAATGTAATTCTTCATATAAATTAGAGTAGGATTTAGCGATTTAACCGGTTGGGGTTTAAACTAAAGCGTCATATACTGCAGTTAGTTACATTTTTATTATAACAAACAGATAATCTTCGTTTTTAAATAATGCAAAGATTTTCCCTAATTGAAGTTATTTTTTCTCCAAATTTTTAAAAATCAAGTAAAGTTTTGAATATGCGCTAACTTTTATACATTTGGCATTGATTTCACTAAACTATAGTTGGAAACTTATATACATAATGCTCATATTCTGTCTCTCTTGTTTTTTTTTTTTTTTTACTTTTTTTTTACTTTTGGGGGAGATCGATTGCACAGCCATTCCTTGTAACCTAGTTTGCCTTGCAAACTTGCAGGTAGACAGTATTGCACAGACTAAGCGGTGTTTATATTTTTATTGTAAGGTCATACAGTTCATCGCAGTTAAGCACATAGTTTTAGATAGGCTATGAGCGAATTATTTATTGGGTATGTAAATGAAAATATATTGGATTATTTTCCAAATGAATTCAGAAGTGAGTTGCAGTATTTGTGGAGCGTACATTTCCTAACTCAGGGACAGAATGCGAGAGGCTCCAGCATATACAGGGTGCATTCAGCAGCCTGAAGAGGAGATGACTCAAATATGCGAACAACGTAGATGTAGGACAACGTCTCACCAACATTGTATTTTAATCCATGAGTGAAGTTAATGAAAGTTGAGAACGGAACTTTGTTATAAGTGTTTCCCCTTACGTCAAAAAGTGAATGCTAGTTTGGTGACTATTGAATAGGAAGACGTGGCTCATATTAGTGTATATGGTGTTGCTGTGTGTAATATTCAACGTGATGAAGTTGCCTGGCGATGGAATAGATATTGCATCGTTCGAAGAAGGTGGACTAAGCAACTATATATACTGGAGCCTCTCAAAACTAGTCCTGAGGATGGAAATAGTTTGTTCCCGAAACGCCGCTAGTATTTCTGAACTTCATTTGGTTACAGAATACATATGTAGCATCAAAGCAGGTATTCGGTTCTGATAAGTTTATAGAATAGGGCCATGATATATTATGTTATAAGGCGCACATATTCAGATTACACTTGATTAGTATTGATTGGTTGCTCGTCTAACGAAAGCATTACTGTGCAAGGTTAATCAAGTAAGAGGGATGACTGTGCTGTCGATTTCCGCGTGGAGGGTGGGTAACTCTGCCGGGGCCAGTTCCAAGCCTGGCTGCAGTTAGTGAAAATAAATTAAATGAAAATAAAATCTGAACAAAGCAAATACCAAAATAGAAATAATATGTTTTACAGTTTCGAGAATCTATTATTGGTTTTATCAATGTGTGTTGAATGCAATAATATATTGCCGACAGTATTATATATTATAATGATATGGTATTTACTTCTAAAAATTTATGTATATTTAGCAGCAAATCAGTTATTTTCACTTACGAAAAGAGGAGGACCCACGGGACAGTAATAGTGAGCATTATGTATATAAACGTCAACTGTGGGAGCGTCTAACCTATCTATGTAGTTCTAAAAATGTGAATCAATTCTGAATTCAGTACACTACATGTAAAAGTGTTCTTCCTAAGTCAATGTATCCACTAATTTTTATTCGATTTCCATATTAAGGTATGTTACTTTACGTGTAATTTTACGGTATCATCTTGTGGGGCACGTCCATTCCATTATGTTATTAGCAGATTAAAAAACTGTTACCACTTTCCAGACCAAGCAAATTTCACTGTGAATAATCAGAAAACGACATTAAACGAATCTTTCGTTTCCTGTTCCAGACAGTTATTTTGTTACCATTAATGACCGTATTAACATTGATTGCTGTGCAATATTAACTTGTAATCGGATAGCATTCTTGGTGATAGAATCTAATATTGAATTCAATCTTTGATTTTGTAATCCCATACATTTTCAGAAGCAACAATCGTCCAAGCTAAAGATTCAAATATACGAGAAAATGTCTCTTATTTACAATAGATGATCATATACCTGAGCATAATCTGTCTAAAATAGAATAGAAAATATTTTGTTACATGTTACCGCGAGTTATAGGCATTAAAGTTTAGTCCAGAATTGCCTAGTTTGCCATAAAATGTAATTCTTCATATAAATTAGAGTAGGATTTAGCGATTTAACCGGTTGGGGTTTAAACTAAAGCGTCATATACTGCAGTTAGTTACATTTTTATTATAACAAACAGATAATCTTCGTTTTTAAATAATGCAAAGACTTTCCCTAATTGAAGTTATTTTTTCTCCAAATTTTTAAAAATCAAGTAAAGTTTTGAATATGCGCTAACTTTTATACATTTGGCATTGATTTCACTAAACTATAGTTGGAAACTTATATACATAATGCTCATATTCTGTGTTTAATTTTTTTTTTTTTTTTTTTACTTTTTTCTTTTACTTTTGGGGGAGATCGATTGCACAGCCATTCCTTGTAACCTGGTTTGCCTTGCAAACTTGCAGGTAGACAGTACTGCACAGACTAAGCGGTGTTTATATTTTTATTGTACGGTCATACAGTTCATCGCAGTTAAGCACATAGTTTTAGATAGGCTATGAGCGAATTATTTATTGGGTATGTAAATGAAAATATATTGGATTATTTTCCAAATGAATTCAGAAGTGAGTTGCAGTATTTGTGGAGCGTACATTTCCTAACTCAGGGACAGAATGCGAGAGGCTCCAGCATATACAGGGTGCATTCAGCAGCCTGAAGAGGAGATGGCTCAAATATGCGAACAACGTAGATGTAGGACAACGTCTCACCAAAATTGTATTTTAATCCATGAGTGAAGTTAATGAAAGTTGAGAACGGAACTTTGTTATAAGTGTTTCCCCTTACGTCAAAAAGTGAATGCTAGTTTGGTGACTATTGAATAGGAAGACGTGGCTCATATTAGTGTATGTGGTGTTGCTGTGTGTAATATTCAACGTGATGAAGTTGCCTGGCGATGGAATAGATATTGCATCGTTCGAAGAAGGTGGACTAAGCAACTATATATACTGGAGCCTCTCAAAACTAGTCCTGAGGATGGAAATAGTTTGTTCCCGAAACGCCGCTAGTATTTCTGAACTTCATTTGGTTACAGAATACATATGTAGCATCAAAGCAGGTATTCGGTTCTGATAAGTTTATAGAATAGGGCCATGATATATTATGTTATAAGGCGCACATATTAAGATTACACTTGATTAGTATTGATTGGTTGCTCGTCTAACGAAAGCATTACTGTGCAAGGTTAATCAAGTAAGAGGGATGACTGTGCTGTCGATTTCCGCGTGGAGGGTGGGTAACTCTGCCGGGGCCAGTTCCAAGCCTGGCTGCAGTTAGTGAAAATAAATTAAATGAAAATAAAATCTGAACAAAGCAAATACCAAAATAGAAATAATATGTTTTACAATTTCGAGAATATATTATTGGTTTTATCAATGTGTGTTGAATGCAATAATATATTGCCGACAGTATTATATATTATAATGATATGGTATTTACTTCTAAAAATTTATGTATATTTAGCAGCAAATCAGTTATTTTCACTTACGAAAAGAGGAGGACCCACGGGACAGTAATAGTGAGCATTATGTATATAAACGTCAACTGTGGGAGCGTTTAACCTATCTATGTAGTTCTAAAAGTGTGAATCAATTCTGAATTCAGTACACTACATGTAAAAGTGTTCTTCCTAAGTCAATGTATCCACTAATTTTTATTCGATTTCCATATTAAGGTATGTTACTTTACGTGTAATTTTACGGTATCATCTTGTGGGGCACGTCCATTCCATTATGAAATTAGCAGATTATAAAACTGTTACCACTTTCCAGACCAACCAAATTTCACTGTGAATAATCAGAAAACGACATTAAACGAATCTTTCGTTTCCTGTTCCAGACAGTTATTTTGTTACCATTAATGACCGTATTAACATTGATTGCTGTGCAATATTAACTTGTAATCGGATAGCATTCTTGGTGATAGAATCTAATATTGAATTCAATCTTTGATTTTGTAATCCCATACATTTTCAGAAGCAACAATCGTCCAAGCTAAAGATTCAAATATACGAGAAAATGTCTCTTATTTACAATAGATGATCATATACCTGAGCATAATCTGTCTAAAATAGAATAGAAAATATTTTGTTATATGTTACCGCGAGTTATTGGCATTAAAGTTTAGTCCAGAATTGCCTAGTTTGCCATAAAATGTAATTCTTCATATAAATTAGAGTAGGATTTAGCGATTTAACCGGTTGGGGTTTAAACTAAAGCGTCATATACTGCAGTTAGTTACATTTTTATTATAACAAACAGATAATCTTCGTTTTTAAATAATGCAAAGACTTTCCCTAATTGAAGTTATTTTTTCTCCAAATTTTTAAAAATCAAGTAAAGTTTTGAATATGCGCTAACTTTTATACATTTGGCATTGATTTCACTAAACTATAGTTGGAAACTTATATACATAATGCTCATATTCTGTCTCTCTTGTTTTTTTTTTTTACTTTTTTTTTTTTTACTTTTGGGGGAGATCGATTGCACAGCCATTCCTTGTAACCTGGTTTGCCTTGCAAACTTGCAGGTAGACAGTATTGCACAGACTAAGCGGTGTTTATATTTTCATTGTAAGGTCATACAGTTCATCGCAGTTAAGCACATAGTTTTAGATAGGCTATGAGCGAATTATTTATTGGGTGTGTAAATGAAAATATATTGGATTATTTTCCAAATGAATTCAGAAATGAGTTGCGGTATTCGTGGAGCGTACATTTCCTAACTCAGGGACAGAATGCGAGAGGCTCCAGCATATACAGGGTGCATTCAGCAGCCTGAAGACGAGATGGCTCAAATATGCGAACAACGTAGATGTAGGACAACGTCTCACCAACATTGTATTTTAATCCATGAGTGAAGTTAATGAAAGTTGAGAACGGAACTTTGTTATAAGTGTTTCCCCTTACGTCAAAAAGTGAATGCTAGTTTGGTGACTATTGAATAGGAAGACGTGGCTCATATTAGTGTATGTGGTGTTGCTGTGTGTAATATTCAACGTGATGAAGTTGCCTGGCGATGGAATAGATATTGCATCGTTCGAAGAAGGTGGACTAAGCAACTATATATACTGGAGCCTCTCAAAACTAGTCCTGAGGATGGAAATAGTTTGTTCCCGAAACGCCGCTAGTATTTCTGAACTTCATTTGGTTACAGAATACATATGTAGCATCAAAGCAGGTATTCGGTTCTGATAAGTTTATAGAATAGGGCCATGATATATTATGTTATAAGGCGCACATATTCAGATTACACTTGATTAGTATTGATTGGTTGCTCGTCTAACGAAAGCATTACTGTGCAAGGTTAATCAAGTAAGAGGGATGACTGTGCTGTCGATTTCCGCGTGGAGGGTGGGTAACTCTGCCGGGGCCAGTTCCAAGCCTGGCTGCAGTTAGTGAAAATAAATTAAATGAAAATAAAATCTGAACAAAGCAAATACCAAAATAGAAATAATATGTTTTACAGTTTCGAGAATATATTATTGGTTTTATCAATGTGTGTTGAATGTAATAATATATTGCCGACAGTATTATATATTATAATGATATGGTATTTACTTCTAAAAATTTATGTATATTTAGCAGCAAATCAGTTATTTTCACTTACGAAAAGAGGAGGACCCACGGGACAGTAATAGTGAGCATTATGTATATAAACGTCAACTGTGGGAGCGTTTAACCTATCTATGTAGTTCTAAAAGTGTGAATCAATTCTGAATTCAGTACACTACATGTAAAAGTGTTCTTCCTAAGTCAATGTATCCACTAATTTTTATTCGATTTCCATATTAAGGTATGTTACTTTACGTGTAATTTTACGGTATCATCTTGTGGGGCACGTCCATTCCATTATGTTATTAACAGATTAAAAAACTGTTACCACTTTCCAGACCAACCAAATTTCACTGTGAATAATCAGAAAACGACATTAAACGAATCTTTCGTTTCCTGTTCCAGACAGTTATTTTGTTACCATTAATGACCGTATTAACATTGATTGCTGTGCAATATTAACTTGTAATCGGATAGCATTCTTGGTGATAGAATCTAATATTGAATTCAATCTTTGATTTTGTAATCCCATACATTTTCAGAAGCAACAATCGTCCAAGCTAAAGATTCAAATATACGAGAAAATGTCTCTTATTTACAATAGATGATCATATACCTGAGCATAATCTGTCTAAAATAGAATACAAAATATTTTGTTACATGTTACCGCGAGTTATTGGCATTAAAGTTTAGTCCAGAATTGCCTAGTTTGCCATAAAATGTAATTCTTCATATAAATTAGAGTAGGATTTAGCGATTTAACCGGTTGGGGTTTAAACTAAAGCGTCATATACTGCAGTTAGTTACATTTTTATTATAACAAACAGATAATCTTCGTTTTTAAATAATGCAAAGATTTTCCCTAATTGAAGTTATTTTTTCTCCAAATTTTTAAAAATCAAGTAAAGTTTTGAATATGCTCTAACTTTTATACATTTGGCATTGATTTCACTAAACTATAGTTGGAAACTTATATACATAATGCTCATATTCTGTCTCTCTTGTTTTTTTTTTTTTTTACTTTTTTTTTACTTTTGGGGGAGATCGATTGCACAGCCATTCCTTGTAACCTAGTTTGCCTTGCAAACTTGCAGGTAGACAGTATTGCACAGACTAAGCGGTGTTTATATTTTTATTGTAAGGTCATACAGTTCATCGCAGTTAAGCACATAGTTTTAGATAGGCTATGAGCGAATTATTTATTGGGTATGTAAATGAAAATATATTGGATTATTTTCCAAATGAATTCAGAAGTGAGTTGCAGTATTTGTGGAGCGTACATTTCCTAACTCAGGGACAGAATGCGAGAGGCTCCAGCATATACAGGGTGCATTCAGCAGCCTGAAGAGGAGATGACTCAAATATGCGAACAACGTAGATGTAGGACAACGTCTCACCAACATTGTATTTTAATCCATGAGTGAAGTTAATGAAAGTTGAGAACGGAACTTTGTTATAAGTGTTTCCCCTTACGTCAAAAAATGAATGCTAGTTTGGTGACTATTGAATAGGAAGACGTGGCTCATATTAGTGTATATGGTGTTGCTGTGTGTAATATTCAACGTGATGAAGTTGCCTGGCGATGGAATAGATATTGCATCGTTCGAAGAAGGTGGACTAAGCAACTATATATACTGGAGCCTCTCAAAACTAGTCCTGAGGATGGAAATAGTTTGTTCCCGAAACGCCGCTAGTATTTCTGAACTTCATTTGGTTACAGAATACATATGTAGCATCAAAGCAGGTATTCGGTTCTGATAAGTTTATAGAATAGGGCCATGATATATTATGTTATAAGGCGCACATATTCAGATTACACTTGATTAGTATTGATTGGTTGCTCGTCTAACGAAAGCATTACTGTGCAAGGTTAATCAAGTAAGAGGGATGACTGTGCTGTCGATTTCCGCGTGGAGGGTGGGTAACTCTGCCGGGGCCAGTTCCAAGCCTGGCTGCAGTTAGTGAAAATAAATTAAATGAAAATAAAATCTGAACAAAGCAAATACCAAAATAGAAATAATATGTTTTACAGTTTCGAGAATCTATTATTGGTTTTATCAATGTGTGTTGAATGCAATAATATATTGCCGACAGTATTATATATTATAATGATATGGTATTTACTTCTAAAAATTTATGTATATTTAGCAGCAAATCAGTTATTTTCACTTACGAAAAGAGGAGGACCCACGGGACAGTAATAGTGAGCATTATGTATATAAACGTCAACTGTGGGAGCGTCTAACCTATCTATGTAGTTCTAAAAATGTGAATCAATTCTGAATTCAGTACACTACATGTAAAAGTGTTCTTCCTAAGTCAATGTATCCACTAATTTTTATTCGATTTCCATATTAAGGTATGTTACTTTACGTGTAATTTTACGGTATCATCTTGTGGGGCACGTCCATTCCATTATGTTATTAGCAGATTAAAAAACTGTTACCACTTTCCAGACCAAGCAAATTTCACTGTGAATAATCAGAAAACGACATTAAACGAATCTTTCGTTTCCTGTTCCAGACAGTTATTTTGTTACCATTAATGACCGTATTAACATTGATTGCTGTGCAATATTAACTTGTAATCGGATAGCATTCTTGGTGATAGAATCTAATATTGAATTCAATCTTTGATTTTGTAATCCCATACATTTTCAGAAGCAACAATCGTCCAAGCTAAAGATTCAAATATACGAGAAAATGTCTCTTATTTACAATAGATGATCATATACCTGAGCATAATCTGTCTAAAATAGAATAGAAAATATTTTGTTACATGTTACCGCGAGTTATTGGCATTAAAGTTTAGTCCAGAATTGCCTAGTTTGCCATAAAATGTAATTCTTCATATAAATTAGAGTAGGATTTAGCGATTTAACCGGTTGGGGTTTAAACTAAAGCGTCATATACTGCAGTTAGTTACATTTTTATTATAACAAACAGATAATCTTCGTTTTTAAATAATGCAAAGACTTTCCCTAATTGAAGTTATTTTTTCTCCAAATTTTTAAAAATCAAGTAAAGTTTTGAATATGCGCTAACTTTTATACATTTGGCATTGATTTCACTAAACTATAGTTGGAAACTTATATACATAATGCTCATATTCTGTCTCTTATTTTTTTTTTTTTTTTTTTACTTTTTTCTTTTACTTTTGGGGGAGATCGATTGCACAGCCATTCCTTGTAACCTGGTTTGCCTTGCAAACTTGCAGGTAGACAGTACTGCACAGACTAAGCGGTGTTTATATTTTTATTGTAAGGTCATACAGTTCATCGCAGTTAAGCACATAGTTTTAGATAGGCTATGAGCGAATTATTTATTGGGTATGTAAATGAAAATATATTGGATTATTTTCCAAATGAATTCAGAAGTGAGTTGCAGTATTTGTGGAGCGTACATTTCCTAACTCAGGGACAGAATGCGAGAGGCTCCAGCATATACAGGGTGCATTCAGCAGCCTGAAGAGGAGATGACTCAAATATGCGAACAACGTAGATGTAGGACAACGTCTCACCAACATTGTATTTTAATCCATGAGTGAAGTTAATGAAAGTTGAGAACGGAACTTTGTTATAAGTGTTTCCCCTTACGTCAAAAAGTGAATGCTAGTTTGGTGACTATTGAATAGGAAGACGTGGCTCATATTAGTGTATATGGTGTTGCTGTGTGTAATATTCAACGTGATGAAGTTGCCTGGCGATGGAATAGATATTGCATCGTTCGAAGAAGGTGGACTAAGCAACTATATATACTGGAGCCTCTCAAAACTAGTCCTGAGGATGGAAATAGTTTGTTCCCGAAACGCCGCTAGTATTTCTGAACTTCATTTGGTTACAGAATACATATGTAGCATCAAAGCAGGTATTCGGTTCTGATAAGTTTATAGAATAGGGCCATGATATATTATGTTATAAGGCGCACATATTCAGATTACACTTGATTAGTATTGATTGGTTGCTCGTCTAACGAAAGCATTACTGTGCAAGGTTAATCAAGTAAGAGGGATGACTGTGCTGTCGATTTCCGCGTGGAGGGTGGGTAACTCTGCCGGGGCCAGTTCCAAGCCTGGCTGCAGTTAGTGAAAATAAATTAAATGAAAATAAAATCTGAACAAAGCAAATACCAAAATAGAAATAATATGTTTTACAGTTTCGAGAATCTATTATTGGTTTTATCAATGTGTGTTGAATGCAATAATATATTGCCGACAGTATTATATATTATAATGATATGGTATTTACTTCTAAAAATTTATGTATATTTAGCAGCAAATCAGTTATTTTCACTTACGAAAAGAGGAGGACCCACGGGACAGTAATAGTGAGCATTATGTATATAAACGTCAACTGTGGGAGCGTCTAACCTATCTATGTAGTTCTAAAAATGTGAATCAATTCTGAATTCAGTACACTACATGTAAAAGTGTTCTTCCTAAGTCAATGTATCCACTAATTTTTATTCGATTTCCATATTAAGGTATGTTACTTTACGTGTAATTTTACGGTATCATCTTGTGGGGCACGTCCATTCCATTATGTTATTAGCAGATTAAAAAACTGTTACCACTTTCCAGACCAAGCAAATTTCACTGTGAATAATCAGAAAACGACATTAAACGAATCTTTCGTTTCCTGTTCCAGACAGTTATTTTGTTACCATTAATGACCGTATTAACATTGATTGCTGTGCAATATTAACTTGTAATCGGATAGCATTCTTGGTGATAGAATCTAATATTGAATTCAATCTTTGATTTTGTAATCCCATACATTTTCAGAAGCAACAATCGTCCAAGCTAAAGATTCAAATATACGAGAAAATGTCTCTTATTTACAATAGATGATCATATACCTGAGCATAATCTGTCTAAAATAGAATAGAAAATATTTTGTTACATGTTACCGCGAGTTATTGGCATTAAAGTTTAGTCCAGAATTGCCTAGTTTGCCATAAAATGTAATTCTTCATATAAATTAGAGTAGGATTTAGCGATTTAACCGGTTGGGGTTTAAACTAAAGCGTCATATACTGCAGTTAGTTACATTTTTATTATAACAAACAGATAATCTTCGTTTTTAAATAATGCAAAGACTTTCCCTAATTGAAGTTATTTTTTCTCCAAATTTTTAAAAATCAAGTAAAGTTTTGAATATGCGCTAACTTTTATACATTTGGCATTGATTTCACTAAACTATAGTTGGAAACTTATATACATAATGCTCATATTCTGTCTCTTATTTTTTTTTTTTTTTTTTTTTTACTTTTTTCTTTTACTTTTGGGGGAGATCGATTGCACAGCCATTCCTTGTAACCTGGTTTGCCTTGCAAACTTGCAGGTAGACAGTACTGCACAGACTAAGCGGTGTTTATATTTTTATTGTAAGGTCATACAGTTCATCGCAGTTAAGCACATAGTTTTAGATAGGCTATGAGCGAATTATTTATTGGGTATGTAAATGAAAATATATTGGATTATTTTCCAAATGAATTCAGAAGTGAGTTGCAGTATTTGTGGAGCGTACATTTCCTAACTCAGGGACAGAATGCGAGAGGCTCCAGCATATACAGGGTGCATTCAGCAGCCTGAAGAGGAGATGGCTCAAATATGCGAACAACGTAGATGTAGGACAACGTCTCACCAACATTGTATTTTAATCCATGAGTGAAGTTAATGAAAGTTGAGAACGGAACTTTGTTATAAGTGTTTCCCCTTACGTCAAAAAGTGAATGCTAGTTTGGTGACTATTGAATAGGAAGACGTGGCTCATATTAGTGTATATGGTGTTGCTGTGTGTAATATTCAACGTGATGAAGTTGCCTGGCGATGGAATAGATATTGCATCGTTCGAAGAAGGTGGACTAAGCAACTATATATACTGGAGCCTCTCAAAACTAGTCCTGAGGATGGAAATAGTTTGTTCCCGAAACGCCGCTAGTATTTCTGAACTTCATTTGGTTACAGAATACATATGTAGCATCAAAGCAGGTATTCGGTTCTGATAAGTTTATAGAATAGGGCCATGATATATTATGTTATAAGGCGCACATATTCAGATTACACTTGATTAGTATTGATTGGTTGCTCGTCTAACGAAAGCATTACTGTGCAAGGTTAATCAAGTAAGAGGGATGACTGTGCTGTCGATTTCCGCGTGGAGGGTGGGTAACTCTGCCGGGGCCAGTTCCAAGCCTGGCTGCAGTTAGTGAAAATAAATTAAATGAAAATAAAATCTGAACAAAGCAAATACCAAAATAGAAATAATATGTTTTACAATTTCGAGAATATATTATTGGTTTTATCAATGTGTGTTGAATGCAATAATATATTGCCGACAGTATTATATATTATAATGATATGGTATTTACTTCTAAAAATTTATGTATATTTAGCAGCAAATCAGTTATTTTCACTTACGAAAAGAGGAGGACCCACGGGACAGTAATAGTGAGCATTATGTATATAAACGTCAACTGTGGGAGCGTTTAACCTATCTATGTAGTTCTAAAAGTGTGAATCAATTCTGAATTCAGTACACTACATGTAAAAGTGTTCTTCCTAAGTCAATGTATCCACTAATTTTTATTCGATTTCCATATTAAGGTATGTTACTTTACGTGTAATTTTACGGTATCATCTTGTGGGGCACGTCCATTCCATTATGAAATTAGCAGATTATAAAACTGTTACCACTTTCCAGACCAACCAAATTTCACTGTGAATAATCAGAAAACGACATTAAACGAATCTTTCGTTTCCTGTTCCAGACAGTTATTTTGTTACCATTAATGACCGTATTAACATTGATTGCTGTGCAATATTAACTTGTAATCGGATAGCATTCTTGGTGATAGAATCTAATATTGAATTCAATCTTTGATTTTGTAATCCCATACATTTTCAGAAGCAACAATCGTCCAAGCTAAAGATTCAAATATACGAGAAAATGTCTCTTATTTACAATAGATGATCATATACCTGAGCATAATCTGTCTAAAATAGAATAGAAAATATTTTGTTATATGTTACCGCGAGTTATTGGCATTAAAGTTTAGTCCAGAATTGCCTAGTTTGCCATAAAATGTAATTCTTCATATAAATTAGAGTAGGATTTAGCGATTTAACCGGTTGGGGTTTAAACTAAAGCGTCATATACTGCAGTTAGTTACATTTTTATTATAACAAACAGATAATCTTCGTTTTTAAATAATGCAAAGACTTTCCCTAATTGAAGTTATTTTTTCTCCAAATTTTTAAAAATCAAGTAAAGTTTTGAATATGCGCTAACTTTTATACATTTGGCATTGATTTCACTAAACTATAGTTGGAAACTTATATACATAATGCTCATATTCTGTCTCTCTTGTTTTTTTTTCTTTACTTTTTTTTTTTTTACTTTTGGGGGAGATCGATTGCACAGCCATTCCTTGTAACCTGGTTTGCCTTGCAAACTT
Organism: Thermobia domestica; assembly: GCF_964235325.1. Lineage (NCBI taxonomy): Eukaryota > Metazoa > Arthropoda > Insecta > Zygentoma > Lepismatidae > Thermobia > Thermobia domestica. Next base: position 344,453 of record NW_027655913.1, read on the forward strand.
GCAGGTAGACAGTATTGCACAGACTAAGCGGTGTTTATATTTTCATTGTAAGGTCATACAGTTCATCGCAGTTAAGCACATAGTTTTAGATAGGCTATGAGCGAATTATTTATTGGGTGTGTAAATGAAAATATATTGGATTATTTTCCAAATGAATTCAGAAATGAGTTGCGGTATTCGTGGAGCGTACATTTCCTAACTCAGGGACAGAATGCGAGAGGCTCCAGCATATACAGGGTGCATTCAGCAGCCTGAAGACGAGATGGCTCAAATATGCGAACAACGTAGATGTAGGACAACGTCTCACCAACATTGTATTTTAATCCATGAGTGAAGTTAATGAAAGTTGAGAACGGAACTTTGTTATAAGTGTTTCCCCTTACGTCAAAAAGTGAATGCTAGTTTGGTGACTATTGAATAGGAAGACGTGGCTCATATTAGTGTATGTGGTGTTGCTGTGTGTAATATTCAACGTGATGAAGTTGCCTGGCGATGGAATAGATATTGCATCGTTCGAAGAAGGTGGACTAAGCAACTATATATACTGGAGCCTCTCAAAACTAGTCCTGAGGATGGAAATAGTTTGTTCCCGAAACGCCGCTAGTATTTCTGAACTTCATTTGGTTACAGAATACATATGTAGCATCAAAGCAGGTATTCGGTTCTGATAAGTTTATAGAATAGGGCCATGATATATTATGTTATAAGGGGCACATATTCAGATTACACTTGATTAGTATTGATTGGTTGCTCGTCTAACGAAAGCATTACTGTGCAAGGTTAATCAAGTAAGAGGGATGACTGTGCTGTCGATTTCCGCGTGGAGGGTGGGTAACTCTGCCGGGGCCAGTTCCAAGCCTGGCTGCAGTTAGTGAAAATAAATTAAATGAAAATAAAATCTGAACAAAGCAAATACCAAAATAGAAATAATATGTTTTACAGTTTCGAGAATATATTATTGGTTTTATCAATGTGTGTTGAATGTAATAATATATTGCCGACAGTATTATATATTATAATGATATGGTATTTACTTCTAAAAATTTATGTATATTTAGCAGCAAATCAGTTATTTTCACTTACGAAAAGAGGAGGACCCACGGGACAGTAATAGTGAGCATTATGTATATAAACGTCAACTGTGGGAGCGTTTAACCTATCTATGTAGTTCTAAAAGTGTAAATCAATTCTGAATTCAGTACACTACATGTAAAAGTGTTCTTCCTAAGTCAATGTATCCACTAATTTTTATTCGATTTCCATATTAAGGTATGTTACTTTACGTGTAATTTTACGGTATCATCTTGTGGGGCACGTCCATTCCATTATGTTATTAACAGATTAAAAAACTGTTACCACTTTCCAGACCAACCAAATTTCACTGTGAATAATCAGAAAACGACATTAAACGAATCTTTCGTTTCCTGTTCCAGACAGTTATTTTGTTACCATTAATGACCGTATTAACATTGATTGCTGTGCAATATTAACTTGTAATCGGATAGCATTCTTGGTGATAGAATCTAATATTGAATTCAATCTTTGATTTTGTAATCCCATACATTTTCAGAAGCAACAATCGTCCAAGCTAAAGATTCAAATATACGAGAAAATGTCTCTTATTTACAATAGATGATCATATACCTGAGCATAATCTGTCTAAAATAGAATACAAAATATTTTGTTACATGTTACCGCGAGTTATTGGCATTAAAGTTTAGTCCAGAATTGCCTAGTTTGCCATAAAATGTAATTCTTCATATAAATTAGAGTAGGATTTAGCGATTTAACCGGTTGGGGTTTAAACTAAAGCGTCATATACTGCAGTTAGTTACATTTTTATTATAACAAACAGATAATCTTCGTTTTTAAATAATGCAAAGATTTTCCCTAATTGAAGTTATTTTTTCTCCAAATTTTTAAAAATCAAGTAAAGTTTTGAATATGCGCTAACTTTTATACATTTGGCATTGATTTCACTAAACTATAGTTGGAAACTTATATACATAATGCTCATATTCTGTCTCTCTTGTTTTTTTTTTTTTTTACTTTTTTTTTTAACTTTTGGGGGAGATCGATTGCACAGCCATTCCTTGTAACCTGGTTTGCCTTGCAAACTTGCAGGTAGACAGTACTGCACAGACTAAGCGGTGTTTATATTTTTATTGTAAGGTCATACAGTTCATCGCAGTTAAGCACATAGTTTTAGATAGGCTATGAGCGAATTATTTATTGGGTATGTAAATGAAAATATATTGGATTATTTTCCAAATGAATTCAGAAGTGAGTTGCAGTATTTGTGGAGCGTACATTTCCTAACTCAGGGACAGAATGCGAGAGGCTCCAGCATATACAGGGTGCATTCAGCAGCCTGAAGAGGAGATGACTCAAATATGCGAACAACGTAGATGTAGGACAACGTCTCACCAACATTGTATTTTAATCCATGAGTGAAGTTAATGAAAGTTGAGAACGGAACTTTGTTATAAGTGTTTCCCCTTACGTCAAAAAGTGAATGCTAGTTTGGTGACTATTGAATAGGAAGACGTGGCTCATATTAGTGTATATGGTGTTGCTGTGTGTAATATTCAACGTGATGAAGTTGCCTGGCGATGGAATAGATATTGCATCGTTCGAAGAAGGTGGACTAAGCAACTATATATACTGGAGCCTCTCAAAACTAGTCCTGAGGATGGAAATAGTTTGTTCCCGAAACGCCGCTAGTATTTCTGAACTTCATTTGGTTACAGAATACATATGTAGCATCAAAGCAGGTATTCGGTTCTGATAAGTTTATAGAATAGGGCCATGATATATTATGTTATAAGGCGCACATATTCAGATTACACTTGATTAGTATTGATTGGTTGCTCGTCTAACGAAAGCATTACTGTGCAAGGTTAATCAAGTAAGAGGGATGACTGTGCTGTCGATTTCCGCGTGGAGGGTGGGTAACTCTGCCGGGGCCAGTTCCAAGCCTGGCTGCAGTTAGTGAAAATAAATTAAATGAAAATAAAATCAGAACAAAGCAAATACCAAAATAGAAATAATATGTTTTACAGTTTCGAGAATATATTATTGGTTTTATCAATGTGTGTTGAATGCAATAATATATTGCCGACAGTATTATATATTATAATGATATGGTATTTACTTCTAAAAATTTATGTATATTTAGCAGCAAATCAGTTATTTTCACTTACGAAAAGAGGAGGACCCACGGGACAGTAATAGTGAGCATTATGTATATAAACGTCAACTGTGGGAGCGTCTAACCTATCTATGTAGTTCTAAAAATGTGAATCAATTCTGAATTCAGTACACTACATGTAAAAGTGTTCTTCCTAAGTCAATGTATCCACTAATTTTTATTCGATTTCCATATTAAGGTATGTTACTTTACGTGTAATTTTACGGTATCATCTTGTGGGGCACGTCCATTCCATTATGTTATTAGCAGATTAAAAAACTGTTACCACTTTCCAGACCAAGCAAATTTCACTGTGAATAATCAGAAAACGACATTAAACGAATCTTTCGTTTCCTGTTCCAGACAGTTATTTTGTTACCATTAATGACCGTATTAACATTGATTGCTGTGCAATATTAACTTGTAATCGGACAGCATTCTTGGTGATAGAATCTAATATTGAATTCAATCTTTGATTTTGTAATCCCATACATTTTCAGAAGCAACAATCGTCCAAGCTAAAGATTCAAATATACGAGAAAATGTCTCTTATTTACAATAGATGATCATATACCTGAGCATAATCTGTCTAAAATAGAATAGAAAATATTTTGTTACATGTTACCGCGAGTTATTGGCATTAAAGTTTAGTCCAGAATTGCCTAGTTTGCCATAAAATGTAATTCTTCATATAAATTAGAGTAGGATTTAGCGATTTAACCGGTTGGGGTTTAAACTAAAGCGTCATATACTGCAGTTAGTTACATTTTTATTATAACAAACAGATAATCTTCGTTTTTAAATAATGCAAAGACTTTCCCTAATTGAAGTTATTTTTTCTCCAAATTTTTAAAAATCAAGTAAAGTTTTGAATATGCGCTAACCTTTATACATTTGGCATTGATTTCACTAAACTATAGTTGGAAACTTATATACATAATGCTCATATTCTGTCTCTCTTATTTTTTTTTTTTTTTACTTTTTTCTTTTACTTTTGGGGGAGATCGATTGCACAGCCATTCCTTGTAACTTGGTTTGCCTTGCAAACTTGCAGGTAGACAGTATTGCACAGACTAAGCGGAGTTTATATTTTCATTGTAAGGTCATACAGTTCATCGCAGTTAAGCACATAGTTTTAGATAGGCTATGAGCGAATTTTTTATTGGGTATGTAAATGAAAATATATTGGATTATTTTCCAAATGAATTCAGAAGTGAGTTGCAGTATTTGTGGAGCGTACATTTCCTAACTCAGGGACAGAATGCGAGAGGCTCCAGCATATACAGGGTGCATTCAGCAGCCTGAAGAGGAGATGGCTCAAATATGCGAACAACGTAGATATAGGACAACGTCTCACCAACATTGTATTTTAATCCATGAGTGAAGTTAATGAAAGTTGAGAACGGAACTTTGTTATAAGTGTTTCCCCTTACGTCAAAAAGTGAATGCTAGTTTGGTGACTATTGAATAGGAAGACGTGGCTCATATTAGTGTATGTGGTGTTGCTGTGTGTAATATTCAACGTGATGAAGTTGCCTGGCGATGGAATAGATATTGCATCGTTCGAAGAAGGTGGACTAAGCAACTATATATACACTGGAGCCTCTCAAAACTAGTCCCGAGGATGGAAATAGTTTGTTCCCGAAACGCCGCTAGTATTTCTGAACTTCATTTGGTTACAGAATACATATGTAGCATCAAAGCAGGTATTCGGTTTTGATAAGTTTATAGAATAGGGCCATGATATATTATTTTATAAGGCGCGAAAATTCAGAATACACTTGATTAGTATTGATTGGTTGCTCGTCTAACGAAAGCATTACTGTGCAAGGTTAATCAAGTAAGAGGGATGACTGTGCTGTCGATTTCCGCGTGGAGGGTGGGTAACTCTGCCGGGGCCAGTTCCAAGCCTGGCTGCAGTTAGTGAAAATAAATTAAATGAAAATAAAATCTGAACAAAGCAAATACCAAAATAGAAATAATATGTTTTACAGATTCGAGAATATATTATTGATTTTATCAATGTGTGTTTTATGCAATAATATATTGCCGACAGTATTATATATTATAATGATATGGTATTTACTTCTAAAAATTTATGTGTATTTAGCAGCAAATCAGTTATTTTCACTTACGAAAAGAGGAGGACCCACGGGACAGTAATAGTGAGTATTATGTATATAAACGTCAACTCTGGGAGCGTCTAACCTATCTATGTAGTTCTAAAAGTGTGAATCAATTCTGAATTCAGTACACTACATGTAAAAGTGTTCTTCCTAAGTCAATGTATCCACTAATTTTTATTCGATTTCCATATTAAGGTATGTTACTTTACGTGTAATTTTACGGTATCATCTTGTGGGGCACGTCCATTCCATTATGTTATTAGCAGATTAAAAAACTGTTACCACTTTCCAGACCAACCAAATTTCACTGTGAATAATCAGAAAACGACATTAAACGAATCTTTCGTTCCCTGTTCCAGACAGTTATTTTGTTACCATTAATGACCGTATTAACATTGATTGCTGTGCAATATTAACTTGTAATCGGATAGCATTCTTGGTGATAGAATCTAATATTGAATTCAATCTTTGATTTTGTAATCCCATACATTTTCAGAAGCAACAATCGTCCAAGCTAAAGATTCAAATATACGAGAAAATGTCTCTTATTTACAATAGATGATCATATACCTGAACATAATCTGTCTAAAATAGAATAGAAAATATTTTGTTATATGTTACCGCGAGTTATTGGCATTAAAGTTTAGTCCAGAATTGCCTAGTTTGCCATAAAATGTAATTCTTCATATAAATTAGAGTAGGATTTAGCGATTTAACCGGTTGGGGTTTAAACTAAAGCGTCATATACTGCAGTTAGTTACATTTTTATTATAACAAACAGATAATCTTCGTTTTTAAATAATTCAAAGACTTTCCCTAATTGAAGTTATTTTTTCTCCAAATTTTTAAAAATCAAGTAAAGTTTTGAATATGCGCTAACTTTTATACATTTGGCATTGATTTCACTAAACTATAGTTGGAAACTTATATACATAATGCTCATATTCTGTCTCTCTGTTTTTTTTTTTTTTTTTACTTTTTTCTTTTTACTTTTGGGGGAGATCGATTGCACAGCCATTCCTTGTAACCTGGTTTGCCTTGCAAACTTGCAGGTAGACAGTACTGCACAGACTAAGCGGTGTTTATATTTTCATTGTAAGGTCATACAGTTCATCGCAGTTAAGCACATAGTTTTAGATAGGCTATGAGCGAATTATTTATTGGGTATGTAAATGAAAATATATTGGATTATTTTCCAAATGAATTCAGAAGTGAGTTGCAGTATTTGTGGAGCGTACATTTCCTAACTCAGGGACAGAATGCGAGAGGCTCCAGCATATACAGGGTGCATTCAGCAGCCTGAAGAGGAGATGGCTCAAATATGCGAACAACGTAGATGTAGGACAACGTCTCACCAACATTGTATTTTAATCCATGAGTGAAGTTAATGAAAGTTGAGAACGGAACTTTGTTATAAGTGTTTCCCCTTACGTCAAAAAGTGAATGCTAGTTTGGTGACTATTGAATAGGAAGACGTGGCTCATATTAGTGTATGTGGTGTTGCTGTGTGTAATATTCAACGTGATGAAGTTGCCTGGCGATGGAATAGATATTGCATCGTTCGAAGAAGGTGGACTAAGCAACTATATATACTGGAGCCCCTCAAAACTAGTCCTGAGGATGGAAATAGTTTGTTCCCGAAACGCCGCTAGTATTTCTGAACTTCATTTGGTTACAGAATACATATGTAGCATCAAAGCAGGTATTCGGTTCTGATAAGTTTATAGAATAGGGCCATGATATATTATTTTATAAGGCGCACATATTCAGATTACACTTGATTAGTATTGATTGGTTGCTCGTATAACGAAAGCAATACTGTGCAAGGTTAATCAAGTAAGAGGGATGACTGTGCTGTCGATTTCCGCGTGGAGGGTGGGTAACTCTGCCGGGACCAGTTCCAAGCCTGGCTCCAGTTACTGAAAATAAAATCTGAACAAAGGAAATACCAAAATAGAAATAATATGTTTTACAGTTTCGATAATATATTATTGGTTTTATCAATGTGTGTTTTATGCAATAATATATTGCCGACAGTATTATATATTATAATGATATGGTGTTTACTTCTAAAAATTTATGTATATTTAGCAGCAAATCAGTTATTTTCACTTACGAAAAGAGGAGGACCCACCTGACAGTAATAGTGAGCATTATGTATATAAACGTCAACTGTGGGAGCGTCTAACCTATCTATGTAGTTCTAAAAGTGTGAATCAATTCTGAATTCAGTACACTACATGTAAAAGTGTTCTTCCTAAGTCAATGTATCCACTAATTTTTATTCGATTTCCATATTAAGGTATGTTACTTTACGTGTAATTTTACGGTATCATCTTGTGGGGCACGTCCATTCCATTATGTTATTAGCAGATTAAAAAATTGTTACCACTTTCCAGACCAACCAAATTTCACTGTGAATAATCAGAAAACGACATTAAACGAATCTTTCGTTTCCTGTTCCAGACAGTTATTTTGTTACCATTAATGACCGTATTAACATTGATTGCTGTGCAATATTAACTTGTAATCGGATAGCATTCTTGGTGATAGAATCTAATATTGAATTCAATCTTTGATTTTGTAATCCCATACATTTTCAGAAGCAACAATCGTCCAAGCTAAAGATTCAAATATACGAGAAAATGTCTCTTATTTACAATAGATGATCATATACCTGAGCATAATCTGTCTAAAATAGAATACAAAATATTTTGTTACATGTTACCGCGAGTTATTGGCATTAAAGTTTAGTCCAGAATTGCCTAGTTTGCCATAAAATGTAATTCTTCATATAAATTAGAGTAGGATTTAGCGATTTAACCGGTTGGGGTTTAAACTAAAGCGTCATATACTGCAGTTAGTTACATTTTTATTATAACAAACAGATAATCTTCGTTTTTAAATAATGCAAAGATTTTCCCTAATTGAAGTTATTTTTTCTCCAAATTTTTAAAAATCAAGTAAAGTTTTGAATATGCGCTAACTTTTATACATTTGGCATTGATTTCACTAAACTATAGTTGGAAACTTATATACATAATGCTCATATTCTGTCTCTCTTGTTTTTTTTTTTTTTTTTACTTTTTTTTTTAACTTTTGGGGGAGATCGATTGCACAGCCATTCCTTGTAACCTGGTTTGCCTTGCAAACTTGCAGGTAGACAGTACTGCACAGACTAAGCGGTGTTTATATTTTTATTGTAAGGTCATACAGTTCATCGCAGTTAAGCACATAGTTTTAGATAGGCTATGAGCGAATTATTTATTGGGTATGTAAATGAAAATATATTGGATTATTTTCCAAATGAATTCAGAAGTGAGTTGCAGTATTTGTGGAGCGTACATTTCCTAACTCAGGGACAGAATGCGAGAGGCTCCAGCATATACAGGGTGCATTCAGCAGCCTGAAGAGGAGATGACTCAAATATGCGAACAACGTAGATGTAGGACAACGTCTCACCAACATTGTATTTTAATCCATGAGTGAAGTTAATGAAAGTTGAGAACGGAACTTTGTTATAAGTGTTTCCCCTTACGTCAAAAAGTGAATGCTAGTTTGGTGACTATTGAATAGGAAGACGTGGCTCATATTAGTGTATATGGTGTTGCTGTGTGTAATATTCAACGTGATGAAGTTGCCTGGCGATGGAATAGATATTGCATCGTTCGAAGAAGGTGGACTAAGCAACTATATATACTGGAGCCTCTCAAAACTAGTCCTGAGGATGGAAATAGTTTGTTCCCGAAACGCCGCTAGTATTTCTGAACTTCATTTGGTTACAGAATACATATGTAGCATCAAAGCAGGTATTCGGTTCTGATAAGTTTATAGAATAGGGCCATGATATATTATGTTATAAGGCGCACATATTCAGATTACACTTGATTAGTATTGATTGGTTGCTCGTCTAACGAAAGCATTACTGTGCAAGGTTAATCAAGTAAGAGGGATGACTGTGCTGTCGATTTCCGCGTGGAGGGTGGGTAACTCTGCCGGGGCCAGTTCCAAGCCTGGCTGCAGTTAGTGAAAATAAATTAAATGAAAATAAAATCTGAACAAAGCAAATACCAAAATAGAAATAATATGTTTTACAGTTTCGAGAATATATTATTGGTTTTATCAATGTGTGTTGAATGCAATAATATATTGCCGACAGTATTATATATTATAATGATATGGTATTTACTTCTAAAAATTTATGTATATTTAGCAGCAAATCAGTTATTTTCACTTACGAAAAGAGGAGGACCCACGGGACAGTAATAGTGAGCATTATGTATATAAACGTCAACTGTGGGAGCGTCTAACCTATCTATGTAGTTCTAAAAATGTGAATCAATTCTGAATTCAGTACACTACATGTAAAAGTGTTCTTCCTAAGTCAATGTATCCACTAATTTTTATTCGATTTCCATATTAAGGTATGTTACTTTACGTGTAATTTTACGGTATCATCTTGTGGGGCACGTCCATTCCATTATGTTATTAGCAGATTAAAAAACTGTTACCACTTTCCAGACCAAGCAAATTTCACTGTGAATAATCAGAAAACGACATTAAACGAATCTTTCGTTTCCTGTTCCAGACAGTTATTTTGTTACCATTAATGACCGTATTAACATTGATTGCTGTGCAATATTAACTTGTAATCGGACAGCATTCTTGGTGATAGAATCTAATATTGAATTCAATCTTTGATTTTGTAATCCCATACATTTTCAGAAGCAACAATCGTCCAAGCTAAAGATTCAAATATACGAGAAAATGTCTCTTATTTACAATAGATGATCATATACCTGAGCATAATCTGTCTAAAATAGAATAGAAAATATTTTGTTACATGTTACCGCGAGTTATTGGCATTAAAGTTTAGTCCAGAATTGCCTAGTTTGAAATAAAATGTAATTCTTCATATAAATTAGAGTAGGATTTAGCGATTTAACCGGTTGGGGTTTAAACTAAAGCGTCATATACTGCAGTTAGTTACATTTTTATTATAACAAACAGATAATCTTCGTTTTTAAATAATGCAAAGACTTTCCCTAATTGAAGTTATTTTTTCTCCAAATTTTTAAAAATCAAGTAAAGTTTTGAATATGCGCTAACCTTTATACATTTGGCATTGATTTCACTAAACTATAGTTGAAAACTTATATACATAATGCTCATATTCTGTCTCTCTTATTTTTTTTTTTTTTTTACTTTTTTCTTTTACTTTTGGGGGAGATCGATTGCACAGCCATTCCTTGTAACCTGGTTTGCCTTACAAACTTGCAGGTAGACAGTATTGCACAGACTAAGCGGTGTTTATATTTTCATTGTAAGGTCATACAGTTCATCGCAGTTAAGCACATAGTTTTAGATAGGCTATGAGCGAATTATTTATTGGGTATGTAAATGAAAATATATTGGATTATTTTCCAAATGAATTCAGAAGTGAGTTGCAGTATTTGTGGAGCGTACATTTCCTAACTCAGGGACAGAATGCGAGAGGCTCCAGCATATACAGGGTGCATTCAGCAGCCTGAAGAGGAGATGGCTCAAATATGCGAACAACGTAGATATAGGACAACGTCTCACCAACATTGTATTTTAATCAATGAGTGAAGTTAATGAAAGTTGAGAACGGAACTTTGTTATAAGTGTTTCCCCTTACGTCAAAAAGTGAATGCTAGTTTGGTGACTATTGAATAGGAAGACGTGGCTCATATTAGTGTATGTGGTGTTGCTGTGTGTAATATTCAACGTGATGAAGTTGCCTGGCGATGGAATAGATATTGCATCGTTCGAAGAAGGTGGACTAAGCAACTATATATACTGGAGCCTCTCAAAACTAGTCCCGAGGATGGAAATAGTTTGTTCCCGAAACGCCGCTAGTATTTCTGAACTTCATTTGGTTACAGAATACATATGTAGCATCAAAGCAGGTATTCGGTTTTGATAAGTTTATAGAATAGGGCCATGATATATTATTTTATAAGGCGCGAAAATTCAGAATACACTTGATTAGTATTGATTGGTTGCTCGTCTAACGAAAGCATTACTGTGCAAGGTTAATCAAGTAAGAGGGATGACTGTGCTGTCGATTTCCGCGTGGAGGGTGGGTAACTCTGCCGGGGCCAGTTCCAAGCCTGGCTGCAGTTAGTGAAAATAAATTAAATGAAAATAAAATCTGAACAAAGCAAATACCAAAATAGAAATAATATGTTTTACAGTTTCGAGAATATATTATTGATTTTATCAATGTGTGTTTTATGCAATAATATATTGCCGACAGTATTATATATTATAATGATATGGTATTTACTTCTAAAAATTTATGTGTATTTAGCAGCAAATCAGTTATTTTCACTTACGAAAAGAGGAGGACCCACGGGACAGTAATAGTGAGTATTATGTATATAAACGTCAACTCTGGGAGCGTCTAACCTATCTATGTAGTTCTAAAAGTGTGAATCAATTCTGAATTCAGTACACTACATGTAAAAGTGTTCTTCCTAAGTCAATGTATCCACTAATTTTTATTCGATTTCCATATTAAGGTATGTTACTTTACGTGTAATTTTACGGTATCATCTTGTGGGGCACGTCCATTCCATTATGTTATTAGCAGATTAAAAAACTGTTACCACTTTCCAGACCAACCAAATTTCACTGTGAATAATCAGAAAACGACATTAAACGAATCTTTCGTTTCCTGTTCCAGACAGTTATTTTGTTACCATTAATGACCGTATTAACATTGATTGCTGTGCAATATTAACTTGTAATCGGATAGCATTCTTGGTGATAGAATCTAATATTGAATTCAATCTTTGATTTTGTAATCCCATACATTTTCAGAAGCAACAATCGTCCAAGCTAAAGATTCAAATATACGAGAAAATGTCTCTTATTTACAATAGATGATCATATACCTGAGCATAATCTGTCTAAAATAGAATACAAAATATTTTGTTACATGTTACCGCGAGTTATTGGCATTAAAGTTTAGTCCAGAATTGCCTAGTTTGCCATAAAATGTAATTCTTCATATAAATTAGAGTAGGATTTAGCGATTTAACCGGTTGGGGTTTAAACTAAAGCGTCATATACTGCAGTTAGTTACATTTTTATTATAACAAACAGATAATCTTCGTTTTTAAATAATGCAAAGATTTTCCCTAATTGAAGTTATTTTTTCTCCAAATTTTTAAAAATCAAGTAAAGTTTTGAATATGCGCTAACTTTTATACATTTGGCATTGATTTCACTAAACTATAGTTGGAAACTTATATACATAATGCTCATATTCTGTCTCTCTTGTTTTTTTTTTTTTAATTTTTTTTTTAACTTTTGGGGGAGATCGATTGCACAGCCATTCCTTGTAACCTGGTTTGCCTTGCAAACTTGCAGGTAGACAGTACTGCACAGACTAAGCGGTGTTTATATTTTTATTGTAAGGTCATACAGTTCATCGCAGTTAAGCACATAGTTTTAGATAGGCTATGAGCGAATTATTTATTGGGTATGTAAATGAAAATATATTGGATTATTTTCCAAATGAATTCAGAAGTGAGTTGCAGTATTTGTGGAGCGTACATTTCCTAACTCAGGGACAGAATGCGAGAGGCTCCAGCATATACAGGGTGCATTCAGCAGCCTGAAGAGGAGATGACTCAAATATGCGAACAACGTAGATGTAGGACAACGTCTCACCAACATTGTATTTTAATCCATGAGTGAAGTTAATGAAAGTTGAGAACGGAACTTTGTTATAAGTGTTTCCCCTTACGTCAAAAAGTGAATGCTAGTTTGGTGACTATTGAATAGGAAGACGTGGCTCATATTAGTGTATATGGTGTTGCTGTGTGTAATATTCAACGTGATGAAGTTGCCTGGCGATGGAATAGATATTGCATCGTTCGAAGAAGGTGGACTAAGCAACTATATATACTGGAGCCTCTCAAAACTAGTCCTGAGGATGGAAATAGTTTGTTCCCGAAACGCCGCTAGTATTTCTGAACTTCATTTGGTTACAGAATACATATGTAGCATCAAAGCAGGTATTCGGTTCTGATAAGTTTATAGAATAGGGCCATGATATATTATGTTATAAGGCGCACATATTCAGATTACACTTGATTAGTATTGATTGGTTGCTCGTCTAACGAAAGCATTACTGTGCAAGGTTAATCAAGTAAGAGGGATGACTGTGCTGTCGATTTCCGCGTGGAGGGTGGGTAACTCTGCCGGGGCCAGTTCCAAGCCTGGCTGCAGTTAGTGAAAATAAATTAAATGAAAATAAAATCAGAACAAAGCAAATATCAAAATAGAAATAATATGTTTTACAGTTTCGAGAATATATTATTGGTTTTATCAATGTGTGTTGAATGCAATAATATATTGCCGACAGTATTATATATTATAATGATATGGTATTTACTTCTAAAAATTTATGTATATTTAGCAGCAAATCAGTTATTTTCACTTACGAAAAGAGGAGGACCCACGGGACAGTAATAGTGAGCATTATGTATATAAACGTCAACTGTGGGAGCGTCTAACCTATCTATGTAGTTCTAAAAATGTGAATCAATTCTGAATTCAGTACACTACATGTAAAAGTGTTCTTCCTAAGTCAATGTATCCACTAATTTTTATTCGATTTCCATATTAAGGTATGTTACTTTACGTGTAATTTTACGGTATCATCTTGTAGGGCACGTCCATTCCATTATGTTATTAGCAGATTAAAAAACTGTTACCACTTTCCAGACCAAGCAAATTTCACTGTGAATAATCAGAAAACGACATTAAACGAATCTTTCGTTTCCTGTTCCAGACAGTTATTTTGTTACCATTAATGACCGTATTAACATTGATTGCTGTGCAATATTAACTTGTAATCGGACAGCATTCTTGGTGATAGAATCTAATATTGAATTCAATCTTTGATTTTGTAATCCCATACATTTTCAGAAGCAACAATCGTCCAAGCTAAAGATTCAAATATACGAGAAAATGTCTCTTATTTACAATAGATGATCATATACCTGAGCATAATCTGTCTAAAATAGAATAGAAAATATTTTGTTACATGTTACCGCGAGTTATTGGCATTAAAGTTTAGTCCAGAATTGCCTAGTTTGCCATAAAATGTAATTCTTCATATAAATTAGAGTAGGATTTAGCGATTTAACCGGTTGGGGTTTAAACTAAAGCGTCATATACTGCAGTTAGTTACATTTTTATTATAACAAACAGATAATCTTCGTTTTTAAATAATGCAAAGACTTTCCCTAATTGAAGTTATTTTTTCTCCAAATTTTTAAAAATCAAGTAAAGTTTTGAATATGCGCTAACCTTTATACATTTGGCATTGATTTCACTAAACTATAGTTGGAAACTTATATACATAATGCTCATATTCTGTCTCTCTTATTTTTTTTTTTTTTTTTACTTTTTTCTTTTACTTTTGGGGGAGATCGATTGCACAGCCATTCCTTGTAACTTGGTTTGCCTTGCAAACTTGCAGGTAGACAGTATTGCACAGACTAAGCGGAGTTTATATTTTCATTGTAAGGTCATACAGTTCATCGCAGTTAAGCACATAGTTTTAGATAGGCTATGAGCGAATTTTTTATTGGGTATGTAAATGAAAATATATTGGATTATTTTCCAAATGAATTCAGAAGTGAGTTGCAGTATTTGTGGAGCGTACATTTCCTAACTCAGGGACAGAATGCGAGAGGCTCCAGCATATACAGGGTGCATTCAGCAGCCTGAAGAGGAGATGGCTCAAATATGCGAACAACGTAGATATAGGACAACGTCTCACCAACATTGTATTTTAATCCATGAGTGAAGTTAATGAAAGTTGAGAACGGAACTTTGTTATAAGTGTTTCCCCTTACGTCAAAAAGTGAATGCTAGTTTGGTGACTATTGAATAGGAAGACGTGGCTCATATTAGTGTATGTGGTGTTGCTGTGTGTAATATTCAACGTGATGAAGTTGCCTGGCGATGGAATAGATATTGCATCGTTCGAAGAAGGTGGACTAAGCAACTATATATACACTGGAGCCTCTCAAAACTAGTCCCGAGGATGGAAATAGTTTGTTCCCGAAACGCCGCTAGTATTTCTGAACTTCATTTGGTTACAGAATACATATGTAGCATCAAAGCAGGTATTCGGTTTTGATAAGTTTATAGAATAGGGCCATGATATATTATTTTATAAGGCGCGAAAATTCAGAATACACTTGATTAGTATTGATTGGTTGCTCGTCTAACGAAAGCATTACTGTGCAAGGTTAATCAAGTAAGAGGGATGACTGTGCTGTCGATTTCCGCGTGGAGGGTGGGTAACTCTGCCGGGGCCAGTTCCAAGCCTGGCTGCAGTTAGTGAAAATAAATTAAATGAAAATAAAATCTGAACAAAGCAAATACCAAAATAGAAATAATATGTTTTACAGATTCGAGAATATATTATTGATTTTATCAATGTGTGTTTTATGCAATAATATATTGCCGACAGTATTATATATTATAATGATATGGTATTTACTTCTAAAAATTTATGTGTATTTAGCAGCAAATCAGTTATTTTCACTTACGAAAAGAGGAGGACCCACGGGACAGTAATAGTGAGTATTATGTATATAAACGTCAACTCTGGGAGCGTCTAACCTATCTATGTAGTTCTAAAAGTGTGAATCAATTCTGAATTCAGTACACTACATGTAAAAGTGTTCTTCCTAAGTCAATGTATCCACTAATTTTTATTCGATTTCCATATTAAGGTATGTTACTTTACGTGTAATTTTACGGTATCATCTTGTGGGGCACGTCCATTCCATTATGTTATTAGCAGATTAAAAAACTGTTACCACTTTCCAGACCAACCAAATTTCACTGTGAATAATCAGAAAACGACATTAAACGAATCTTTCGTTCCCTGTTCCAGACAGTTATTTTGTTACCATTAATGACCGTATTAACATTGATTGCTGTGCAATATTAACTTGTAATCGGATAGCATTCTTGGTGATAGAATCTAATATTGAATTCAATCTTTGATTTTGTAATCCCATACATTTTCAGAAGCAACAATCGTCCAAGCTAAAGATTCAAATATACGAGAAAATGTCTCTTATTTACAATAGATGATCATATACCTGAGCATAATCTGTCTAAAATAGAATACAAAATATTTTGTTACATGTTACCGCGAGTTATTGGCATTAAAGTTTAGTCCAGAATTGCCTAGTTTGCCATAAAATGTAATTCTTCATATAAATTAGAGTAGGATTTAGCGATTTAACCGGTTGGGGTTTAAACTAAAGCGTCATATACTGCAGTTAGTTACATTTTTATTATAACAAACAGATAATCTTCGTTTTTAAATAATGCAAAGACTTTCCCTAATTGAAGTTATTTTTTCTCCAAATTTTTAAAAATCAAGTAAAGTTTTGAATATGCGCTAACCTTTATACATTTGGCATTGATTTCACTAAACTATAGTTGGAAACTTATATACATAATGCTCATATTCTGTCTCTCTTATTTTTTTTTTTTTTTTACTTTTTTCTTTTACTTTTGGGGGAGATCGATTGCACAGCCATTCCTTGTAACTTGGTTTGCCTTGCAAACTTGCAGGTAGACAGTATTGCACAGACTAAGCGGAGTTTATATTTTCATTGTAAGGTCATACAGTTCATCGCAGTTAAGCACATAGTTTTAGATAGGCTATGAGCGAATTTTTTATTGGGTATGTAAATGAAAATATATTGGATTATTTTCCAAATGAATTCAGAAGTGAGTTGCAGTATTTGTGGAGCGTACATTTCCTAACTCAGGGACAGAATGCGAGAGGCTCCAGCATATACAGGGTGCATTCAGCAGCCTGAAGAGGAGATGGCTCAAATATGCGAACAACATAGATATAGGACAACGTCTCACCAACATTGTATTTTAATCCATGAGTGAAGTTAATGAAAGTTGAGAACGGAACTTTGTTATAAGTGTTTCCCCTTACGTCAAAAAGTGAATGCTAGTTTGGTGACTATTGAATAGGAAGACGTGGCTCATATTAGTGTATGTGGTGTTGCTGTGTGTAATATTCAACGTGATGAAGTTGCCTGGCGATGGAATAGATATTGCATCGTTCGAAGAAGGTGGACTAAGCAACTATATATACACTGGAGCCTCTCAAAACTAGTCCCGAGGATGGAAATAGTTTGTTCCCGAAACGCCGCTAGTATTTCTGAACTTCATTTGGTTACAGAATACATATGTAGCATCAAAGCAGGTATTCGGTTTTGATAAGTTTATAGAATAGGGCCATGATATATTATTTTATAAGGCGCGAAAATTCAGAATACACTTGATTAGTATTGATTGGTTGCTCGTCTAACGAAAGCATTACTGTGCAAGGTTAATCAAGTAAGAGGGATGACTGTGCTGTCGATTTCCGCGTGGAGGGTGGGTAACTCTGCCGGGGCCAGTTCCAAGCCTGGCTGCAGTTAGTGAAAATAAATTAAATGAAAATAAAATCTGAACAAAGCAAATACCAAAATAGAAATAATATGTTTTACAGATTCGAGAATATATTATTGATTTTATCAATGTGTGTTTTATGCAATAATATATTGCCGACAGTATTATATATTATAATGATATGGTATTTACTTCTAAAAATTTATGTGTATTTAGCAGCAAATCAGTTATTTTCACTTACGAAAAGAGGAGGACCCACGGGACAGTAATAGTGAGTATTATGTATATAAACGTCAACTCTGGGAGCGTCTAACCTATCTATGTAGTTCTAAAAGTGTGAATCAATTCTGAATTCAGTACACTACATGTAAAAGTGTTCTTCCTAAGTCAATGTATCCACTAATTTTTATTCGATTTCCATATTAAGGTATGTTACTTTACGTGTAATTTTACGGTATCATCTTGTGGGGCACGTCCATTCCATTATGTTATTAGCAGATTAAAAAACTGTTACCACTTTCCAGACCAACCAAATTTCACTGTGAATAATCAGAAAACGACATTAAACGAATCTTTCGTTCCCTGTTCCAGACAGTTATTTTGTTACCATTAATGACCGTATTAACATTGATTGCTGTGCAATATTAACTTGTAATCGGATAGCATTCTTGGTGATAGAATCTAATATTGAATTCAATCTTTGATTTTGTAATCCCATACATTTTCAGAAGCAACAATCGTCCAAGCTAAAGATTCAAATATACGAGAAAATGTCTCTTATTTACAATAGATGATCATATACCTGAACATAATCTGTCTAAAATAGAATAGAAAATATTTTGTTATATGTTACCGCGAGTTATTGGCATTAAAGTTTAGTCCAGAATTGCCTAGTTTGCCATAAAATGTAATTCTTCATATAAATTAGAGTAGGATTTAGCGATTTAACCGGTTGGGGTTTAAACTAAAGCGTCATATACTGCAGTTAGTTACATTTTTATTATAACAAACAGATAATCTTCGTTTTTAAATAATTCAAAGACTTTCCCTAATTGAAGTTATTTTTTCTCCAAATTTTTAAAAATCAAGTAAAGTTTTGAATATGCGCTAACTTTTATACATTTGGCATTGATTTCACTAAACTATAGTTGGAAACTTATATACATAATGCTCATATTCTGTCTCTCTGTTTTTTTTTCTTTTTACTTTTTTCTTTTTACTTTTGGGGGAGATCGATTGCACAGCCATTCCTTGTAACCTGGTTTGCCTTGCAAACTTGCAGGTAGACAGTACTGCACAGACTAAGCGGTGTTTATATTTTCATTGTAAGGTCATACAGTTCATCGCAGTTAAGCACATAGTTTTAGATAGGCTATGAGCGAATTATTTATTGGGTATGTAAATGAAAATATATTGGATTATTTTCCAAATGAATTCAGAAGTGAGTTGCAGTATTTGTGGAGCGTACATTTCCTAACTCAGGGACAGAATGCGAGAGGCTCCAGCATATACAGGGTGCATTCAGCAGCCTGAAGAGGAGATGGCTCAAATATGCGAACAACGTAGATGTAGGACAACGTCTCACCAACATTGTATTTTAATCCATGAGTGAAGTTAATGAAAGTTGAGAACGGAACTTTGTTATAAGTGTTTCCCCTTACGTCAAAAAGTGAATGCTAGTTTGGTGACTATTGAATAGGAAGACGTGGCTCATATTAGTGTATGTGGTGTTGCTGTGTGTAATATTCAACGTGATGAAGTTGCCTGGCGATGGAATAGATATTGCATCGTTCGAAGAAGGTGGACTAAGCAACTATATATACTGGAGCCCCTCAAAACTAGTCCTGAGGATGGAAATAGTTTGTTCCCGAAACGCCGCTAGTATTTCTGAACTTCATTTGGTTACAGAATACATATGTAGCATCAAAGCAGGTATTCGGTTCTGATAAGTTTATAGAATAGGGCCATGATATATTATTTTATAAGGCGCACATATTCAGATTACACTTGATTAGTATTGATTGGTTGCTCGTATAACGAAAGCAATACTGTGCAAGGTTAATCAAGTAAGAGGGATGACTGTGCTGTCGATTTCCGCGTGGAGGGTGGGTAACTCTGCCGGGACCAGTTCCAAGCCTGGCTCCAGTTACTGAAAATAAAATCTGAACAAAGGAAATACCAAAATAGAAATAATATGTTTTACAGTTTCGATAATATATTATTGGTTTTATCAATGTGTGTTTTATGCAATAATATATTGCCGACAGTATTATATATTATAATGATATGGTGTTTACTTCTAAAAATTTATGTATATTTAGCAGCAAATCAGTTATTTTCACTTACGAAAAGAGGAGGACCCACCTGACAGTAATAGTGAGCATTATGTATATAAACGTCAACTGTGGGAGCGTCTAACCTATCTATGTAGTTCTAAAAGTGTGAATCAATTCTGAATTCAGTACACTACATGTAAAAGTATTCTTCCTAAGTCAATGTATCCACTAATTTTTATTCGATTTCCATATTAAGGTATGTTACTTTACGTGTAATTTTACGGTATCATCTTGTGGGGCACGTCCATTCCATTATGTTATTAGCAGATTAAAAAATTGTTACCACTTTCCAGACCAACCAAATTTCACTGTGAATAATCAGAAAACGACATTAAACGAATCTTTCGTTTCCTGTTCCAGACAGTTATTTTGTTACCATTAATGACCGTATTAACATTGATTGCTGTGCAATATTAACTTGTAATCGGATAGCATTCTTGGTGATAGAATCTAATATTGAATTCAATCTTTGATTTTGTAATCCCATACATTTTCAGAAGCAACAATCGTCCAAGCTAAAGATTCAAATATACGAGAAAATGTCTCTTATTTACAATAGATGATCATATACCTGAGCATAATCTGTCTAAAATAGAATACAAAATATTTTGTTACATGTTACCGCGAGTTATTGGCATTAAAGTTTAGTCCAGAATTGCCTAGTTTGCCATAAAATGTAATTCTTCATATAAATTAGAGTAGGATTTAGCGATTTAACCGGTTGGGGTTTAAACTAAAGCGTCATATACTGCAGTTAGTTACATTTTTATTATAACAAACAGATAATCTTCGTTTTTAAATAATGCAAAGATTTTCCCTAATTGAAGTTATTTTTTCTCCAAATTTTTAAAAATCAAGTAAAGTTTTGAATATGCGCTAACTTTTATACATTTGGCATTGATTTCACTAAACTATAGTTGGAAACTTATATACATAATGCTCATATTCTGTCTCTCTGTTTTTTTTTTTTTTTTTACTTTTTTCTTTTTACTTTTGGGGGAGATCGATTGCACAGCCATTCCTTGTAACCTGGTTTGCCTTGCAAACTTGCAGGTAGACAGTACTGCACAGACTAAGCGGTGTTTATATTTTCATTGTAAGGTCATACAGTTCATCGCAGTTAAGCACATAGTTTTAGATAGGCTATGAGCGAATTATTTATTGGGTATGTAAATGAAAATATATTGGATTATTTTCCAAATGAATTCAGAAGTGAGTTGCAGTATTTGTGGAGCGTACATTTCCTAACTCAGGGACAGAATGCGAGAGGCTCCAGCATATACAGGGTGCATTCAGCAGCCTGAAGAGGAGATGGCTCAAATATGCGAACAACGTAGATGTAGGACAACGTCTCACCAACATTGTATTTTAATCCATGAGTGAAGTTAATGAAAGTTGAGAACGGAACTTTGTTATAAGTGTTTCCCCTTACGTCAAAAAGTGAATGCTAGTTTGGTGACTATTGAATAGGAAGACGTGGCTCATATTAGTGTATGTGGTGTTGCTGTGTGTAATATTCAACGTGATGAAGTTGCCTGGCGATGGAATAGATATTGCATCGTTCGAAGAAGGTGGACTAAGCAACTATATATACTGGAGCCCCTCAAAACTAGTCCTGAGGATGGAAATAGTTTGTTCCCGAAACGCCGCTAGTATTTCTGAACTTCATTTGGTTACAGAATACATATGTAGCATCAAAGCAGGTATTCGGTTCTGATAAGTTTATAGAATAGGGCCATGATATATTATTTTATAAGGCGCACATATTCAGATTACACTTGATTAGTATTGATTGGTTGCTCGTATAACGAAAGCAATACTGTGCAAGGTTAATCAAGTAAGAGGGATGACTGTGCTGTCGATTTCCGCGTGGAGGGTGGGTAACTCTGCCGGGACCAGTTCCAAGCCTGGCTCCAGTTACTGAAAATAAAATCTGAACAAAGGAAATACCAAAATAGAAATAATATGTTTTACAGTTTCGATAATATATTATTGGTTTTATCAATGTGTGTTTTATGCAATAATATATTGCCGACAGTATTATATATTATAATGATATGGTGTTTACTTCTAAAAATTTATGTATATTTAGCAGCAAATCAGTTATTTTCACTTACGAAAAGAGGAGGACCCACCTGACAGTAATAGTGAGCATTATGTATATAAACGTCAACTGTGGGAGCGTCTAACCTATCTATGTAGTTCTAAAAGTGTGAATCAATTCTGAATTCAGTACACTACATGTAAAAGTATTCTTCCTAAGTCAATGTATCCACTAATTTTTATTCGATTTCCATATTAAGGTATGTTACTTTACGTGTAATTTTACGGTATCATCTTGTGGGGCACGTCCATTCCATTATGTTATTAGCAGATTAAAAAATTGTTACCACTTTCCAGACCAACCAAATTTCACTGTGAATAATCAGAAAACGACATTAAACGAATCTTTCGTTTCCTGTTCCAGACAGTTATTTTGTTACCATTAATGACCGTATTAACATTGATTGCTGTGCAATATTAACTTGTAATCGGATAGCATTCTTGGTGATAGAATCTAATATTGAATTCAATCTTTGATTTTGTAATCCCATACATTTTCAGAAGCAACAATCGTCCAAGCTAAAGATTCAAATATACGAGAAAATGTCTCTTATTTACAATAGATGATCATATACCTGAGCATAATCTGTCTAAAATAGAATACAAAATATTTTGTTACATGTTACCGCGAGTTATTGGCATTAAAGTTTAGTCCAGAATTGCCTAGTTTGCCATAAAATGTAATTCTTCATATAAATTAGAGTAGGATTTAGCGATTTAACCGGTTGGGGTTTAAACTAAAGCGTCATATACTGCAGTTAGTTACATTTTTATTATAACAAACAGATAATCTTCGTTTTTAAATAATGCAAAGATTTTCCCTAATTGAAGTTATTTTTTCTCCAAATTTTTAAAAATCAAGTAAAGTTTTGAATATGCGCTAACTTTTATACATTTGGCATTGATTTCACTAAACTATAGTTGGAAACTTATATACATAATGCTCATATTCTGTCTCTCTGTTTTTTTTTTTTTTTTTACTTTTTTCTTTTTACTTTTGGGGGAGATCGATTGCACAGCCATTCCTTGTAACCTGGTTTGCCTTGCAAACTTGCAGGTAGACAGTACTGCACAGACTAAGCGGTGTTTATATTTTTATTGTAAGGTCATACAGTTCATCGCAGTTAAGCACATAGTTTTAGATAGGCTATGAGCGAATTTTTTATTGGGTATGTAAATGAAAATATATTGGATTATTTTCCAAATGAATTCAGAAGTGAGTTGCAGTATTTGTGGAGCGTACATTTCCTAACTCAGGGACAGAATGCGAGAGGCTCCAGCATATACAGGGTGCATTCAGCAGCCTGAAGAGGAGATGACTCAAATATGCGAACAACGTAGATGTAGGACAACGTCTCACCAACATTGTATTTTAATCCATGAGTGAAGTTAATGAAAGTTGAGAACGGAACTTTGTTATAAGTGTTTCCCCTTACGTCAAAAAGTGAATGCTAGTTTGGTGACTATTGAATAGGAAGACGTGGCTCATATTAGTGTATATGGTGTTGCTGTGTGTAATATTCAACGTGATGAAGTTGCCTGGCGATGGAATAGATATTGCATCGTTCGAAGAAGGTGGACTAAGCAACTATATATACTGGAGCCTCTCAAAACTAGTCCTGAGGATGGAAATAGTTTGTTCCCGAAACGCCGCTAGTATTTCTGAACTTCATTTGGTTACAGAATACATATGTAGCATCAAAGCAGGTATTCGGTTCTGATAAGTTTATAGAATAGGGCCATGATATATTATGTTATAAGGCGCACATATTCAGATTACACTTGATTAGTATTGATTGGTTGCTCGTCTAACGAAAGCATTACTGTGCAAGGTTAATCAAGTAAGAGGGATGACTGTGCTGTCGATTTCCGCGTGGAGGGTGGGTAACTCTGCCGGGGCCAGTTCCAAGCCTGGCTGCAGTTAGTGAAAATAAATTAAATGAAAATAAAATCTGAACAAAGCAAATACCAAAATAGAAATAATATGTTTTACAGTTTCGAGAATATATTATTGGTTTTATCAATGTGTGTTGAATGCAATAATATATTGCCGACAGTATTATATATTATAATGATATGGTATTTACTTCTAAAAATTTATGTATATTTAGCAGCAAATCAGTTATTTTCACTTACGAAAAGAGGAGGACCCACGGGACAGTAATAGTGAGCATTATGTATATAAACGTCAACTGTGGGAGCGTCTAACCTATCTATGTAGTTCTAAAAATGTGAATCAATTCTGAATTCAGTACACTACATGTAAAAGTGTTCTTCCTAAGTCAATGTATCCACTAATTTTTATTCGATTTCCATATTAAGGTATGTTACTTTACGTGTAATTTTACGGTATCATCTTGTGGGGCACGTCCATTCCATTATGTTATTAGCAGATTAAAAAACTGTTACCACTTTCCAGACCAAGCAAATTTCACTGTGAATAATCAGAAAACGACATTAAACGAATCTTTCGTTTCCTGTTCCAGACAGTTATTTTGTTACCATTAATGACCGTATTAACATTGATTGCTGTGCAATATTAACTTGTAATCGGACAGCATTCTTGGTGATAGAATCTAATATTGAATTCAATCTTTGATTTTGTAATCCCATACATTTTCAGAAGCAACAATCGTCCAAGCTAAAGATTCAAATATACGAGAAAATGTCTCTTATTTACAATAGATGATCATATACCTGAGCATAATCTGTCTAAAATAGAATAGAAAATATTTTGTTACATGTTACCGCGAGTTATTGGCATTAAAGTTTAGTCCAGAATTGCCTAGTTTGAAATAAAATGTATTTCTTCATATAAATTAGAGTAGGATTTAGCGATTTAACCGGTTGGGGTTTAAACTAAAGCGTCATATACTGCAGTTAGTTACATTTTTATTATAACAAACAGATAATCTTCGTTTTTAAATAATGCAAAGACTTTCCCTAATTGAAGTTATTTTTTCTCCAAATTTTTAAAAATCAAGTAAAGTTTTGAATATGCGCTAACCTTTATACATTTGGCATTGATTTCACTAAACTATAGTTGAAAACTTATATACATAATGCTCATATTCTGTCTCTCTTATTTTTTTTTTTTTTTTTTTTTTACTTTTTTCTTTTACTTTTGGGGGAGATCGATTGCACAGCCATTCCTTGTAACCTGGTTTGCCTTACAAACTTGCAGGTAGACAGTATTGCACAGACTAAGCGGTGTTTATATTTTCATTGTAAGGTCATACAGTTCATCGCAGTTAAGCACATAGTTTTAGATAGGCTATGAGCGAATTATTTATTGGGTATGTAAATGAAAATATATTGGATTATTTTCCAAATGAATTCAGAAGTGAGTTGCAGTATTTGTGGAGCGTACATTTCCTAACTCAGGGACAGAATGCGAGAGGCTCCAGCATATACAGGGTGCATTCAGCAGCCTGAAGAGGAGATGGCTCAAATATGCGAACAACGTAGATATAGGACAACGTCTCACCAACATTGTATTTTAATCCATGAGTGAAGTTAATGAAAGTTGAGAACGGAACTTTGTTATAAGTGTTTCCCCTTACGTCAAAAAGTGAATGCTAGTTTGGTGACTATTGAATAGGAAGACGTGGCTCATATTAGTGTATGTGGTGTTGCTGTGTGTAATATTCAACGTGATGAAGTTGCCTGGCGATGGAATAGATATTGCATCGTTCGAAGAAGGTGGACTAAGCAACTATATATACTGGAGCCTCTCAAAACTAGTCCCGAGGATGGAAATAGTTTGTTCCCGAAACGCCGCTAGTATTTCTGAACTTCATTTGGTTACAGAATACATATGTAGCATCAAAGCAGGTATTCGGTTCTGATAAGTTTATAGAATAGGGCCATGATATATTATTTTATAAGGCGCGAAAATTCAGAATACACTTGATTAGTATTGATTGGTTGCTCGTCTAACGAAAGCATTACTGTGCAAGGTTAATCAAGTAAGAGGGATGACTGTGCTGTCGATTTCCGCGTGGAGGGTGGGTAACTCTGCCGGGGCCAGTTCCAAGCCTGGCTGCAGTTAGTGAAAATAAATTAAATGAAAATAAAATCTGAACAAAGCAAATACCAAAATAGAAATAATATGTTTTACAGTTTCGAGAATATATTATTGGTTTTATCAATGTGTGTTTTATGCAATAATATATTGCCGACAGTATTATATATTATAATGATATGGTGTTTACTTCTAAAAATTTATGTATATTTAGCAGCAAATCAGTTATTTTCACTTACGAAAAGAGGAGGACCCACGTGACAGTAATAGTGAGCATTATGTATATAAACGTCAACTGTGGGAGCGTCTAACCTATCTATGTAGTTCTAAAAGTGTGAATCAATTCTGAATTCAGTACACTACATGTAAAAGTGTTCTTCCTAAGTCAATGTATCCACTAATTTTTATTCGATTTCCATGTTAAGGTATGTTACTTTACGTGTAATTTTACGGTATCATCTTGTGGGGCACGTCCATTCCATTATGTTATTAGCAGATTAAAAAATTGTTACCACTTTCCAGACCAACCAAATTTCACTGTGAATAATCAGAAAACGACATTAAACGAATCTTTCGTTTCCTGTTCCAGACAGTTATTTTGTTACCATTAATGACCGTATTAACATTGATTGCTGTGCAATATTAACTTGTAATCGGATAGCATTCTTGGTGATAGAATCTAATATTGAATTCAATCTTTGATTTTGTAATCCCATACATTTTCAGAAGCAACAATCGTCCAAGCTAAAGATTCAAATATACGAGAAAATGTCTCTTATTTACAATAGATGATCATATACCTGAACATAATCTGTCTAAAATAGAATAGAAATAATTTTGTTATATGTTACCGCGAGTTATTGGCATTAAAGTTTAGTCCAGAATTTCCTAGTTTGCCATAAAATGTAATTCTTCATATAAATTAGAGTAGGATTTAGCGATTTAACCGGTTGGGGTTTAAACTAAAGCGTCACATACTGCAGTTAGTTACATTTTTATTATAACAAACAGATAATCTTCGTTTTTAAATAATGCAAAGACTATCCCTAATTGAAGTTATTTTTTCTCCAAATTTTTAAAAATCAAGTAGTTTTGAATATGCACTAACTTTTATACATTTGGCATTGATTTCACTAAACTATAGTTGGAAACTTATATACATAATGCTCATATTCTGTCTCTCTTGTTTTTTGTTTTTTTTTACTTTTTTTTTACTTTTTGGGGAGATCGATTGCACAGCCATTCCTTGTAACCTGGTTTGCCTTGCAAACTTGCAGGTAGACAGTACTGCACAGACTAAGCGGTGTTTATATTTTTATTGTAAGGTCATACAGTTCATCGCAGTTAAGCACATAGTTTTAGATAGGCTATGAGCGAATTATTTATTGGGTGTGTAAATGAAAATATATTGGATTATTTTCCAAATGAATTCAGAAGTGAGTTGCAGTATTTGCGGAGCGAACATTTCCTAACTCAGGGACAGAATGCGAGAGGCTCCAGCATATACAGGGTGCATTCAGCAGCCTGAAGAGGAGATGGCTCAAATATGCGAACAACGTAGATGTAGGACAACGTCTCACCAACATTGTATTTTAATCCATGAGTGAAGTTAATGAAAGTTGAGAACGGAACTTTGTTAAAAGTGTTTCCCCTTACGTCAAAAAGTGAATGCTAGTTTGGTGACTATTGTATAGGAAGACGTGGCTCATATTAGTGTATGTGGTGTTGCTGTGTGTAATATTCAACGTGATGAAGTTGCCGGGCGATGGAATAGATATTGCATCGTTCGAAGAAGGTGGACTAAGCAACTATATATACTGGAGCCTCTCAAAACTAGTCCCGAGGTTGGAAATAGTTTGTTCCCGAAACGCCGCTAGTATTTCTGAACTTCATTTTGTTACGTAATACATATGTAGCATCAAAGTAGGTATTCGGTTCTGATAAGTTTATAGAATAGGGCCATGATATATTATTTTATAAGGCGCACATATTCAGATTACACTTGATTAGTATTGATTGGTTGCTCGTCTAACGAAAGCATTACTGTGCAAGGTTAATCAAGAGGGATGACTGTGCTGTCGATTTCCGCGTGGAGGGTGGGTGACTCTGCCGGGGCCAGTTCCAAGCCTGGCTGCAGTTTGAGAAAATAAATAAAATGAAAATATAATCTGAAGAAAGCAAATACCAAAATAGAAATAATATGTTTTACAGTTTCGATAATATATTATTGGTTTTATCAATGTGTGTTGAATGCAATAATATATTGCCGACAGTATTACATATTATAATGATATGGTATTTACTTCTAAAAATTTATGTATATTTAGCAGCAAATCAGTTATTTTCACTTACGAAAAGAGGTGGACCCACGGGACAGTAATAGTGAGCATTATGTATATAAACGTCAACTGTGGGAGCGTCTATCCTATCTATGTAGTTCTAAAAGTGTGAATCAATTCTGAATTCAGTACACTACATGTAAAAGTGTTCTTCCTAAGTCAATGTATCCACTAATATTTATTCGATTTCCATATTAAGGTATGTTACTTTACGTGTAATTTTACGGTATCATCTTGTGGGGCACGTCCATTCCACTATGTTATTAGCAGATTAAAAAACTGTTACCACTTTCCAGACCAACCAAATTTCACTGTGAATAATCAGAAAAGGACATTAAACGAATCTTTTGTTTCCTGTTCCAGACAGTTATTTTGTTACCATTAATGACCGTATTAACATTGATTGCTGTGCAATATTAACTTGTAATCGCATAGCATTCTTGGTGATAGAATCTAATATTGAATTCAATCTTTGATTTTGTAATCCCATACATTTTCAGAAGCAACAATCGTCCAAGCTAAAGATTCAAATATACGAGAAAATGTCTCTTATTTACAATAGATGATCATATACCTGAGCATAATCTGTCTAAAATAGAATAGAAAATATTTTGTTATATGTTACCGCGAGTTATTGGCATTAAAGTTTAGTCCAGAATTGCCTAGTTTGCCATAAAATGTAATTCTTCATATAAATTAGGGTAGGATTTAGCGATTTAACCGGTTGGGGTTTAAACTAAAGCGTCACATACTGCAGTTAGTTACATTTTTATTATAACAAACAGATAATCTTCGTTTTTAAATAATGCAAAGACTTTCCCTAATTGAAGTTATTTTTTCTCCAAATTTTTAAAAATCAAGTAAAGTTTTGAATATGCGCTAACTTTTATACATTTGGCATTCATTTCACTAAACTATAGTTGGAAACTTATATACATAATGCTCATATTCTGTCTCTCTTGTTTTTTTTTTTTTTTTACTTTTTTTTTTACTTTTGGGGGAGATCGATTGCACAGCCATTCCTTGTAACCTGGTTTGCCTTGCAAACTTGCAGGTAGACAGTACTGCACAGACTAAGCGGTGTTTATATTTTCATTGTAAGGTCATACAGTTCATCGCAGTTAAGCACATAGTTTTAGATAGGCTATGAGCGAATTATTTATTGGGTGTGTAAATGAAAATATATTGGATTATTTTCCAAATGAATTCAGAAGTGAGTTGCAGTATTTGCGGAGCGTACATTTCCTAACTCAGGGACAGAATGCGAGAGGCTCCAGCATATACAGGGTGCATTCAGCAGCCTGAAGAGGAGATGGCTCAAATATGCGAACAACGTAGATGTAGGACAACGTCTCACCAACATTGTATTTTAATCCATGAGTGAAGTTAATGAAAGTTGAGAACGGAACTTTGTTATAAGTGTTTCCCCTTACGTCAAAAAGTGAATGCTAGTTTGGTGACTATTGAATAGGAAGACGTGGCTCATATTAGTGTATGTGGTGTTGCTGTGTGTAATATTCAACGTGATGAAGTTGCCTGGCGATGGAATAGATATTGCATCGTTCGAAGAAGGTGGACTAAGCAACTATATATACTGGAGCCTCTCAAAACTAGTCCCGAGGTTGGTAATAGTTTGTTCCCGAAACGCCGCTAGTATTTCTGAACTTCAATTGGTTACAGAATACATATGTAGCATCAAAGCAGGTATTCGGTTCTGATAAGTTTATAGAATAGGGCCATGATATATTATTTTATAAGGCGCACATATTCAGATTACACTTGATTAGTACTGATTGGTTGCTCGTCTAACGAAAGCATTACTGTGCAAGGTTAATCAAGAGGGATGACTGTGCTGTCGATTTCCGCGTGGAGGGTGGGTGACTCTGTAGGGGCCAGTTCCAAGCCTGGCTGCAGTTAGTGAAAATAAATTAAATGAAAATAAAATCTGAACAAAGCAAATACCAAAATAGAAATAATATGTTTTACAGTTTCGATAATATATTATTGGTTTTATCAATGTGTGTTTTATGCAATAATATATTGCCGACAGTATTATATATTATAATGATATGGTATTTACTTCTAAAAATTTATGTATATTTAGCAGCAAATCAGTTATTTTCACTTACGAAAAGAGGAGGACCCACGGGACAGTAATAGTGAGCATTATGTATATAAACGTCAACTGTGGGAGCGTCTAATGTATCTATGTAGTTCTAAAAGTGTGAATCAATTCTGAATTCAGTACACTACATGTAAAAGTGTTCTTCCTAAGTCAATGTATCCACTAATTTTTATTCGATTTCCATATTAAGGTATGTTACTTTACGTGTAATTTTACGGTATCATCTTGTGGGGCACGTCCATTCCACTATGTTATTAGCAGATTAAAAAACTGTTACCACTTTCCAGACCAACCAAATTTCACTGTGAATAATCAGAAAACGACATTAAACGAATCTTTCGTTTCCTGTTCCAGACAGTTATTTTGTTACCATTAATGACCGTATTAACATTGATTGCTGTGCAATATTAACTTGTAATCGCATAGCATTTTTGGTGATAGAATCTAATATTGAATTCAATCTTTGATTTTGTAATCCCATACATTTTCAGAAGCAACAATCGTCCAAGCTAAAGATTCAAATATACGAGAAAATGTCTCTTATTTACAATAGATGATCATATACCTGAGCATAATCTGTCTAAAATAGAATAGAAAATATTTTGTTATATGTTACCGCTAGTTATTGGCATTAAAGTTTAGTCCAGAATTGCCTAGTTTGCCATAAAATGTAATTCTTCATATAAATTAGGGTAGGATTTAGCGATTTAACCGGTTGGGGTTTAAACTAAAGCGTCACATACTGCAGTTAGTTACATTTTTATTATAACAAACAGATAATCTTCGTTTTCAAATAATGCAAAGACTTTCCCTAATTGAAGTTATTTTTTCTCCAAATTTTTAAAAATCAAGTAAAGTTTTGAATATGCGCTAACTTTTATACATTTGGCATTGATTTCACTAAACTATAGTTGGAAACTTATATACATAATGCTCATATTCTGTCTCTCTTGTTTTTTTTTTTTTTTTTTACTTTTTTTTTACTTTTGGGGGAGATCGATTGCACAGCCATTCCTTGTAACCTGGTTTGCCTTGCAAACTTGCAGGTAGACAGTACTGCACAGACTAAGCGGTGTTTATATTTTCATTGTAAGGTCATACAGTTCATCGCAGTTAAGCACATAGTTTTAGATAGGCTATGAGCGAATTATTTATTGGGTGTGTAAATGAAAATATATTGGATTATTTTCCAAATGAATTCAGAAGTGAGTTGCAGTATTTGTGGAGCGTACATTTCCTAACTCAGGGACAGAATGCGAGAGGCTCCAGCATATACAGGGTGCACTCAGCAGCTTGAAGAGGAGATGGCTCAAATATGCGAACAACGTAGATGTAGGACAACGTCTCACCAACATTGTATTTTAATCCATGAGTGAAATTAATGAAATTTGAGAATGGAACTTTGTTATAAGTGTTTCCCCTTGCGTCAAAAAGTGAATGCTAGTTTGGTGACTATTGAATAGGAAGACGTGGCTCATATTAGTGTATGTAGTGTTGCTGTGTGTAATATTCAACGTGATGAAGTTGCCTGGCGATGGAATAGATATTGCATCGTTCGAAGAAGGTGGACTAAGCAACTATATATACTGGAGCTTTTCAAAACTAGTCCTGAGGATGGAAATAGTTTGTTCCCGAAACGCCGCTAGTACTTCTGAACTTCATTTGATTACAGAATACATATGTCGCATCAAAGCAGGTATTCGGTTCTGATAAGTTTATAGATTAGGGCCATGATATATTATTTTATAAGGCGCACATATTCAGATTACACTTGATTAGTATTGATTGGTTACTCGTCTAACGAAAGCATTACTGTGCAAGGTTAATCAAGTAAGAGGGATGACTGTGCTGTCGATTTCCGCGTGGAGGGTGGGTAACTCTGACGGGGCCAGTTCCAAGCCTGTCTGCAGTTAGTGAAAATAAATTAAATGAAAATAAAATCTGAAGAAAGCAAATACCAAAATAGAAATAATATATTTTACAGTTTCGATAATATATTATTGGTTTTATCAATGTGTGTTGAATGCAATAATATATTGCCGACAGTATTATATATTATAATGATATGGTATTTCTAAAAATTTATGTATATTTAGCAGCAAATCAGTTATTTTACTTACGAAAAGAGGAGGACCCACGGGACAGTAATAGTGAGCATTATGTATATAAACGTCAACTCTGGGAGCGTCTAACCTATCTATGTAGTTCTAAAAGTGTGAATCAATTCTGAATTCAGTACACTACATGTAAAAGTGTTCTTCCTAAGTCAATGTATCCACTAATTTTTATTCGATTTCCATATTAAGGTATGTTACTTTACGTGTAATTTTACGGTATCATCTTGTGGGGCACGTCCATTCCACTATGTTATTAGCAGATTAAAAAACTGTTACCACTTTCCAGACCAACCAAATTTCACTGTGAATAATCAGAAAAGGACATTAAACGAATCTTTTGTTTCCTGTTCCAGACAGTTATTTTGTTACCATTAATGACCGTATTAACATTGATTGCTGTGCAATATTAACTTGTAATCGCATAGCATTCTTGGTGATAGAATCTAATATTGAATTCAATCTTTGATTTTGTAATCCCATACATTTTCAGAAGCAACAATCGTCCAAGCTAAAGATTCAAATATACGAGAAAATGTCTTATTTACAATAGATGATCATATACCTGAGCATAATCTGTCTAAAATAGAATAGAAAATATTTTGTTATATGTTACCGCGAGTTATTGGCATTAAAGTTTAGTCCAGAATTGCCTAGTTTGCCATAAAATGTAATTCTTCATATAAATTAGGGTAGGATTTAGCGATTTAACCGGTTGGGGTTTAAACTAAAGCGTCACATACTGCAGTTAGTTACATTTTTATTATAACAAACAGATAATCTTCGTTTTTAAATAATGCAAAGACTTTCCCTAATTGAAGTTATTTTTTCTCCAAATTTTTAAAAATCAAGTAAAGTTTTGAATATGCGCTAACTTTTATACATTTGGCATTCATTTCACTAAACTATAGTTGGAAACTTATATACATAATGCTCATATTCTGTCTCTCTTGTTTTTGTTTTTTTTTTACTTTTTTTTTTACTTTTGGGGGAGATCGATTGCACAGCCATTCCTTGTAACCTGGTTTGCCTTGCAAACTTGCAGGTAGACAGTACTGCACAGACTAAGCGGTGTTTATATTTTCATTGTAAGGTCATACAGTTCATCGCAGTTAAGCACATAGTTTTAGATAGGCTATGAGCGAATTATTTATTGGGTGTGTAAATGAAAATATATTGGATTATTTCCAAATGAATTCAGAAGTGAGTTGCAGTATTTGTGGAGCGTACATTTCCTAACTCAGGGACAGAATGCGAGAGGCTCCAGCATATACAGGGTGCATTCAGCAGCTTGAAGAGGAGATGGCTCAAATATGCGAACAACGTAGATGTAGGACAACGTCTCACCAACATTGTATTTTAATCCATGAGTGAAGTTAATGAAAGTTGAGAACGGAACATTGTTATAAGTGTTTCCCCTTGCGTCAAAAAGTGAATGCTAGTTTGGTGACTATTGAATAGGAAGACGTGGCTCATATTAGTGTATGTGGTGTTGCTGTGTGTAATATTCAACGTGATGAAGTTGCCTGGCGATGGAATAGATATTGCATCGTTCGAAGAAGGTGGACTAAGCAACTATATATACTGGAGCCTTTCAAAACTAGTCCTGAAGATGGAAATAGTTTGTTCCCGAAACGCCGCTAGTATTTCTGAACTTCATTTGTTACAGAATACATATGTCGCATCAAAGCAGGTATTCGGTTCTGATAAGTTTATAGAATAGGGCCATGATATATTATTTTATAAGGCGCACATATTCAGATTACACTTGATTAGTATTGATTGGTTACTCGTCTAACGAAAGCATTACTGTCCAAGGTTAATCAAGTAAGAGGGATGACTGTGCTGTCGATTTCCGCGTGGAGGGTGGGTAACTCTGCCGGGGCCAGTTCCAAGCCTGGCTGCAGTTAGTGAAAATAAATTAAATGAAAATAAAATCTGAACAAAGCAAATACCAAAATAGAAATAATATATTTTACAGTTTCGATAATATATTATTGGTTTTATCAATGTGTGTTGAATGCAATAATATATTGCCGACAGTATTATATATTATAATGATATGGTATTTACTTCTAAAAATTTGTGTATATTTAGCAGCAAATCAGTTATTTTCACTTACGAAAAGAGGAGGACCCACGGGACAGTAATAGTGAGCATTATGTATATAAACGTCAACTGTGGGAGCGTCTAACCTATCTATGTAGTTCTAAATGTGTGAATCAATTCTGAATTCAGTACACTACATGTAAAAGTGTTCTTCTAAATCAATTTATCTACTAATTTTTACTTGAATTCCATATTAAGGTATGTTACTTTACGTGTAATTTTATGGTCTCATCTTGTGGGGCACGTCCATTCCATTATGTTATTAGCAGATTAAAAAACTGTTACCACATTCCAGACCAACCAAATTTCACTGTGAATAATCAGAAAACGTCATTAAACGAATCTTTCGTTTCCTGTTCCAGACAGTTATTTTGTTACCATTAATGACCGTATTAACATTGATTGCTGTGCAATATTAACTTGTAATCGGATAGCATTCTTGGTGATAGAATCTAATATTGAATTCAATCTTTGATTTTGTAATCCCATACATTTTCAGAAGCAACAATCGTCGAAGCTAAAGATTCAAATATACGAGAAAATGTCTCTTATTTACAATAGATGATCATATATCTGAGCATAATCTGTTTAAAATAGAATAGAAAATATTTTGTTATATGTAACCGCGAGTTATTGGCATTAAAGTTTAGTCCAGAATTTGCCTAGTTTGCCATAAAATGCAATTCTTCAATGAGCTGAGCGAAGCGAAGCTCTTATACTCGGGTTAGCCGTTTGGTTGTCCGCGAACTCCTTCTAGACCGTTTGGCCGATCTCAACCAAACTTAGCACGCTGATAGGGTATGTCGTGCTGAGTGACAACATAGGTCGAAATCAAAAATCCGATGTACCGTCGAGGAATAATCACCGAAAAACGCTTCCTTTTAGACCGTTTGGCCGATCTCAACCAAACTTAGCACGCTGATAGAGTATGTCGTGCTGAGTGACAACATAGGTCGAAATCAAAAATCCGATGTACCGTCGAGGAATAATCACCGAAAAACGCTTCCTTTTAGACCGTTTGGCCGATCTCAACCAAACTTAGCACGCTGATAGAGTATGTCGTGCTGATTGACGACATTGGTCGAAATAGAAAATCCGATGTACCATCGAGGAATAATCACCGAAGAACGCTTACTCCTAGACCGTTTGGCCGATCTCAACCAAACTTATCACGCTGATAGAGTATGTCGTGCTGAGATACAACATAGGTCGAAATCAAAAATCCGATGTACCATCGAGGAATAATCACCGCAAAACGCTTCCTGATTACGTAGTTTAAGCTCGCTCAGCTCATTTCATTGCAATCGGGTATATCCATTGCATTCCTAGTATAAATTAGAGTAGGATTTAGCGATTTAACCGGTTGGGGTTTAAACTAAAGGGTCACATACTGCAGTTAATTAATACAACCACTTTCCCTAATTGAAGTTATTTTGTCTCCAAATATTTAAAAATCAAGTGAAGTTTTGAATATGCGCTAACTTTTACATTTGACATTGATTTCACTAAACTATGATTGTAAACTTATATACATAGCGATCCATATTCTGTCTTTTTTTTTTTTTTAATTTTTGGGTAGATCGATAGCACAGCCATTCCTTGTAACCTAGTTTTTCTTGCGAACATGCAGGTAGACAGTACTGCACAGACTAAGCGGTGTTTATATTTTCATTGTAAGGTCATACATTTCATCGCAATTAAGCACATATTTTTATATAGGCTATTAGCGAATTACTTATTGGGTGAGTAAATGAAAATATAAATGGATTAATATTTCAGATGAATTCAGAAGTGAGTTGCGGTATTTGTGGAGCGTATATTTCCTAACTCAGGGACAGAATGTAAGAGGCTCCAGCAGGTAAACGAAAGAAGTCAAAAAAATAAAACCATTGACCAACTTCGATATAGAGAGGTTGGTTAAATTATTAAAAATAATACGATTTAGAGGTGTATTTATGAGTTACGAACTTCCAAAAAACTCTATGTAAATGAGTGCGGTGTAGTTAACTTCGATAAATTAGAAAACATTTGTACTCATTGGATATGCTATTGGAAAGATAATTACGAAAAGTACGTGTTCGATTGTTATGGCGGTGTTCCTTCTAAACAACTAGTACAATATCTTGGTACCGAAAACTTATTTTACAATGACGAACGAATAAAAGACTTTAATTCATTTATATGTGGTCATCTTTTTGTTAAAGTTTTAAATCTTCTAAATCATGGGTATTCTTTTAGTGACTTTATGTATACGACTAAAAATGATTAAATATTATTAAGTTTAAGTGCTTTTATGGTTTGTATCCATAAAAGTTTTGTTTAAGATAAATATGGAAGCTATACACAATAGATTTTTAGATTATTTTGGGGAGCATGGAAATGAATTAGATGCACTAGACAGATATAATTTTTATGAGTATTTTCAGTATGTTAGTGAGACAGACTTAAAAGATAAAAACAGCCTATATAAAGTTATTGATCTATGGAAAACGTTAATACCTAAATTTTTGTACACGGATGAAAAGTTGGAAAAGTTACGTCCAATAATTACCTTAAAGGAGTTGTTGTCAAATTATAGCTCTAGACCATTAGAATGCAGAAATGGTGCTAGTAACTCATTAACAAAAGGTATGAATAGTTATATTTGTAATGATTGTTCTGTAGAGAGTGGTTGGGTTTACAGTACTAATGAAGAAATGAAAGCTGGTTGTGCAAGAAAACCATGGTATAATACTACAAAAAGATTTAAATTAGTTATCTCGTTAACAAGCTTTACAGGATAGTATTATTTCCAAAGATGTGTTCAAGGTGTTAAATGATGAATTTAGAGATATATCAAAAGATTTAATATGAACAAAAGATGTTCTAGAAGTACTAAAGAAAAACAAATACATAGAATATTATGGTGATGTCTATTTAATACACTATCACGTTACCGATCAAAAACCATTAAAATTACAACATATGGAAGAAACACGTATAAACGAGTTCGAAAATTTACACGAGGTCTTTAAAGAACTGTATCCGAAAAGAGTATTGTTTATTAACTTAAAATGTGTATTGTAGTATCTGTTGAAAAAGCATGATGTTCATGTTGATATTGATTTTAAACACTCACCTAAACAAATAGAGATGTTAAAGAAATGTTATGAAAAATTAGGATGGACATTTTCTTTATAATAAAATGAGCATGGATATATTTGGTAATGTTGCGGATAGAAAAGGTGATGTTAATATTAGTGAAGAATAATTAAAATTGTTGGAGAATTTAAATGATATTGTTAACGTAAGTCAACTTAGGTCAATAGAAGCTCAATTAGAGAACGATAGAAAACGATTTGAAGATGTATTAGAAACGTTACAAGACACATCCATAAAGAAAGAAGATTTTCAAAAGATTAGGATGGATACTACTAAATTGATTATGCAGAAAGAAACCATACCTCTATTATATTGATTGAGAACTAAGAATGTTAAAGACCCAATATTTAGAATATTCAATCTTTCTAATGGTTATAGGTTTCTCTATAATGGAAAAATAATGCATATGGAATTAAGTTTGGATAAATACTTTCTAGAGATATATTTGGGTGATACCTTGATTGGAAGTTTACCTTTTAGCTTTAACAAGAGTGATATAATTACGATTAAACCAAATAAAAATTCTGCTATGGAAGAAGGACAATTATTGCTTGTTGTGATGTACATAGAAAGAGAGCTTTCGTAAAGGCGTTTACTATATAATAAATATGGATATTTTTGGTAATGTTAAAAGTAGAAAAGAAGAACCTAAAGAATATAAAATAGATAAATTTTTATACGTCAAATTACACATCCTGGGTTGATTTTAAGAACAAAAGATTGGTTAATGTATCTAATGCTATTGATAAACAAGATGTTGTAACATTAGAACAGCTTGAATCAGTGAAAGAAGAGTTTAATTTACTTACGCGAAAAGAAATTGTTGAATTACCATGTTGATTGGCAGAATATGAAGTTGGGAAACCAGTCTTTTTTGTATATAATTTAGCTGCTGCCTACAAATTTCTTTATAGAGGTAGGTTAATGCATATAGAAGTAAGTCTCAATAAATATCTTATAGATCTATTTTTAAATGAGACACTAGTTGAAAGTTTTCCATTACACTTTAATATGTATGATCAGTTAACAATGTGACCATCCAAAGATTCTGATTTGAACGAAGGCAAATTATTAATGCTTATTATGTATATAGAAAGAGATGATAACGATGGAAACAAATCAAGTGATGATGATAATGTTAAGAGTTTAGTATTAGGTAATGAAGATTAATATTAATTTTTTTCTTGATTTTCTATACAATAAATAATAATGATAATGTATTGTGTTAAATGTAAGAAATCAACAGATACGAAGAAAGATACCATTAGAATTGAACAAACAAAGAATGGACGATATCTAAAAAAAGGTATATGTAGTATATGTGGAATTAATAAAACTCAATTCGTTAAAAAGAAAGATTGACTATATGAAGGTAAAGGTATTAGAGAAGACATTAGAGAAGAAATTCACAAACCATCTAGAAAAAACTTTGACAGACTAAGTGTGGTTATAAAAGGTATCGATGATCTTTGGCAGGCTGATCTTGTGGAAATGGATAGTGGAGTATTAAAAGGTGTTGCCAAATTAAACAAAGGCTATAAGTATCTGCTAACGATTGTAGATATGTTTTCGAAATATGCGTTCGCTGTTCCTGTTAAAGATAAGAGTGGGAAGAATGTTACAGAAGCATTCGAATCCATATTAAGAACGAAAAAACCTAGCAACTTACAAACTGATCAAGGTAAAGAGTTTTACAATAAAGAGTTTAAGAAGTTGATGGATGAAAATAAGATTAATCACTACTCAACCTATAGTGGTAAGCAAGCTTCTGTTGTTGAGAGATTTAATAGGACACTTAAACAAAGCATGTGGAAAAGGTTCACAACACAAGGGAATTACAAATGGATAGAGATATTACCAACACTAGTTAGCGAGTATAATAATCGTGTGCATAAAACAATTGGTTTAAAGCCTATAAAAGTTAACAAGAAGAATGAACAAACAATATTGGAGAAAGTGTATAAGAAAGAATATGAGCGTGTTAAACCCAAATACAAGTTAGGCGATCATGTTCGTATAAGTAAATCGAAAGGATTATTTGAAAAAGGATATAGACCTAATTGGTCAACAGAAGTATTTGTTATTAGCGAAGTTATTCCATCTAATCCACCTACGTATAGAATTAAAGATTTAGAAGAAGATGTGCAAGGTAGATTTTACGAACCAGAACTATTAAAGACGAGCCATAAAGATGAATACTTGGTGGAAAAGGTGTTGAGAAAGAAAAGTGACAAAGTATACGTTAAGTGGCTAGGATTTGATAATTCACATAATAGCTGGATAGATAAAAGTAATGTTGTAGTGTAAATATAAATGTCTTTTATGGATAAATAACCATAAAAGGCTAGTTTGAATGAGATAAAGGTAACGAAACGTTCCTATTAAACAAATTATTCCAGTCATCTAGCTTAAACACAAGTGGAACGATTCGTTCCTATTTTATCGAAGGGTATTCTTACATTCGATAAAACTAAGTATGGTATTTTTGGTGATTTTAAACTGATTATAGATAAGAACACAGGCTACTTCAATGCTACTAAGTTATGTCAGAGTGGTGGTAAGAGGATTGATAACTGGCTGAAAAATAAAGATTCTAAAGAATTATTGGAATACTACAATGAAAAATTAGCTTTCTCTAATTGTAGGAGGCTAAATTTAACGTATTATATAGAACCAAAATGACGAGTTCTTTTCTTTAGTAGCTTTCTTGAACAAACGATCTTACATACCTATGGATATGCTAAAATTTATTTTGTCTTCATCATTATAGCCACCAATATCTAAATGTTTACATACACAATCAAATATAGGTTTGTAAGATAGTATTTCCTTAGCACTAGTCATATTCACCTGTTCGTTTTTATTCTTAGATTTTTTAAAATATATTTCATTTTCAGTTTTCTATGTAATAGATATGGAGAAACATTTTGATTTATTACATGATAGACTTAAACTAATTCATCATGATCTTAAACTCTTAGCAACACTACTAGAGAAGCAAGCTCTGTTAAT
This sequence comes from Thermobia domestica, assembly GCF_964235325.1. Lineage (NCBI taxonomy): Eukaryota > Metazoa > Arthropoda > Insecta > Zygentoma > Lepismatidae > Thermobia > Thermobia domestica. The sequence goes on from NW_027655913.1 coordinate 385,555, forward strand.
AGAGAAGCAAATAATGTTAAAAGAAAAAGAATTATTAATAACACAACAAAAAACATCTGATTTGAGTAGTGATAAATACGAATATGATAGTGATGATTATGACGATGAGTAAGTTTACAAAAATGATTCAGTTTTAAAATGTGTATATGTAACTTTGATGGGTCTTCCCATGAAAGCTCTATAGTAACACATCAAGGAAACATATGTAAGCAATGGCAGGCGCGTGCAGATGTTTAAATGATGTGTTAGAAAAAAAATGAATGAAAATGATTTTAAAAAATTTTGGTGAAGATAAAAGCGATAGAGTGATACTAAGATTTTCTATATAATAAATAAGATGAGTAATTATAATAAACTTACTGTAGTAGAGTTAAAACGACAATGTAAAGAGAAGGGAATCAAAAGATATTCCCGATTACGAAAACATGAACTAATAAACCTTCTTAAACAATATGATGATGAACAAAGCAGAAGACAGATTAGAAATATATTCCCATTTAAACAAGAAGTATTTGAAGAATCAAGAATCAAAGTTGAATCAATACCAATCGATGTAAAACATCAAAATATTGCATTAAAATCAAGATTAGAAACATGGAGATTTAAAACAGATTATAAGCCACAAGATCGACTCGAACAATATATTACTGCAACATCTAAAGCTATATTAAACAGATTACAAATTAGCTTAAGTAAACATAGTTCATTAAAAACCAATCTTTATATAAGTTGTACATATAAGAAAGGTGAAGAAACTCAAAACTTCTATTTTAACACTGAAAACCAAGAAATATATCAATCAAGTAATTTAAAAGAAGAAATAACTAAGATGAAACAAAGATTAAGAACAAGAATGGATGAGTTCCAAGTTAGAGGTTCTGGTTGGGCTCTTATAAACATTAACTTTTTGCAACTAGCAATCGTCAAATATACACCATATACAGGATCAACATACATAGATTTACCTGATAAAATTAAAAATAAACAAGCAGTCATAAATGCAAAGAACGAAGATGAAAAATGTTTCTTATATTCAATTTGTTCTGCACTATACCCAGTTAATAAAGATCCACAGCGACCTTCCAAGTACAAGCAAGTTGTTAAATACTTAGAAGAAAAATTAAAAAATATTCATTTTCCTGTAAAACTAAGCAATATTCCAAAAGCTGAAAAATTACTTAATATTTCTATAAATGTCTATGCGTATGATAAAAACTATTCAATCTATATACTACATCACACGTAAAACAAGAAAGAAAATCATGTCAATTTATTATATATAAAAGAACAAAATCAAGACCAAGTTAAAACACATTATTGTTGGATTAAAGACCTAAGTAGATTAGTAAGTAGTCAAATAACTAAATGGAGAGCTCGAAAATATTTATGTGATAGATGTTTGTTATACTTTTACTCCCAAGACGCTTTAAATAAACATGAGCAAGATTGTTCGTCAAATGAGCCAGTAAAAATAATAATGCCTGAAGAAGGTAAATACGTTGAATTTAAAAACTACCAATACACAATGAAAATGCCATTTGTGATTTATGCTGATTTTGAATGCTTGTTACATAAAGTTATGAGTTGTCAAGAATGTTATCCAGATAACGAATCATATACGAAGAAATATCAACAACATAAGCCATCTGGATTTTGTTATTATCTAGTAAAAAGCGATGGAAGTAAAACCAATCCTGTTTTGTATAGAGGTAAGAACGCTGCTAAGAAATTTATAAGACTGTTAACCAAAGAAGCCAAACACATATCGAACATATACAAACAAAATAACGAATTACCATTAACAAAAAGTCAGAGAAAAGAGTTCAATAAATCTAAATGTTATTACTGTAAGCAGAAGTATACTAAAGAAAATCATAAAGTTAAGCATCATGATCATATAACAGGAAAATTTGTAGCACCTCTATGTAATAACTGCAATTTAAAAGTTAGAGTACCAAAGTTTGTACTAGTGATCATACATAACTTGACAGGATATGACTCGCACTTGTTTATAAAAGAGCTTGGATGTAAAAAAGAAGAAATAGATCTAATACCCAATAACGAAGAAAGATACATATCATTCAGTAAAAAGGTTGGAACTATTAAATTGAAATTTGTAGATTCATTTAGATTTATGGCTTCTAGTTTAGAAAAATTGTCATCGAACTTGAAACCTGAACAAATGATACATACCCAACACTTTTATCCTAATCAAGAACAGTTTCAACTTGTAATAAGAAAAGGTGTTTACCCATGTGATTATGTTAACTATTGGAATAGGTTTAGAGAAAGAAAATTACTGCTAAAGGAAGCATTCTTCAACAAGCTTATGCACACACATATAAGTGAAGATTATGAACATGCAAAGAAAGTATGGGAAACATTTGACATTAAGAATCTCGGACAATACCATGATTTATATTTAAGAATGGATGTATTATTGTTAGCAGATATATTCGAAAATTTTAGGGAAACATGTCTTAAAGCTTATGACCTTGATCCTGCTTGGTATATGACAGTACCAGGTTTAGCTTGGGATGCAATGTTAAAGATGACAAATATAGAATTAGAATTATTAACAGATTATGATATGGTATTAATGGTAGAGAAAGGTATAAGAGGTGGAATTAGTCAATGCTCAAAAAGATATGTAAAAGCAAACAATAAGTATATGGAAGATTACGATAAGAATAAAGAAGATTCTTACTTAATGTATATAGATGCCAATAACTTGTATGGGTGGGCAATGAGTCAATATCTACCGTATAAGGGATTTAGATGGTTAAGTGAAGATGAGATAAGAGAAATAGATTTTACAAGTATAACTGATAATTCTGATACTGGTTACATATTAGAAGTTGATCTTGTATATCCAAAAGAATTGCATAATTATCATAGAGACTATCCACTAGCTCCTCAAAACATATATTCGCCTGGTTCAAAACAATCAAAGCTATTAACAACTCTATATGATAAAGAAAAATATGTAATTCACTATCGAAACCTAAAACAATGTCTTTCACTTGGATTGAAACTTAAGAAGATACATCGAGTAATAGAGTTCGAACAATCAGATTGGTTAAAGAAATATATTGATTTAAACACACAGATGAGAACGAAAGCAACAAATGATTTTGAAAAAGACTTCTATAAGCTCATGAATAATTCAGTATTTGGGAAAACTATGGAGAATATTAGAAAGAGAGTTAATATTAAACTTGTAGGTGATGAGAAAAAATACGAGAAGCTTATAGCAAAACCAAATTATAAGAGTACTACAGTTTTTACGGAAAATTTAGTAGCTGTTCACATGAACAAGGTTAAAGTGCAATTTAACAAACCGATTTATGTAGGTATGTCAATTTTAGATTTATCAAAGCATTTAATGTACGACTTCCATTATAATGTGATGAAACCAAAATACCAAGACAAAATAGAAGTATGTTATACAGATACCGATAGTTATATATACCATATTCAAACAGAAGATGTGTACGAGGACATGAAAAATTATATTGATTACTTCGACACGAGTGATTACTCTAAAGATAATAGATATAAGATACCACAGGTTAATAAGAAAATACTTGGTAAGATGAAAGATGAACTTAAAGGAACAATCATAGAAGAATTTGTTGGTTTAAGATCAAAAAGGTATTCAATCAGGTTCGAAAGAGATAAATGTTGTAAAAAAGCAAAAGGAGATAAGAAAAATGTTATAAGTAAAGAACTGTCATTTAACGATTATAAAGACTGTTTGTTCAACCAAAAAGAATATTATAAGAAGATGAATTTGATTAGAAGTTATAAGCACGATTTGTACAGTATAAAAGTAAATAAGTTAGCTTTAAGTTGTGTAGATGATAAAAGATGTGTTTTAAAGGATGGGGTAAATATTCTACCATGGGGACATTATAACATAGAAGAGATGTAGTTTTAGATGTAAGTTTTTAGATTGTAAGTTTTTAGATGTAAATTTTTATGATTTTAAATGTCATAAAAGCCTATGCGATCTCACTTTAACGTTGTAGTTATGGAAATACTTTGCGCTCTGTAACTTTGTATAATTAGTTGGGTCCTTCTGCGCTGGTCAAAGTACTGGGAGGGGAAATTGCGCTCGTAGTGAGGATGACATGCTACTTCTGCCGATGCACAGCTTTATGGCTAAAGTCTATTTCTTCAACAGAAGTGCAGTTTGTATATAAAGGATGCCATCTTCTGCGTGTGGTGGATTGTGCCATAAATAAGTCATCGTCCGTGGGAACTTGTGGAAAACACTCCCGCTAACTAAATGGCCAACCGGAGCCCTTGTTTCCAGCGTTTGACAGCCGCTCGTCAATTCCACTTGAACACTTAGTTGTCACAGTTCCAAACACGGTCCTGTCAGGCAGTAATTAGAAGATTGTAGTTCTACATATATAGTTTTCTTTTATATATCTATAATACTATTTACATTAGCGATAGTATTGAAGGGGAGAGAGTAAGAGACAGAGACACAGTGAGTGTTTAGACATTGCAACCCCGCAAATACGGTCGAAAGAGGATTAGGGGGAGAAAGGGATATGTTGTAAAATCCAGCAAGCAAACTTCAAAGAATTTGCCGCACTACACACCTATTGAAGAAATATAGTATACAGAATCAGTGACACTTGCAAAATACAAAATAGAAGATATTTCCGCTCCTGTTACTGTTTTTATTTCTGTTTCTATTCTATAGATATATTTTCATTTAGTTTAGATAATGGAGAGTATTCTCTTCTCTATGTTATTTAGCAAGGAACATTATTAAAACGTATTGAACATTTGCTTTTTTTTGTGATTGGCAACACCATACATTGTAATTCGGAGCTGAACCAGTATTTTCGATCTTAGTGACAAGTCGCTAAATCTAGCTGATTCCGAGAGGCAGATAGCGACAAAATTTTTAGAAAAGCGACTAACGACTTTTTTTAGCGACTTTTAAAAATACTTGGCGACAAATCTGGAGAATTCTTCCATTGCTTTGTTTTTTAAAATGTTGATATTACTGAATGATTGTCAAAAGATCGATAAAAGAAACGAACGCGAATCATTATGTGAATGTCACTGGACATAATTCGGGAATAATCTATGTTGTTCATAACGTCACCAATTGAACTTACCATGTGAGACAAACTAGAGCTTCCCTTGTGGTGATTATACTGTCAAACACACTTTTGGTAGAAGTGTGGGTAATGGGTGTTTCCGATTCGCTACCACACCTTGATAGCTGGAAACAATGCAAAAAGTTTTTTTTTTTTTTGTCACAAGAATTTGCGGGACAGTCGTACTAGCGACAAGCACTATAAAATAAAGGATTGGCCAGAGAGACAGGGATCCCTTCCAGGGGAAGATAATGTCAAACGTATTCCTGTAGTTGATCCGAAGGACGTACTACTGCCACCCCTACACATAAAACTCGATCTCATGTAGGTATTTGTTCAAGCCGTGAATAAGACGGATCTGGTTTCTCCTATTTGAGAGAATTCTTTCTAAAGTTGTCGGAGGCCAAGCTGAAGGGGGGTGTTTTCATAGGGCCACAGATCACAAGGATTCTGCACGATGATGTTTTCCTGCAAAAATTAACTCCTGCTGAATATGCTAAATGGCTATCCTTCAAACGTGTAATGGAAGGTTTCCTAGGGAACGAAAAAACTGGTAACTACAAGCAACTCGTAGCTGACTTATACGAAATTATGAAATCTTAGGACGCTGGATGTCGCTGAAATTACATTTCATTCACTCGCACTTCGACTACTTCCCTCACAATTTAGGGACAGTAAGAAATGAACAAGGGAAACTTTGCCACCCTTTTATATATGGTAAAAGGTATGTAAAAAGTAAAAGATATATAATAGAAACCTAATATACAGAATTCAGGACACCCCCAGGAAAAATCTACATCCCCCTGAAATCAAAATCCTGGGAAATCCTTGCCCGAGGATCATATTGCAGTTAGCGTGGTGATAACTATAAAAATTATACTTGTCATTCGTATTTGACGATATTAAACAATATCAGATTCGTCGATGTCACCTATGTGATGAAATCAATGTTGGACAGTTGACTGTAACAGTACATTTTAAACGCTCTCCTGCATCTGTTAAATAATAAAGATGAGATCAAGAGGGGTTTCTTATCACCGTGGACGCAATACCATATTTTCAGGACTTGTATATGAAAATGGACAAGGTATAAGTAGTTTCTTTAAAGGGTTATTTTGTTTTGCATTACCATTTCTTAAACAAGGTGCAAAGACTGTAGGGTGACAAGCATTACAAACGGGTACACAAGTTGCGGATAATGTACTAGAAAATCGTCCATTTAAAGAATCTATTCGTGCGCGCGTAAAAAAAGATGCTGATAGTTTAAAGACAAAAGCTATTAATAAAGTCGTAAAGTTGCTAACTGGTAGCGCTAAGAGACGGTCATGCAAAAGGGAGTCTCCTGCAATTGTGAAGTTTGGACCACCGACAAAATGTAAACATATAAACGAGCGCCATCTTTTCATAATGGCGCTCCTAAATTCAAATAGTTCTGAATGCTGTACCAATGAATTTGATTTCTTTTCTATACCTATGACACAAATAGCTATTGAAGCAAGTATAACTGCTGAATATCGTCCTATTTCTACATTAACCTCAGAAGAACCTATTAAATTTGTTATTCCTGGAGAAACAGGGGAATTTATTCATCCTGAATATCTGTATCTTTATGTACGTTGTAAAATTACAAAAGATGATGGTACAACTTTAACTCAAGATGATACTGTTGCACCAATAATTATTTTTTTACATTCATTATTTAGTCAAATTGATATTTCGTTAAACGATAAATTAATTAGTTCTTCATCAGGATCTTATCCTTATCGTGCATACATTGAAACATTACTAAATTATTCTTAAGATGCTTCTTAAACGCATTTAGCATGTGTCATGTGGCATAAAGATATAATTTAATAAATTAGACAATACAAATGCTGGTTTTGAAGAACGTGCTAATAAGGTGAAAAATAGTAAATCTTTTGAAATGTACGAACATCTTTATACTGATATTGTAAGTTTAGATCGTATGCTTCCCAATAAAGTAAGTTTACGTGTAAAATTACAGTGAAGTAAAGATAATTTTTGCTTAATGTCTTCTGAAAATACAAGTTATAAATTTGCACTTGAGGAAGTTATTCTTCATGTACGTCGCATTGATGTACCTGCATGTTTAGCTATGCAATTAAATACACGAATGGTTTCAGAAACGGCCAAGTTACCTCTCACAAGAGTAGAAACTAGATCTTATACTATTCCTGCACAAGTCAAGTCATATAACCTTGATAATCTCTTCCTGGGTAATGTTCCTAAAACTCTGGTTATTGGTTTCATCTCCAACACAACCTTCAATTGGAAATCACATCTTAATCCCTACGAATTTCGAAACTTTAACATTAACAAACTGCAATTACAAGTCGGATGAAAATCATTTTCTCCCAACCCCCTCAACCCTGATTTTAATAGCGATTTATACCCTCTAAGTTACTATACTTTGATTTCAGGTGTTGGTATATATTATCAAAATAATTCACATTCTGTTACTCTTGATAAATATCCAAATGGCTTTGCTCTGTATGCTTTTATTCTACCTCGAACAGGTACTTTAGACGACAATACATGGGATGTAGTTCGTGATTCCCCTGTAAATTTAAAAGTATTATTTTCAGAAACTTTAACTGAACCTGTTACATGCATTATGTATGCACAATTTGATTCCTTAGCACAAGTAGACAAAGATAGAAATATTTATACTGATAACACCTTCTAATTTATTCAGCTGAGTATGGTGAGGATTGTTGTACATTTCTCTGCATTTCATGATAATGATGATGAGTTTGTCGTAAAGGAGCTGGCCATCCTGACGTTCCCTTCCTGCATAATTGGATTTTTAACCCATCATATCCTTTAAATAAATTATCTGAGCCGATAATGACTACAAACAAATATTTAAGTGATAATGTATACGGCACCACCTGGCGCGACGGTGACTTAGAGTATTCATATGTTAAGGAAATACTTCAAACAATCAAAAGTAAAAATAAAACACAAAACTTTTTAAGTTTTTATTTGCTTTTTAAAGTCAAAATGCTTTAAAATGCAATGTACGAAGACTTTAAAAAAAAAAAACGGAATAGAGCCCCGGACCCCTAGCTTTCCTGGGATATTCAATTAGTGATGGGTAAATTCCCGGGAAAATATTTTTCGGGAATTTATGTGTAAACGAAAGAAACTTGCATTCTCTTACTATATTGATTTAAAAATTAAATTCCTATTTTTATCACAGTATATTTATTACTGTTGTCTCCAGAGGATTCTTTAAAACATATATTCTGAAAGGTATTATGTTATTTTATTATATTTATACAGTACGCATAAATGTACATATATATACTTATGTTTTATACTATTAAATACGGTATGTTGGAAAACATTGGGTATACGAAGTCCACATACTTTTACACCGCTAAACAGTTTAAATTTATACGTAAGTGGATTTTTTAAACTTGACCCGACTACTAATATTATAAATATAATAAATTTTCAAATCTTATAAACAAATTAAGATGTGTAACTGCGAAAAAACGCATGTCTCACCATTTTTATCAACATTTGCGCATACATATTTATGTCCACAACATTTGCAAGATACTGACTTATCTTTAAAATTTTGCACGTAACATTGCCACACACGACCTTTCCTACCTATATCTCAAAATTTCATGCGCTATTCGCTCCCCTTCTATGTTCCAGCAGCTACGCCTTGAACATGGGGTGTAGTAAGAAAGGTAAGTGCAAAGGTATATTACATAGAAGGTTAGCTTAGTTTAGGAAGTCATGTAGCGTAGGTAAAGATAATGGAGGCTGCTGTCAGTGATTACAGATCAAGCTTATTAAGGAGAAGAAGCTGAAGGAGATGATAAATCACTGTGGAATTGTTTTCATGCGTTAACTCACATGTAAGGGAAGTCTGAGTACCTATTCAGAAGCTCTGAGTCAGAGACAGTAGACAACGTCTATTACTAACGGTGATTCGGGGTGTATTGATAGTACTTCAACTCTACAGAATTTCTACATTACTTTACTGACTTGTTCCTTTTCATTTATAAACTAGTATTTTGCTACTTTAAAGTACAAATGGAAATGGAAATTTAAAAATCATATTATTAGCTATTATAAAAAGTACAGCCAACGAATTTCAATATTTTAATCTCCAAATTATTTAAAACCTAGTTGTACATGACATTAAATGAAAATAAAGTAATTAGTCATATAGTTCTTATAACTTAGTAAATAAAGTAAAGAAATGAAAATAAATTTCTTCCAGGGAATTTATATGCGAGGGAAAAACCCAAGGAATATTACCAATTTTTTTTTTCTTCCCATCGAGAATATTCCCACTGCCCATCACTATATTGTCCCTCTGGTAATCTGTCCCCCCAAAGTTTATGTACTGCTGACGCCAATGCATCCAGCAATTATATTATGAAAATATCTTTTAAATTCTTCTCGTCATTCGGGGTATAGGCCCATTATGTCATCAAATCTTGTTCTAAAATACCTATTAGAAATTCTTTTTGTTGTAGTTACAATTATCGGCAGTCCTTAACTTCGTCTCCTAGTGTTACTGGTATCTTCAATTGACCCATAATAGGAATTTTTCTGTAACTGATAAACAACTATTTTCATCATTAGTGATCACAGACTCTAACTACATAGCAACGCCCAACTTCATCATATGATACGGACTATTGGCCTCTTGTCCATATTTTTTTCTTTCAGTTAACATACCATCAAAAGTGAAATCCACAATCGAACTCCACACAATGGAACTAGGTCAAGGAACTAATCCTTGAAACTAAAAGTTATTCTCACCAATACAAACAACGACATAACCCTGAATAACATGCGAACGTACTTTGTGAGTACGTAATGTAACATTGTGTGCGTTTCGTGATAGATGGCGCTGTAATAGACAAAAATCAAAACGAGTAAAGCACCGCTGACAAATAATAAAAATGTTCGATATTAATAAAAATATTTTCTGCGATACATTTTGTATTACTCAAATTACCGTCTATGAAGCAAGAACTGCTATCATGCGTCGCAGTCCGTGGTTAGACTCTTTCCTGTATGTGCAACACTTGCAATGTGTATTGCAGAAAACAGAGGCCATTTCGAACGTTTGTTTCAGTAAACAATGGAGAAGTGTGAAAGGCAAGGAGGTTCTCCCAAAACAAGCACCTCGATGGTAAGAAGCAAGGGTGCTCACCTAAAATAAACACCTCTATGATGAGACCCAAGGGAACTCACCTGAAATAAGCACCTCGATAGTGAGAGGCAAGGGAACTCACATTAAAACAGCACACCGAAGGGAACAAACTATTAGATACTACATCTACGTAGTTGTTCCTGGAGAACGCTAAAACCATATTTTAAATCATTCATAAAACAAACCATGAATGTTTCCAATTGCTGTCCATTTCACCTACATAGGTAGCAGAAATTAAACAAAAAATGTGAGCAAAGTAATAGATTATGTTCTGGAGAATCAAGTGTTCTTGCTGTAAAACACCAGTTTCTCATTACTGATTTTAGAATAACTACCTTTCTAACCTACTGAGATGGCGCTGGGGCAGTCAACTATGTTATCATTTGATAGCATTTGCAAATATATCAAAACTATCTATCTATCTATTAAAATGCTACAATAGCAATTAAGAGCGTTTTTTTTTTTTTGCTAGCCGAGGCTAGCTACCCGCCCGAGGGTTACGCCCTCCATGGGGAAAGAGAAGTTTGAGAATTGGGAGGAAAGGACTGGGAGATGGTCTAAGGGAATTTTCATTATTTTATTATCACTTTATTTCATAAAATTTATTATTATTCAGCAGGGGAATATTGCTATCTTTGCGATAGCAATCATGAGGTAGGGGACTGTCGGTATTGCATGATTGATTGTAAGATTGGACAATACTTTCTATATGGGAGAAGAGAAGAATTGGATGACTATGAGATGAGGTGCACTAGACAACACAACACGAGGGTGATTGTTAGAGGACAGATACAAGTTAATCTTCTCGCTTGGGGGCTGCTCCAAGCATTGATGAGAGACAAAGGGAAGCCCTGTTAGTAACAGAAGACTACTGTGCGGAATATGACGGTGTGATATGAGGTGGAGGATGGTCGATGAGAAAAGTACGAGTCAGTGGAAGATCAGGGTGGTCGGGTGGTAGAGAGTAATGATACAGTGTGAAAAGGAGGGAAAGAGGAGAATGTGTGATGGGATGTGGAAGATCGAAGTTGGTATGAGCGTTAATAGTATCTCGGAGGAGCGGGTGATGAAGATTGAGACGTGTCTGAAAGTACTTAAGGCGAAGTTGTTCGAGATGGAATATTATGTGAGGAAAAGGCAGTCGGTCGTATAGAATCTGAGTTGGACTGGGAAGTTTGATGCGGTATGCTATACGAAGGGCGTGTCGTTCGAGAGCTTTAAGTTTGTGATAATAGGAAGGGGGAGCTGCAATCCAGGCAGGATGTCCGTATGTCAGCACTGCGCGAAGAAATACTTTGTAAGTGTTTAAAAGAAGTTCTGAATGAAGATCCCAAGTGGTACCAGTTATGCGTTTAAGTAAGTTAAGTCGACGGTAAGCTTTTGTTGTAACATCCTGCAGGTGTGCTTTCCAAGAAAGGTATCTGTCCAATGTAAGTCCCAGGTATTTGACTGTTTTAGAAAGCTGAAGACGAGTGTCGTTAACTGTGAGATTTAATAGAGATGGATTGCGGTGGACTTTGGAGCGTTTATTGGGTGGTAGGAATACTGTAGTTTGTGTTTTACTGGCATTGATCTTAAGCCTCCATTTATCACACCAGAGGGCAAATGTATCTGTCGCCTCCTGCAGTGCTGTGTTAAGTTGGTGAACAGTGCGACCTACGGCAAGAAAGGCTGTGTCGTCGGCGTATTGAAATAAATGAACGTTGGTAGGAAGTGGAGGCATATCTGCAACATATAGCAGGTAGAGTAGGGGAGAGAGCGAAGAGCCCTGTGGAATGTAGGAAGATAGGATGAGATGATTGTTGATTGATGAAAACGTATGCGAGGCGTCCAGACAAGAAATTATAAATGAATCGTATGTATGCGAGGGGAAGGCGAAAATTGAGTAACTTAGAAGTCCTTGATGCCAAACTTTATCAAATGCCTTTTCCAGATCAAAAAGGACCAGGCAGGATGGTTTTCTCGTATTGTAGTGATTAGTAATGTAGTTTAGAAGACGCATGAGCTGATCGTTAATACTAAACTGTGGGCGGAATCCTGCTTGGTGGACTGGCAAGAGATTGTACCGTGAAAGATGGAGATGAAGGCGTTGTACTATGATTTTTTCCAGAATTTTAGTGAAAACCGGGGTTAGCTGAATCGGACGGTAAGAGGATGCTTGGTCGGGAGGTTTCTCTGGTTTAAGAAACATAAGAACTTTAGACGTTTTTCACAGAGCGGGTATATAGCCAGTGCGAAGGATAAAAGTATAGATCAGGGCAAGAATATTTATCAGAACAGTTGGGCTTTCTTTCACATGGCGATACGAGATGTTATCGATGCCTGGTGCTGTGTTGCGTTTGCGGGTAACTACATGCTTGATCTCGAGAGGAGTGATGGGAGCAGTGAGAGCTTTGTGAGAAGAGACTGTGTGATGCACGTTTGGTTGAAGATGTGGAGACCAAAAGTTAAAGTGCTGTGTAGGATGATGACGAAAATGACGTGTAGCTGATAAAGGCGTAAAGATATCCTGTAAATAGGTAGCGAGGGCATTAGCTTTATCTTGGTCTCAGTGGAGTGCTTGATCATGATGAATGAGTGGATAGGATGTTCTGGTGAATTTTCCGGTGAGTGCGTTGAAACGCTTCCAATATGTTGTAGGGTGGTATGTATCAGAAAGAGAATTGCAAGCCTTGATCCATTGTCGTAATTTATACGCTTTGACATAGTTTGAGACTGTACGGTGGAGGGCTCGATGATGTTGAAGAGCTTCACGGTTTCCAGATCGCACATATTATTTATAAAACTGACGGGAGCGCTGTATGAGAATAAGATAGTGTGGAGGTAGTTTAGGTTTATGGAGTGAATATGTAAATTTAGGAATGAACTGTTCGGGGGCAACTTGTATATGTTTAGTGATATGATCCAGGGTAGAGTATAACTCATCTTCCGTAGTGGGAGGAACGCATTGCTCAAGAGAGTGAGTTAAGTAAGTTCGATACTTCGACCAATCTGCTTTATCATAGCGGGGGATGAGTCTAGGAGGGGGTGGTGTGTTGGTGATAGAGGTAATGGATACTCGGAGGCTGAGTTTAATTGGGACATGATCACTTCCTATTGAATCTCAGATATCGATGTGAATACGGTGTGATAAAGAGGATGAAGTTATGGCGACGTCTGGAGTAGTATTGGATTCTGGGCGGGTGGGTTTAGATAAAGGATGAATTATACCGGTCGTAGTTGTGACAATGAAATTCGTGAAAGTTGTCTTATCTCTATCAGAGCGGCTGTGAAAGTTAATGTCTGCTAAACTGATGTAATGACGGAAGTTGTTAGAGATGTAGTGAAAGAATGATAGTGGAATTGTGTGACCGGGACGAACATTAATGGTGGCTACTGTTACTCATAATGACTTACAATAGAGAGTAGTAATGAGATGTTCTGGTAGATTTTTAATCGGAACGGAATGAATACGATGAGGTATATGAGGTAAAAAACCTATGGCAACGCCGCCATTAGCACGGCGGGCTGGTATGGTACTATCATGGCGAAGAATGTGATATCCTGGAAGGCGGCAAGTGAGCTTGGGTGTAAGGTGCGTTTCATTCAGAAGGAAAGTATTGACTTTTTCTTCTAGTAGAAGTTGTTCAAACAGAATTTTATGAGTGAAAAATGAGCGGATGTTGAGGAATAAGAATATGGGGGCCATGATAAAAGCCATAGTGAAGATAGATTTAAACAGCAGTTGTAAGTGGAGTGGCATGGAAATGTACGTAGGGGCCATTATAGGTAGCATGGAAGTCAAGATGGAAAAGGTTGCGAGCGGCATGTTGAACATGCTGTAACATGAGTGGCCGTGCAAAAGGATGGACGTTCTGAAGGGTCAAAGTGATGAATGCTAATAATTGATGAAGGGTGACATATTGATTGGGTTCCAGTGGTGTATCCACTGTTTGATTCTGAGCGTCGTGAGTACGTAATGGTACTACTAGTTCTGGTTTAGTCTCTTCTGGAGTAGGCCGAGATTTACATTTATAACTGTAAGTTGAATGAGATCTTTCGTGGCAAGTATTACAAGTAGGAGCTTGTTGAAGATTAGTGCAGGTGCGAGTTGGATGAGGTCCAGAGCAATAGCCACATTTGAATTGGTTTATGCAGCGATCAGTGAAGATGTATTCCTGGCATCTTTCGCATCTAAGAGGAAGTGGTGCTGGTGATCGTGACGGTTCTACAAGATGTCTCTTTTTGAAGATGAATACTCCATTATCTAGTAGATCGTTGATCGTTTCTTGCGAAGTGGTCAAGATCCGGACCATGTAGGTAGGTCCCTGGCTATTCCGAATACGGATACATTTTTTGAAGGAATAGGCTTCCTCTCGTAGTTCACCTTCAATCTCTGTATCCGTTATCGACGGATCAACCCCGCGGACCACTACCGACATGGTAGGTGGTTGGCGTGGGGGTGGGCGCTGTTTCTGCTTATTGTTAGTGAGTGGAGAAAGTGTTGCGGTTTTTCCGAAGATTTCGAAGCTATGTTTATCTCGGATGGTTGTAGCAAAGTTTGGTGATGATGACTTAATGATGAAGCCGTTCTTGGTTTCTACTATTTGTGATATCTCAGAGCGTGGTCGGTATTTCAGAATTTGTTGAAGAAGAAGTTTCGAATTCCGGTACTTAGGATCGTAATTTTGTGGAAGATAGCTATAAATGTCCGGTTGCAGCCTTGGAGGAGGCAGAGGATGAAATTCCTCGTCAATGATGAGACGGTCATCGTCTCAACTAGAGATGCAATGGGCATCTGTATGGTATTTCTTGGATGGTGGCGATCTTGACGATGGTACTGGGCAGCTAAGAGGTGAGCGAGATCGATCTGGGCTTGTTTCTGCTGTAGACTTGTCCCTACGAGGCATCTGCTTTTCCGTCTTCGTCGAGATAGTAGAAGGGCGGGAAGCTGATGGTCCTGAAGCCTGTCTGGTATCCATAGCCAGATACTATAAACGATGAGAAATTATACACAGCTAACTGTGAAGTGATGGAAGCGAAGCGAAACGAAGGATTCAGAATTTATGAGCAAAAAATACACAATAATAATGTACTTCAGCAGGCTTCCACTTGGGTGAAACCCTCGATCTCTCGTAACCTGTCGCCCGAAACTGAATTCCGATCGCCGTGCGTCCACACGTATGCAAAGAAGATAGTCTAGACTTGTTACGAAAGCTGTACTGCGCCAGCTGGTTAAGTATAATTAAGATCGATTTTTTTTTGTCCGTCATCCCGGTTAAAGGGTTGTGCCCTTTCTTCGGGTAAGTGCTTCAATTTGATTTATTGATTTGAAGGAAATATAGGTGGTCTAAGAGGTTTCATATTTATTATTTCTTTATTCATTCATTCATTCATTATATTAACATGGATTAAGTGAAGTTATTCAGAAATTGAAAAACACGTACATGAACAGGAATATTTTAAGTGCTACAAATGAGCATGTTAGCATTGTCAGGTATTACATTAACACAAAGCATGGAATAAAAGGTAAATTGGACTCAAAAATAATAATAATAATAATAAAGGTGCAAATGGAGTTGATGAAATAGATGAAATGAAGTGCTCTAGACGTCACAACACTAGGTTATGTTAGTTTAGACGAATGAAGTTATCTTCTGTTCCTGGGGCGATTCAGGAACTGATGATTGACAGAGGAGGCCCTTGTTAGTAGGTTCTTACGGTGCGTATGGTGGATAGATATGAGATGAAAATTCATGCGGGCGATAAATTGCAAAGATTTCGGGGTCCAGCATATCGTTATCTAACTGTAAATGATATAGTGTCATGAAGTGCTGAAGAGGAGTATCAACGAAATTGGGCGGTGCATCGTTATCACGGTCGTAGCGGAGGATTTCAAGCGTCAGGGGATGGTGCTGAGCAAATCGTTTGCAGATATAACGTATACGAAGTTGTTCAAGATGATTTAGTAATGGCGGAAAGTCTATCATCTCATAAAGTAATCTCGTTGGATGCGGCAGTCTTATACGATATGCTAGGCGTATAGCATGACGCTCGAGGATAGCAAGTTTTTGGTAGAATTTTAACGGTGCAGATATCCAAGCTGTATGTCCATATGTTAACGTACTCCGCATAAATGTTTTATATGTATTGATTACGGTACGTGCTCGAAGCCCCCAGGTTGTGCCAACTAGTCGTTTCAGGAGATTAAGTCGGTTTTGTGCTTGGCCTACGAGTTTGGTAAGATGTGGAATCCATGTAAGATGAGTGTCAAAAATGACACCGAGATACGTAATAGTGGTTGACACGGGTACAGGCGTAAGATCAACCTGAAGACGAAGTAGATTCGGATTTCGATGTATTCGAGAGCGGCGTCTACGTGGCAAGAAAACTATGGCTTGTGTTTTTGAAGAGTTAATGTTCAACCTCCATATATGACACCAACGCACGAATGCGTCAATAGCTACTTGCATGGTTTTATTAAGAGATCGTACAGTACGGGCAGTTGTGAAAAATGCAGTGTCGTCCGCAAACTGAAATATTGTGGTAGTATTAGGAACGACTAGGTCCGCGACGTACAATAAGTATAATAAAGGAGACAAAGATGAGCCTTGCGGTACCCCAGATTGTAAGAAGATGGGATGAGATAACGTTCCATTGATTAAGATCGACTGAGCTACAACCTATAACTTTAGCTTTCAAACTTTTGATTTACGGTTATTTGTGATTTCATGTTTATAACAAAGACAAATATTTTTTAAAAAAGGTGTACTTTAAATAAATTACTTAAAGAGATCTTTTTCACAAAGTTTATCCCTTTAAATTATTGTTCAAAGCCTTTGCATTTTAATAAGCGTTCTCCAAAATAAATGCAAATGAATTGTGCTGCCATCTCTGGAGTTTTTAAAACTATGTTTGTGGACGTTTATATGTTTGTGGCAAATCCTTTCGACAGTAAAATCTCGGAAACTACAGGCTCTAGAAAGATGACGTTTTCACTGATCGATTGCAAATTTTGCGTATATTCTCCAGTTCTAACTCAATATTTAAAAAAAAACATGGCCATTATTTATTTATTACAATTTTACTGGTACACTGGAAGTGATGAAATTTAAAAAAACTAAACCATCATATCATACCTATTATACATTCTAACACCTTATAATTGTATATAGTGGCTGCATATTTCTCAAGGGTTTGTTTCATGGCCAAATTATAATGAAAAACGAAGGATAATCATTTCTCAAATCTAAGTTGAATCTTTATTGTATTGTTTGGAGTGTTTTGCCCAATGAACACCATATATCACTGACATCATAATTGATTGTATGTGTAATGTGTTAGCTTGTTTTAAAATATATAAAACGATAATTATGCCTTTTGTTCTGTATGGTTGCGAAATATGGTCTCTTACTCGGAACGAAGAACATAGATTGAAAGTATATGAGAACAAGATCCTGAGACGAATATTCGGACCCAAAAGAAACGGGAATAGGGAATAGCGGAATCTTCATAACGAAGAACTACATAATTTATACGGTTTATCCAACATTGTTAGGGTCATCAAATCTAGGAGGCAGGTGGGCAGGTCATGTAGCCAGGATGGAAGAAAGAGTGAACGCTTTCAAAGTCTTAACTGAAATACTAGCCGGAAAACAACCATTAGGAAGACGTAGGCGCAGATGGGAGGACAATATTAAGATGGATCTCGCATAAATAGGAATACAAACTAGAAACTGGATCCAATTGGCTAAAGATAGAAGTCAATGGACAGAGCTTTTGTGAACGCGGCATTGAACCTCCGGGTTCCATAGGCTACAGAGTTAGTTAGTTTATGTATTTGCTTATTACATACTGTATGCAAGAAGAAAGAAAACACTGATCATACATGAATTAAAAACTCCAACCGGGAGTAGGCTCAAATCTTGCAAACGGTACGAGAGATTGAAAAAGTAATCGAAAAACTCTCCCCTTTGCGGTATCTGTTGCCAATATTTACCAAGACTTCTTTCACTTGTGTCTGCAAATGGATATGTACAGATGTGGGAATTACAAGGAGATTCGTGCTCATATATGAATGATGATGCGCTGTGTAAAGAGCGCAGGTTCAACTAGTCTATTTTAATTTTCTAAAACTGATGCGTATTTCTTGAGACATTATTTTTCCACTGTTCGTAACTCATTTTTTGTCGATTACAGCGCCATCTATCACGCAACGATAAATGTTAAATACAAAATTTACGTATTTTTCCCGGAGATTCCGAATCTATAATCAAAAATGGGGGGTTCAATATAAAATTTAAAAGTTGACCCTTCTCCTGCCCCCGGGGTGGGGGAGGGGGTCAAGTGTGGTATTGTTGGATGTCCCCCTTCGAGACGAACAACTTTTGTTACAAGTTCTTAAATTCCGATTTGTAGTTTCCCAGATATTTTCAGAAACAATTTTAAATGTCTCAATTTTAAATATTCGTAACCCATTTTGATTTTTGTCGATAAAAGCGCCATCTATCACGGAACGAAAAAAGTGTTCAATACAAAAGTTACGTATTTTTTTCCTGGAGAATCCGAATCTGTAATAAAAAATGGGGTTCCCATTTAAGATTTCAACGTTGATCCCCTCTCGCCCCAGGGCTTGGGGCAGTGGGTCGAGTGTGATATCGTCGGATGTCCCCCTTCGAGACGAACAAATTTTGTTACAAGTTTTCACTATCCGATTTTTGGTTTTTCAGATATTTCCAAAAACAATTTTAAATGCCTCATTTCTCAACTGTTCGTAACCCATTTTGAGTTTTGTCGATAAAAGTGCCTTCTATCACGCAATGAAAAAATAAGTGTTCAATACAAAAGTTACGTATTTTTTCCCGGAGTATCCGAATCTGTAATTTAAAAAAAATGTGGGTTCCCATTTAAGATTTCAAAGTTGACACCCCTCCCGCCCCAGGGGATGGGGCAGGCGGTCGACTGTGATATCGTTTGGTGTCCCCCTTCGAGACGAACAACTTTTGTTACAAGTTTTTTTTAAAAAAATCCGATTTGTAGTTTTCCAGATATTTCCAAAAGCAGTTTTAAATGTCTCACCCGGTATGTGTATATACAGGAAGTAACATAAATGCATGGCCAAAAGTAACGAGGTGATTGCGGACATCCAAATAAGTAAAAATGTTCTTATAAACATGGATCCGATGCTGCTTCGTTTCTGAGATATAGCGCCTTCAAATATCGAGTCTGTCCAATGGCTGACTATGGGAAAGTCAATGGAAATGTTCAATATTGCAGGAATAATACAATCAAGTGGAATTGTACCTGTGCAAATACATTTACACTATCATATAGAATGAAGCTAATCAACATTTGTGGTTATTGGGTTGTCAGTGTTGCCAACCAGGTACAAAGTGTTATGTTTTCAAATAGCATTAGAGGTCTACATGTTAGCAAGTCATTGCTGGCGTCAAAACGTTCCTAAACATGGGGCAAATTTCGCTTCATTTTCAAAAGACAAGGCCAAGTGTAAAGTCAATTAAAGACTCACAATAGTAAAGAACGATTCATAGATCACAACTTTTGCATGTTTCCAGAGATAAGTAATTGAGAAAGGTATTCGATAGAGGCCACAGCGTTCGTTTATACCACACATAAACTTCGAAAGACAGTGTCCCATGTTTAGGAACGTTTTGATGTCAGCAATCATTTGCTAAAGTGTGGACGTCTAATGCAATTTGAAAACATAGCACTTTGTACCAGGTTGGCAACACTGACAACCCAATAATCTCAAATGTTCTTTAGTTTCATTCTCTATGTTAGTGTAAATGTATTTGTACAGGTATAATTCCACTTGATTGTGTTATTCCTGCAATATTGAACATTTCCATTCACTACTTTTCCGTAGTCAGCCATTGGAGGGACTCGACATTTCAATAACCTGTATCTCAGAAACGAAGCAGCATCGAACCCATGTTTATAGGAACATTTTTACTTATTTGGATGTCCGCAATCACCTCGTCACTTTTGGCCATGCATTTATGTTACACCCTGTATATATGCTGATAAATATAGCAAACATATAGGAAGAAAAACTAAACACCCTGGGCTATGGCCGGTTACATGGTGCATGTTCAATGGGTGATGAATGGTGAGCACATTGGTTTTCAGGTTAGCTTACTGGATGGTAGTTCGCTATCTTTTAATTCATGTAGTATCCCGTTACCTAATTATGCTGGGTCAACATCTTCAAATTTTAGTGTTTTCACCGAGATTAAAACCAGGGATGAAGCACATGGCTAAGAAACGCTCAGTAATATTTTTTTAATAACTTCAATCAACATTTTTAATACTCTTTATTCATACTTGCAGATGGAAATTTTTGACGTATATGCTTACAGGAAAGATTTCATAAAGGTTAAAAATACAGCATAACTATGGTCGTCCGCAGCGGGGGTGGAGAAAGGGGAGATTTGCCCCCTTGGATTTTTGAAATACAGTATATTCAGTTATTGGAAATACATGCCAAGACATACTAATTTGCTCACTCATACACTATACTACTTAATATATACGGTGGCGCGAAAGTCAGCATACAACTGATGTTTCCTTTATTTTACGCTGACGAAAGTATTCCACCTTTTTCCAAGAGGACAAGGCCCCTCCACATTTTGAAATTGACTTGCTACAGTGGCTTGACACAAACTTCCCGGGGCACTAGAACGGGAGATGGAGTCATATCGAGTGGCTACCACGTTCGCCTGTTCTGGCCCCACTGGATTTGTAAAAGCTAAGATATGCGAAGAGAAAATCAGGAGCTTGGATCACCTTAAACGGCATATCAAAGCAGCATGTGATTCCATTTCTGAGAGACCATCAAAAAAGTGCAGGATGATTGGATGGACCGGATTTACCTGTACATGACATTTGAAGGAGGATACGTCGAGCAAGGTCTTTAAGAGCAACTCTATAGGTTTTATTATTCACATTCAAGCACTGTAAGTTCTCTAATACATGTCATGTATGGTGACTTTTTTGACTTATATTTATATTAAATTTCTTGTATTTACATTAAATACTATAGTTTTCTTGTTTTTTATCTCCGCATTTTCCCATATTTACATGGGGTTGACGTTCTCGCTTCTAATTCTTTTCCTCCACTTTTCTCTACCCTGGGTATCCTCTATTCTCCCTCGAATCATCTTGTATCTTGTCCTTTCATCTAATCTTGGATCTTCATCTTCCTTTTACTGATACTTCAAGCTTTCCAATTCTCTTTCCCACATAATCTTCGTTTGTTCATTCTACATGTCTAAGCCATCTCAGCCTCCGTTCTTGAAACTTTTTAGGAGGTACGGTGGCTCAGTGGTAGAGCACTTACTTCTGGTGCGTAGGGTCCCTGGTTCGATCCTTTGCCTTTGCCAAATAAGTTTGTGGTGGACAACATCGTATTCGTGGGCTTTCTCGGGGTACTTCCGTTTCCTCCCACTTCCACATTCCACCAATTCTTCCATCATCATTCACTTGCTTTGATAATCGTCTCCTTTAGCCTAAAGAGCGTAATCGTGGGACGTTAAACTCAAAGATTTCAAGATTTTGAAGCTTTTTACTCAAGGGTCCCACCTTAACAGCGTCTCTTATATAACAACGCCTCCTTATTTTATCCTTTCTAGACATACCACACATTCAGTGGCGTCTCGTAACATAATTTTTTGGTAGTTCACAGTCGTCAGAAAATTCTAATTCTAGAATTCCTTTAGCACTCTGAGTAAGCAAAATGATAACATCAATGAAGGTAACCATATATACTTAAACATAATAAAAGTACCCATTCATAACAAATGGTCCATTTCGTTTATGTATGAAATCAATTCTGGTGTCCTTCAGGACAGACAATTTCTCTTTTGAAGTCTAGTTTTTATATTTTTTTTCTCTACAGATACTTTAGCTAATACACTGAGTTGATTCTGAATTGTCACATTTCTTTAAATTCTTTTATATTCTTTAATATAATAAAGTAAATTTAAATTTCGGAAGTGGACATATCAATATTCAGTATGATTTTCACGAGTTTTTTGTGTGATGGAAGATTCTTTGCCTCTCTACGCATTCACGATCAATTTCACGACGATACAGTAATGAGATCTGTTTTCGACTCGAGACATCTGCTGAGCTACCTCCTGGCTAAGCGGTTAGTGTGCACGCTATTGGTTGTGGGTTCGATTCCCGCTGCCGACCATCCTGACTGGGGTTTTCCAAGGTTTTCCTCAGTCCTACCAAGCAAATGCCGGGATGGTACCTACTAAACAGGCATTAGCCGATACCTTCCCAAATCCTTTCCATAGTTATTATTGTTGTTATATATCCAGTATAAAATGTCCTCTGAGTTGTATCTGGTGATTGTTAAATAAATAAAATAAATAAATGCAATGCACCAAATTATTGTGACAGTCACACAGCTTACTTACGAACGCTTTGTCCATATGTTCTTGGATTGTTATCTCAAGACATTTCACGAGTGTTTATTTTGTATTTACTTTCTCTGTCAGAGGTTAGGCCATAGATGACGAGATTTACAGTTCAAAAATGAGATCACTATAATGTGATTGATGCTCTCCCATCAGGAATTGAACCCGCGACTTGTGCAGTCATTAGACAATGAGAAAGGTATGACATTTCATGAAGTCTACCAAATTACGGAAACACCAATTACCTACATCTTCAGACTCATAATGAAGACATGCAACATGTTCAAACACACCCAAAATTTGATGCAATCAATCAAAAGTGAACGAATGTGACTTTTTGCACATGATTATTGTGAGCTTTACTCATAAATACATGCGAACATAATCATGCGAACAGGTTCTGATAGAATATTATTGGCGTACTTAGCAGACGCACACCCAGAAACTTTTGTTGGGGTGGGTCCAAAGTTCGGAACACCAGGGTTCAATACTACGAGCACTACGTCTAATTACTATTAAATCAATGTAATTTTACACCCAAGAAACGATAAGTAATTGTTAAATTATGCCCCACATATTCTTAAAAAAAATATTTACGAGAAATGAAAGATAAAGTGGAAGATTCAATCTTTAGGCTACATCAATCATTTCAGTACTAAACACTTATATTTTATTATGAAAGTGTACAAATGTTTGTTGAGTTACGAAGTTTTGAGAGAGGGAATCCGGACCCGATGGACCTCCCTCTTGGATGCGCCACTGGTGCTCACAGTAGTTAAATTCAGCATAGTGTTAATGTGCTTTTTACAGTTCTCATGCTTCTTTACTTTTTCAATCAAATGTCCCAAATACCTTTCAGGTACGTTGGCAATGCTCTTCAAATACCCAGCAAGGAAAGCAAAACAACGATAATTTAATTTCTTAATATTTCAACCAATTATTGTTTTAAATCAATTTTGAAATTTTGACACAGTTTACTTTTCACCTCCTGATGATACTTAACTTTGGTCGAATATGTCTGTCTTAACTTCTTTCTAAACTTCCACAATCCGTCAATGTACTAAATGATATACAGTAGTTTGTAATCGCTGAACATATTTTTCTACACAATGGAGTAATGAATGATAAGACTTATGCTTAAAAAAAATCTTCCGTCTCAGAAAGGCCTTATACTCACTAATACTGAAAGAATATTTTGGGGCAAACCTATCATGGATGCAATGGAGGACAGTGGCGGCGATTAGGGGGGCAGGAGGAGGCAGTTTCCCAAGCCCTTTTTCGAAGTAACCTCTTAATGTATATAGTTTCATTTGGAAATGTGAAGTTTTTGTATGTATTACTGATTCATAGAAAAAAATGGTACCATATAATACTTGACGTTGCATGAGTACGTATTTATTTGTCTTCCCGTGGAAAAAGCTACAGGAATTGCGTTTTAATTGTAATTCAGAACAATTAATATTGCAATTCCAGATTTCTTTAAATGTCGTAGCATATGCTTGTAGTATTTACTGTCTTTCAGTTTCTAAGAGTAATAACATACATTTAATGGCATGTGTGGAATTAGAAATATAAGGTGTTCATTAATCCCCAGTTTTAATATAACTTCTACAAAACAAGCATCATTATTCATTACTATGATTAATATTATCCTTTCTATTTATTTGTTTTACAAATTTGTTATTAAATAACCTGATCGCACAATTTTTCACACAGAATTTTAAGATGTTCATGAGCAAGGAATCAAATCTCTTCTTACAGTTTCGTTGTTTAAGAGTATAAAGGGTTAGTACCTACTTGCGTTGCCCTTGTCAATTTACTTGATGAAATATGAAACACGGTATACGGTATTTTAACTGGAAAAGATAGTATCCTATTATACAACTTTTCGTCAAACTAAGTGTTAGAAAAAAACTAGGAAAACTAACATTGATATACAAATATTCAGATCATGTCTTGTCCCCCACTTTTAACGTCCAATCGCCGCCACTGATGGAGGGTATACAGGAATAGCTGACGTACACCCACCTAATATTTTTATAACTCAGCATATATTTATTTTAATTCAGGGGTCTGATTGAATTAGGAATTAGGAATTAGATTTATGGGATGTAGGCATCTAAGGCCATTTAGCCCGTCACGTATTTGAGGGATGACGCCACGCGGCCAGCACACTATCCGATGAAAGGGAAGGAAGAAAGCGACGTGGGACCATTATGTTAGGTACAATCTCGGCATTTGCCTGGTGTGAAAGAGAGAAACCCAGGAGAAGCCTCACTCAAGATGGCTGGCCTGTAAAAGCTTCTACACTTTTTCGGTTATATCTACCAAAACTTCTAGCAACATATAACTGCAACCTATGGAAAAGAAATAATAAATAATAACAAACATTCATAAGTCAATCAGTGTACCACCACGTAACATGATTTCACTCTTTCCACTTTGAAATACATTGAGATAATGATGTAAAATTTCCGAACTGAAGTAAGTACGCAAAAGAAACAAACAAAAAAAAGTGTGTTCAATGTGTCTTATATCTGAACGTATGTTTCGTCTATTTCTATTTCACATAAATTAAGGAATAACGTTGAAGTAGGAAAATCAGTTCAAAAAATTTCCTTCAAGTTCTCACAATACAGAACTTAAGATCTTACCATTATAGCAATGTTGCAAATTACAACGTAATTTCATAAACTATTTTTTTTATATATACAAATATTCAGTTTATTTAGGCAGGAAAACCACACCCGAAAAACTTCAGAGTCTCTGGAGTGTTAACTTCAGAGTCTCTGGAAAAGAGTTCTAAACCTCCCATCCCTTCCATATGATCTCGGAAACCTTAATTTTATTTGTTCCATTATTTTATTTTTATCATAAGAAATGAAGATAACTGATTGAATGAGTTATATACTATTGTATTATTCTATTTTTCAATTGCAAAAATTTATTCTTTGATTCTGTTTAAACAGTCATATTAATTCACGGAAATTAGTGAACAACAGCTAACAATGCACGTTCAAATCTTGTTTTGAACGTCGTGAGGCCATAGTTCCTCCGCTGCCCCCGCTTACCCTTCTGAACTACACACAAACAAAGGCGCCGATCCTGGGGGCAGCCGAGGAGTCACGGGCCCCCAAAGCTCATGTGGGCCCTTTCATTGTATTTGTAAATTTACAATATTTGGTATAATTTGAATGCAATTTGTCTTAAAATCCTCATATGTTTTCTGTATCGGAATGCCCCCCCCCCTCAAATTTACAGAGAAATCGGCGCCCTTGCACACAGAGATTCAAATCACTCTCCCAGACTGCTGTAAATGTGGCGTGTTGCTGGAATGCATATACGCAAGGGGTAAAGTAAGCGGAGAATCTATTTTTATTTTAAATTTAAAGAAATAGAAGAAAGAAACGAAACGATAATATAATATTGTGAATATTGTTAAAGATATTAAGGATCAATAAACAACGCACAATATTAGGTGATTCACGTGCTCAAGTGAACTGCATAAGGGGACGCCGCTGCACAAATCCATTTTAATATTCTCATCTCCTTCCATCTCATCTTCCATCTGATATTCTCATCTCAGCCACTTCCATCTTTTCCTCAGCCTTTGTGATTGTCCACGTTTCACTACTGTATATCATGGCCAGTCTTACTACGGTTTTATACATACCATTTTTTAATCTAGAACTTTCTTTATTATCACAGCACTCTGCACATTTTTCTCCAGTTTTACCACCCAGGTTGTATTCTGTGTTGGGTTTTGTATATAGTCCTCCAATCTTGTCAAGGTACGATCAAAGATACATACATTTCCATGTTGGTATAATTTCTTCTCTGCTTGTAGCTATTGGGAGCTGCTTTCTTCTTTGTTGAGTGCCATATAGTTGTTTCTGTTCTACATATCCTCATACATCTCTCTTCCAACATCTTTATCCATTCTTCCAGTTTCTTGCTTTACTTTTCTTTGGACATTTTTTATATAACGGCATTATCCCCGAACAGCAGACTTCATATTTCTGTACTTTTTATCTACCTCGCCAACATATCCATTACTAAACTGAACAAATATGGCCTGAGAGCTGAACCCTGATGCAGACCAATTTCCATAGAGAAATCTTCTGTCATATCTACACTACCATTCATTTGGGTCTCTGCTCTCTTGTATATGTCCCTTACCAGCCGTACATGATTTTCAGGAACCTCCTTTTCTCTCTGCATCTCCATAGTCCTTGTCTGGGCACTCTACAAATTCTATAAAAACGAGGTCCTACTCCGCTTGCATTTCCCTCTATCGTTCTCTCAGCTGCCTCAACGCAAAGATCTCGTCAACTGTGGCATGAAACCAAACTGCTCGTCTCCAATAGTCGACTCTTGCTGTATCCTTCCTCCAACTAACTCTTTCCCAGATCTTCATAGTATGAGAGATTAATTTAATTGCCCTGTAATTTCCTCAGTCTTTCACATCACCCTTACCTTTATAAATTGGTACTAATTTATTTTTCCTTAATCCATCTGGTATCTTCTACTACCACAACTTTTTCATGAGATCTCGTAAGATATCTAGTCTTTTTCTTGCCCAGGCTTCTCCAAACCTCTACCAGGATTTGACCAGCACCCACTGCTTTTTCACTTTTCATTTTCTCTTTTGCATCTTCCTTATAGATCTTCTACTAATTTTATTTGTTGTGATGCCTTTTTCTTGAACTTTTTCTTGGGCTTTCTTCTTTAAGCCTCCATCATTTTATCCTTCCTCTTTCTCCATCTTTTGTTCTTCGCGTATTTGTGCTATTATCTCATAATCGGCTATAAGCAATCTATATTGTTCGGCCACTCTTTCTCTATTTATCACCTTGTTGTTCTTCACTTCCTTAAGTTATTTCCTTCGACATATAATACAGGCGATTTGACTGCATCTGCTCTCATTCTTGTAAGTTACAAACTAGCTGTTTCGCTTATCGAAATAAGTGTTAATACGCCAGGCCGAATGTAGTTGCATGATCTACTATCCTTATATCTTCTGCATTCCTTCCTCCAAAGTTTCACTTCGTAGCACTTTTTCTTCTCTTCTTTGGTCTTTCCTACATGTCAATCTAGGTCGCTTCCAACAATTAACCTTTCGTTCTCAGGTACTTCCATTAACATCCTACAGCTTTCTTTTTCTTCCTTCTTGCATCCTAGGGTCATAGCATAATATGGTTATCAAATTACCTCCTAACACCAACTTGACGTTCATAATTCTATCTCTTCTCTTTTACCTTACATTACACACTTCATCCTTTAACTCATCTGTTATAATTCCAACAGATTTCTTCTCTCTTCCGTTTGCTCCACTATAGAAAAGCTTGTATTAAATACTTCTCTGACTTCTCTTGCTTTTTTTCTTTCCATTGTGTTTCTTGTAAACATAGGATCTTCACTTTTCTTCTTTGCATCAGGTCTACAGTCTTCATACTTTTCCATTCAACACTCTGATGTCCAATGTTCCTATCTTTACACTGATTTTCTTGTTCTACGCCTCTCTCGTCTTCTGGACTAATTTCTTTAGCCAAATCCGCCTATCATTTGATAACCTTTGCCCATTTATCGCAGTTTACAGGCGGTGTGACTGCGCATCGGTTCTGACTACAGTAAATAAACTATAGTACTATAGTACTGAATTTTATTTCAATCTTACAGTACTATAGCTAATTCACTATATTTAGTAAGGATACGTGCGTAAATAGCTGTAGTTGTATATCATGTATTATGTGCATTCGTGTATCAAAGTGTGTGTGTGTGTGTATTTGCGACTGCGCTTATATGTCGGTCTTTCGCTATCTTTAAGAATGGTCTCTTGCCCTCCTGGAAAAACTCCTACGGTGTCCCTGAGTATAATTACTCTTATGTCCTGAAATCTTGTGTAAGCTTATGATAAAGCTACTGAAAATAAGCTTTAAGAACATGGCTGAACTATACTTGACTCATTGTGATTAACTGTATCCACTTTCCTTCATTGTACTAAAGAAACGGGGAAGGGGAAATTGAACTTGGTCAGACTTCCTTTCTCAGGGACGTAAGCAGGATTTTGTTTCCAGGGTATCCAACATATTTGACTTGACACTAAAGCTTAGCTATCAAGTATTTTATACTGTTACTACTATTACTACTACTTATTATTGGCAAATCAGGAATATTTTTTGAACCTTCCTGAAAACGTACATTGAAATATCTGGTATCTCTATTCGTCCGCGATACTCATATTTGGAATATTTCGTTCATTAGTTTAATACAAATTATGCACGAAAAGATAAAAGGAAAAAATTACTAATTAAAAAATTACTTGGTGTAGTAGAAACATTTTAAAGTGAATAATTTAATAAAATTCACAAAGCACAGGATAACATAATAAAGTTAGGCAAGAATACACTTATATTTTTAAATCCTTCTAACAGAAAATTCATAAATCCTATCAGTTTAATATTCTAAAATTAAGTTAAGAGATGTTAAATGTAAAATATTCTCTAAATTTAACGAACAAACATGATAGATGTTGCTGTTAGAGACACAATTCCAAATAAACTCGAAAGCATAAATATCATCAAGATAACAGAATCTACGTTTATAATGTTCTACTTTAAAAGACTCTTTACGCTGTTCTTCTAACAAATTCGAAAATGTTTAAACAGGATTTTTGAGATAATCACGAACATTGTGATGTGTTTAGTTTCATATTTGTGTGAAAAATAAAACCTTTCGATTTTCCTTAAAAAGTAAATAGAATCGTTCACTAACAAAAGTGTAGATTTCCACTTAGGAATGTAGTACTCACACACTAATTAACTTAGATCTATGGTAAATACATGAATTACTTTAAAATGAATTAGACTTTTGAATGACATCATTTACATATATCATAATCCATAAAATTGAAAGAAATTCCAGAACAATTGTCAAAAAATCTTTATTTATTTATTTATTTATTTAATTTATTTAATTTATTTATTTATTTATTTATTTATTTATTTATTTATTTATTTTCAAGTTTGGGTACTCACACACACCAAGGCATCATGTTGAACATCTATTGTAACGAAAAATACTATTTGTCCTAGGCAGTAAGATTATTCTAGATTTTCCTTGAGAAGGGGAGGCAAACCTCTAGAATAAATAGATTTTCATATTTTTCGTTAGTATCGTATATTATTATATTGTTGATTAAAATTTATACATACCTCGAACTTAGAAAAAGACCAAATGACACCACTGGCTCTATGCTATGTACTTGCCAAGTTTTATTGAAGTATGCTGAGTACGTGTGAAAATTAGAAAAAAAAAAATCGAACAATGTATATTTGTCTGTTCTACGTTCTACACTGAGACCAAATAAATTTGATTTCTAAGAATTCTTTACTTCATGAGATGAGCGTCATGATGACTGCTATATCAATAAAGAACGAAATTGTTGTCGAGTAACTTATATTGGGTTGATGCATAAGTTCGTGTGGTTTTCTTCTGGGTTGGCAACAATGCGGCGTGAAGCGATGTTTATCGTTATTCCGTTGTTTTACCATAGTTTGGAGTTTATGTGTTGTGAAACACAGGTTTTCTTGATTGTGAACATATTATTGTATATATTTCAGACAAACTAACTTAATATGGAATGTCAAGTTGAGAAAAGTGATCATTTCCGTCACATTTCACTCTTCGAGTTTAACCAAGGACCTAGTGCAGCAGAAGCTGCGAGAACAATTTGTGCAGTGTACTGGAATGAAGCAATTGCTGAAAGAACAGCACAGAAATGGTTTTCCCGCTTTCGGGCAGGACGGTTTGATTTGTCTGATGATCCACATTCTGGAAGACCTTCAGATTTTGACGAAAATCACCTGAATGAGTTGCTTCAAGAGAATCCTCGTCAAACAACGCGGAAAATGGATCAAGTCTTTGAATGTGTATGCAATGTATTGTTACACTCGTAGTATATGTTAATGTTATGTCTATGTTATATTTGCATCTGAATTAACAGAACAGCAGAATAAAAATAAAAAAATATGTACAATGTAAGAACCGCACGAATTTATGCATCGACATGTCTGTGTGTGTGTAGTTCTACGCATGCAAAAACCGCTCGAACTTATGCATATATGTCTGTATGTGTTAAGTTGTCTAGGAATACAAAGTAAAAACTGGATCCAATTAGCTAAGGATAGAAGTCAGTGGAGAGCTTTTGTGAACGCGGCACTGAACCTCCGGGTTTCATAGGCCATAGAGTTAGTTAGTTAGTTATGTGTTAGGTTGTCATATGTAAGGAAGTCAGAAGCAAGTGTATAAAAAGCAATTAACCAGAACATAATGAAAACATAACATTACAAAGGAAACTATAAACGGTTTTATTGAATGCTTAATTAGGTTTGCTCCTTTCCTATATGATGAACTATATAGCGAAAGAGCTGAATGTTTACTGTTTTCTGTGTGATATGCTTTTACTACTTTATTGCCATATATTGTATACATTATTACGTATTTTAATATGAGACCGCAGTGACTCAGAGATAGAGCGCTTACCTCTAGCACGTGGAGTCCCTGGTTCGATACCAGCTCCAGACAAACAAATTTTATGGTGCATAAACACTGTGTGCATGAATTTTCTCGGGGTTTTCCACTTTTGCCGTTCCACCATTATCATCTATTTTAACATCATCGTCCCTCCTAACCTTGGTGCATAATCATACGACGTTGAACTTAGAAAAATATAAAGGGTGGTCCCAAAAGTACGAGGAGAAACAACTAAAATTGAAATTACGTAGAAAGTATATACTTAAATTCTGTAGGTGTGATATGTGAGGGAGGAATCCATTATAGGACACATGGGAACATCGGTTTCCATAATTTATATTTAATTTGGGTCAAAATTTTAAATGGGAACTATAAAATATGGTAACGTTTTCTGAATTTACGTGATCTCAGGAAGATAACAAGGTAACTATCTTAGCTCTATCTTTATTTATAGGTAACTAAATTATGAACAAATTTATTTGCTTAGAATATCAAAGTGGAGAAATACAAACAGGGATGAATTCAGGCGGTAGTCCGGGGAGAATCTGCCCCCCGAAGAAAATTCATTCCCCCCGGAGAAACTAAAAAAAATTCAGTCACAAATTACCTCACTCAATTATTTGCTTTTCTTTCCGTGCACGTGCAGACTAAATCCAATCTCTCTCTCAATATACATATAAATGACGCACACCCATTTTATATAAATATTAAATATGTAATATCTAAGATAGAATACCAAATAGTCAATAAAACTTGTATTTCTTAACGCTATGACAGAGTTTGGCAGAACATGAAATTGTTAACTGTTGAAGAAAGGTTTGTATTTTAGTAGGTACTATACTCTCGCCCTATATTATATATTAGTAGATAGCACTAGCACAGATTGAGATAGGAAAGGAAAGATAGGGAAGATCTTTCGATCATTCCATATGATCTCTGATGTCAGCAGACTTCAGTTCTTGAAAATGTACAGTTCTTGCATTATTTAAAATAGAGCGCCTAAATCCCATTTCTCGCATCGGAAGTAACAAACGTAAATGTGTTTTACGATTGTTAAAGTAAACACACCTTTCTTTAATTAAAAATAAGTCAGTTAAAGGGTGAGATTCAGAGGGCGTCATTTAGAGGGATCAGGGAGGAACAGCTATCCCTCTTGGGTTAAAGATTTATATAGAATTTATCAATATAACAGTAATATATAAGTGAAAGATTGCTATTGAAGTGACGAAGATCCTGCTCAGTGCCGTGCCATAGGGGGGGGGGGAAGCGGGGCGACGGCCCGGGCGCCGAAGTAAGGGGCGCAAAATTCGGGAGGGAAACAGAAAAGAAAAGAAGGAAAGAAAAAAGAGAAGAATGAAACACATGTGGACATGTGAGCATGTGCACATATATAAAATGAAAGGAAAAAAGTAATAAAAAGTGCTCAAAATCAAGGAAAAGCAGGGTTTACTTTTTAAAATTTTCTCACCTTTCGCGGCTGGTCTGTCGACCTCACTCATATGTACGGGGGTGCTGTCGTATACTCTCGCCCCAAGCGCTGATTTTCTACGGCGCGGCACTAATCCTACTGAAGATTTTGTGAACTAAACTATTGATGTGTATGCAGTGAAGAAACCAAGGCTAATATATGGTTGATTTAGAATCAGAAGTGTGAGAAAGTATGATAACTTTTTGTTAAGACATTCCTATGTATGTTTGTTTTAGGACAAAAAATATTTGAGTTAATTTAAATCTTTTTAAAAACTTATACATTAGTAACAAACAGCAACTACTAGGGATGCGCACAGGACAAGATTTGTGGCTGTCTCGTCTCGAAAATGTGCTGTAAAAGTGATGTCTCGACCCGAAAAATGTATATATCACTATTGGAAGAGCCGTACTCGAATTTTGTCAGGAAAATCCTGTCTCGACTCGACTCGTGCGCATCCCTAGTAACTACTAAATATAGGAAATAATAACAAAAACAGCTACTGTAAATAGCAGTTAAAGTTTAGTCTAAAATTTTTTTGCCAGTCTTTATTTAATGTTTTAGATAAAATTAGATTGTTTTTTTTTTAATATAATCTCACATTGAATATTTATCAGCAATTAATCTTAATATTAGGAAAAAAGGTGTGCATGTGAATGGACTTGTTAAATATGCTGCTTTCTTGCAAAAATACAAAAAAAAACACCCCTCCCCCGAGGAGTTCACATCCCCCCCCGGGTGAAAATGTCTGAATTCAACACTGCATACAAATAAAATTGAAACGGTGAAAGCATAATCTATAGTAGAAGTTGTGCTGAGATACTCAAACCAAGATCAGAATGTGTTCTACAGATACACATTCCGTCATCCAAATCTCGTCCAAATCTGACGAATTATACGAGATAGACTTAAATGCGCTACCAGTAGTCTATATATGATGCGTTGTCTTGAAATTGAAAGTGTCCATACCGCGACCAGTGGATGTATTTGTTAGTGTAAGATCCGTGGAAATCGAACTCGAGCCTCATGCACCTAAAGGATATGGTTTAAGGGAACCACATGTGTGCTACAGAATGTAGTTGATCACTTAAAAGTCCACATAATCATTGGCAGTAATTTCCCCTTGAAGATTAATAATATTACAAATGGAATACAAAGATATTGCGGCACGCACCAGAACGGACCAAAACCAAATTTAGCGGTAGACATTAGGTAGTCCA
The DNA here is from genome assembly GCF_964235325.1 of Thermobia domestica. Classification (NCBI taxonomy): domain Eukaryota; kingdom Metazoa; phylum Arthropoda; class Insecta; order Zygentoma; family Lepismatidae; genus Thermobia; species Thermobia domestica. Next base: position 419,535 of record NW_027655913.1, read on the forward strand.
TATCATTACCTCTTCCGGCATCCGCCATACATAAACACAGTCTGATCTTGGAAACTACTGACCAGCGAAAGGTATCTCATCAAACTTTGTTGTTCTTTTCGAATTTCCGGCAGTCCATATTTTATGTTCTCGCACATCTTTCTCGCGCTACCGCATTTGTGCTGGTGATTACAGGCTACGAAATCGCAAACCCACCGTGAATTGCAGCTCTTGGCGGACTGTGATTACTGAAACAGGACGTTCTAAATGCTGATTGAGTTCTAGAGTCAGTGATGCAGCATTATCTCTATTGCTCTTTGTGACAAAGCTCTTGAATATTCGTTGATCCGCTTCCGATTAGACTTAGTTTCCGTCCGCTATTCCTGTTCCATGATGATATTTTGACACGAGGTATGTACAAGAATATTTCCAAAAGTTTTCAGCCTGGCATTCAAATATCACCACTAGTAATAACCGTTCGCATGTAGTGCCATCTATGGAAGAAATAATGTATCAGTTTCATCTGTTCATCAGCATCAGTTTGTTAGGGTCAGTCAAATTTGAATCAGTCGCTTCACGACAACCCTCCAGTCCACACAAGTATTTTGCCAAGTTTGCTCTGAACAATTTTCTTTGAGGAGAGTCAACATTCATTCTACAACCCAGATTTAGCACTGTAACTTTGGCAGCAATAGCTGTGTCGACTCGAGCATTATCATGCAGTAGGCGGGCTCAACATACAGGACTGATTTAAATGCTCCCTCTAACGAACTGACAGTTCAAACTGATACATTATTTCTTCCTTAGATCGCAGTATATGCACTGTATGTCATGAACAGCTTACTACCAGTGGCGTGATAACTGAGTGTCAAGCCGGAAAATTTTGAGAATACTGTCATATATCCAATGACCTACGCAGAATTTCATCAAGGGTGGGCAGAATTTCATCAATCTAGTTAGAATCCCTTAACGTTAGAGACACGAATTTTGATACCTGGCCATTCTATTTCAAATAATTAAATCCGTATTTTTAGCGTGTTTAGATGTTTGATCTGTAATTAAACAAAAAATAGAGTGGAAGTACTTCAGTAAGATATCCAACATACAAAGTAAACCGTCGATAATTGGAAACACGTAATATTGTCCGATAAAGTCCCTTTTTACTTAATTTCCAACAATAGGCTGTGTTTATGTACAGTGGACGCCCAAAGATTATATGTTCTCTATACCGTGAGAAATGATGGTGGCTCTGTGCTACTGTGGGGCGAAATTTCCAGGTATTCCGTGGTTCCTGTGATTGCGCTTTCTAAACGCATTACTACTATTGATTATGAAACATTTTAAGTGATCACGTGCGTTCTATGGTCCAGATGTTTTTGGCCAATGACACAATGTTGCAAAATGGCAAATGCACCAGTCCACACTACTGGAGTTATTGAGGTATGATTGAGACATGGACATGATCTACACTTCCCGTGACCCACCTAAATTTCATATATTCAACATTATTGCGGCCTGTGAACAGTTCTGAAGCTCAACGCTCCAAAGCTGATGTTGACCTCCATACTCGCAAGAAAGAAATTAAACATTGGACCATTGACGTCGACTGCATGGGAAGAAATGGGCATGTGCCTCCAAGGATTTCGTCTGCATGGGAGTATTGCCCCTAAAGAACTTGTCTATATCAATGGTTCTCAACGAATGTGTTGCGACACACTGCTGTGTCACACAGTCCCCTAAGGTGTGTCGCATAATTTTAGAATTTAAAAATCATGAAGAATTTAATAATAATTAGTTAAAATCGAAACAGACTGTACCGAATAATAATAATAATAATAATAATAATAATAATAATAATAATAATAATAATAATAATAATAATAATAATAATAATAATAATAATAATAATAATAATAATAATAATAATATCAAACAAGTGTGTCGCGATATCCTGAACGTTCAGTAAATTGAGTCGTCAGCAGTGGTCGAAGTGAGACGGTATGTGGTGGTATGCCATACCGCCTCTGGTTTTTCAGTAGTGAGGACATACCGTCTCTGGTTTTTCAGTGATCAAGACAATATTTAAACAGCCGGTATGTTCAGTCAAAATCATAATAAAACATACCACCTCTGCTTTTTCCCCACTTCGAACACTGGTCGTCAATCAAAAAATGTTGAGACTATAGAGACATTTTCTCATCTGAAAAGCTGAAAAATTTGAACGAAAATACTTAGAAAGGCCCATATCCACTGCACGAAAGTACCCATTACGTGGGTGTCGCTAATGCATATATTGACATCAACCCTATCCCATTTCCTCCGCTCCTCATCCTTTCCATGCAATTGAAATATTTATTTCTAGGCACAGCCTTATAAAAACAGTAAACCTCACTTATTCCTCCTAATTTAGACATTATTCGAAGAACAGGAGATAAGATTACATTGTTAATGCATATTTTGACTCCTATATTGATAAAAAAAAAAAAAAAACATTAACTATCTGATTCATACTAGCTTTGCTATATTCAATAACTTACATTAAAATACAAATTCTGAGCAAAGCAACGTTTTATTATAGAATAATAAAATAATAAATGTGACAGTTTCGGATATCTAACATATCCTTCTTCAGACATTTCAGATTTTAATTTGATAGTGTCTGAAGATGGATATGTTAGATATCCGAAACTGTCACATTTATTATTTTATTATTCTATAATAAAGCATTGCTTTGCTCAGCATTTGTATTTTAAAGTAAGTTATAAAAAAACATTTCAATTCCTCATTTAAAAAAATAACCAAATGCGATTCATTCAAAAATTTTGTTCGTATGCCGTATTGCTTCGTACAATTCTGGTCACAGAAACCTAAACTGTCTTCCAGAGTCTGAAGAAAAAAATCTAGATCCTTACGAGAATTTTTTTTTCTTACACTAGCAGCGTTCACCCCGCTTCGCTGCGGTCACCCCGGAACGCAATAAACTTTGTTACTTAGATAATTTTTACTTTTTCGCTTTCAAATTGCAGTAAATGTTAAAATTATAGCGCCTGTCATTTATGTTAACCCGCCGAGTCACATGGTCATGCGAGTTGCATATAAATACGTTTATTTTTACCTATGATGAACTAATAACAAAGGATTTGTACGTATGGACACTTGAATGGTCAATTATCTCAAGACACTGGTAATTAAAAATTAAAGTGATATGATAAAAACCATCTAGGGTCCAAATCATAATAACCCCCCAAAAATGAAAGAAATTGGTTCAGCCGTATTAGCGTGATGAGTTCACAAAGGATTTGTGCGTTCTCTTTTATATATATAGATGACACGTCATTTTTCTTACCTTCATAACACAATGCAATACTTGAAGACTGCGTTCTTTTTGTACAAATTTTCATTAAGTTTTCTCTTACTCAGTCTGTAATGGCTCGTCATATTTCCTATATATACAAGTATACATGCACACATATACACACACACACACATGGACAAATTAGTCATAATATCAACATTAACACTCCAATGAAATTTGGAAAAGTCGGTGCCAGTACGCTGCACTACATGAGGAATGGTGGGATGGTACAATATTCGTCTAGAAACCATTCATAAACTATATCCCTCCATTCCATGTTAAGTCAGAGTTGTTTTGCAGGCTAACGATAATTCCACGCCGTGCTAATAAAGTAAGTTGCATTTTGTTCAGGTTGCATTTCATTGCATTTTGTTGCATTTCATTTGATAACTATCCGTATATCTGAGAGTACAATCTACTTTTTACTTTTCAGCCCAACTTCCATCGAAGGCAACATATTTCTAACACATTGATTTGACGGATCCTTTTTGAACAATCTGTTCTACAACATATATTTATCCTCAGCACAGGACACCCAGGCTACATTCTCGATAAGTTCTCATGTGATTAGGGTCTAATCTTAAACAGTAAATCCACTTGTCTTATAGCCTAACAGTTGAAAGGGATGTTAAACTTAAAACAAACCAATTAATTACAGTTTCTTGAGATTTCTCTAACAAGCAAAACTTGGTTTTCAGATTTCGAACTGGTAAATATTCTCTAAGGGCAGTCTATTGTAAGATAAATAATTTAGTTCTTAAAAAGGATTTTCTTTAATTGCTCTCTACGCTTTATACGACTTGTGCACAGGTGCACCATAAAGCAGGACCACATATGTCGACACTTTGCAGTGACAATCCGGAATCGCCTAACTCCCTCAGCGTAGGATTTCCAAGCTATGATCTTGTTTGGAATGGATTTCTCACACGTGCTCAAGAATTTTTGCCATGATCTCTTGAGGTGAATGCTGTACACGAAATATTTAATGAAACGAATCCCCTTATGTTTCCATTCCATGATTTTTTTAGTACCTAGAAAACATGAAACAATATCTGCTGAAAAGCCTAATTCATGTGCTATAAACTGCACTTTAACTGTATCATCTCCTCGTAATCAGTTTCCTTTTATCTGTGTGAAGGGGGGCTCATTTCATGTATGGATGTCTATTAGGCGGCCCGGTAGAGAGTGACATTCGCTGGATTAAATTACTTGGATTAGAAGTTTACTTGATAATAAGAAGGTCAGCTGTCACCTTTGTTACTATTCTCTACTAAATTTCTTTGGTTCCGTGTAGTTTCTATCTGAAAAGTGATGCGAAACAATTGCATTAAACATGCATGTAAAAAACAAAAAGTAATAAATAAAACTAACAGATTTAAAAAAATAAGATAAAATCGATATTTAGATACTATACAAAAATATTTAGAAAGAAAGCAAGCAATTAAATTAATTATTTTTCATGGTAATATTTACAACAATATGTCAGTAGTCATAACAATATTTAAACTCAACAAATTAACTCATCACTAAGGATAAAGGCAACCGGGATCCAGTATCCGTGTCTGTGAAGAAGATGCCTTGCAAGAGGTCGAAATGGAATTAAATGAAAGCAGTGTACGCAACGAAAAGTAGAATCACTTAATCTCTGGATGTGAAGTTTTTAGTCATAAAAGTATCAAATTATTACAACATATAATTAAGACTGCGGACACTTATCCAACCAGTATAAAAAATATAATTCCTTCAAGAAATTGGAATCACATCAAACATCTAATACATTTTATGCAAGACAATTTAAATTTATAAAACTGCAATAATGCAACTTATGAAATATAATTACTTTCGTTTAATGTAAACAGTATTTATAATTCTAGCTGTGGAAAAAAATAACCTAATACAATATGGTTTTATTCAGATATTCATATAGTAAAACACGTACAACAAGTTTTTTTTCCAAAATAAATAAACAATATAATGTAAATTCACCGGTTTTATACAGTTATCGAAGATAAATACCAGAAAATGTAAATCAACAAAGAATAAAGATGACGAAGTTTTTTGGTCCGCGACTCAAGAGGAGACTTCTTAAATGTCGAAAGGAAGAAAGGAATAAATAGCCCATTTCCGCTTTGCCACGTTGACAAAGATTGGTATGAATTCGGAGAATAAGAGACAATACGAGACACTGCACTTCTGAGAGTCATCATCTTTGTCACGAAAAGTCACTATACGACCATAAAATTGGCGTTTGGTGCAGTTTCAAGAATAATAGCTCAAGAATAATTAGACTTAATTTTATTCAAACTAACTTGGAATACTGAAGTGTATCTGGAGATAGCTAAACAGCCAACAAGCACCAGGACAAATCCACAACCGCCTTTTCAGAAAATGCAACACTACACGCGAATGTCACACAGATTCATGAAATGTTTTAAACGAACTGTCAGCAAAATATTATGCCCGCCGCAATCAACTAGTTTTTTTTTATTATTATTATTTCTGCTGAGAAATAAAAGGAAAATTTTAAGTCAATAATCTACAAATTCTCGATGAACTTAAAGTAAGTATCACAAATATTATCTGCAGCATCACAGCTAAGACGTGTATAAGAGTTCATTGGAATGAATGGGGACCGCTTCAGCACCTGTTATGACTTTTTTTTTTTTTATAATAGCAACAATACAGTTGTTTCAGTCTTTCGCTATTGTTTCATAGTGCACCATGTACCTAGGTATTTTGAAAGTTAATTGCTATTTACTCACATTCTACAATTGTACTCATTTTATAATTGAGTTCATTAAAAGTAAATACACTAAAATACACATTTAACCGACTTTTAATTGATTTCAATCATTTTACGTATACTTTTCTAATGATATTTGAACCAGCTTTACCGAAAATACGAAATATGTTCATAAGACTTATTATTTTAAATTAACCTTATTGATACATAATTTTATATACAAGGACTATTCATTTAATTCCCAAATTGTTTTTGATTTCTCTCTCTTTCAAAAAGTATTAATTATAGCTGGAAATCCTTACCACAGGTAAATGCAGCAATATCTCATGATGACATCACATCTTTATTCCTTACTTATCTCCAGGCAGTGTTGTGAGACGTAATTGAATGCGGTGTTTTGCTTGATCCGTGTCGGATTTTGAAATGGGTGATAAAGGAGCGAACGTGTTAAATTTTGTTTTACACTTAAATAAATGTTTACAGAAACATACGAAAATTGCAAGTAGCCTCCGGTGAATGCACTAATGAGCTGCATAATGATATTTTAGTGGTTTGTACGTTTCCAAGCTGGAAGAATGTCCGCAAGCTGTGATCTCCGTCCGTGAGTCGGAATGAAGAGAAAATTGCCCAGGTCCGTGCACTTCTGAGATCTGATATCTGTGAAATTGGAAGAGAGTTAGACATTTCTGGAGTATCAAGGCAGTGAAACGTAATGGGCACTAGACTAATGTGAGACTAGTCTTCAATTCTGGAATAAAGCGATGTTGTCAAGACCTAGACGATGTATGTGAATGAGTCTTCCATATATTACGTAACGTGGAAAAAGGGGGAGAGGGGATTCGGCCTTGCGTTACGAAGTGTGACAAGGGAGGAGAAGGGGGTTTATGTCTTCGTTACGTAATGCATTTTTTTCTTTTGCTGTTTTGGGAAATTGCGAACATACAACCTACATAAATTGAATCATGCAGAAGAGATTCGAAGACGCTACTAGACACCAACATGACTGGTGGCGAGCCCTGCGTGTATTACAACACAATAAAACTCTGTTTTGTGGCTATCGCAACATTGCATTTACGGCACACGCTTTTCTGTGGTTAGTTGTTAGTGATCAAACCACAGCTTGAAAGTGCCTTCGCGTTCCCACTCGTACCGCTGTTTCTGAGAATAGATTTAAAACTTTTGATTTGAATCATTACCCACTGTATTATTCCAAGGGGTTTTGCATATGAAACAGAAGAAACTCTTTTTCTGAAATAATATTTTCCGAGACGGAACAATTCACGATTCGCAGAGCAAATTAAGATATTAAGAACGTAATTCGTCGGATATTCATCTTGTACTGATTTTTTTTTATTATTGGATTTGAATATTTCTGGAGAAATCGAGTTTATTTGTATTCCTGCACTGATTTAGAAGAAGAAGAAATTGGAAAGTGGTAAACTGAAGTCCAAACTCTAAAGAAGATGCTCGAAAGCTTGTTCACAAGCGCGATGTCCCTGCTCCCATACGTGTGGAGCCACATCGAATCTGTAGTCGACGGGAAGGGGACGTTTTGCATCGTCGACACCGGCGAACTTCAAATGCATGAAGCAACCTCGATTCCGGAAAAAGAAGTCGATTTTAGTTCTTTAGATCCTGTTTCACCTGCATCTTCCGGTAGTATTTCCTCCTTGCCTGTCATCGATGACCTAAAAGGATGGTTGCGATCTCCTTGGGAAACGACAGTATGCAATTTCGAAGACTTAAGACTTTTAATTAAACAACCTTAAGGACTTAAAATATTGTTACGGCTCTACCATTTTCTAATACTTTGATTTGTAGGCGAAAAAACACTGCAAATATATTCAGAATACAAGCATTTTATAATAAAATGTTGTAACATTAAAAATACTTTTTTATTGTAATAATCCTCAAAATAAGCAAAATTGGTGAAAAAAAAAGTGTTACATAACAAAGGAGAAGGGGTTCTTCCTTGTGTTTCGAAGTGTGATAAGGAGAAGGAGGGGGTTTAAATTTGTAAAATATGGCGTGGATGGCCCTGAAGATGGTTTTCTAAGATTTCATGTGTATAGAGACTTTTCCCCTACCGGTCATACGTAGGATCCAGGAAGTAATCCTGATATAGTCTCCAGAGTTTCAGACTAAAAGATCGGGACATGTTATACAAATCTACAGTAAAAATCGGAACTGTCTACGACAATTGACAGAACAATGTAGTATATGCACTTATTTTTCCTGAAATAGGTATTAGGATTAATTAATTAATAGGTTAATACTCACCGGAAGTAAAAGTTTTTTTTTTTTTTTTTTTTTTAATTACACGATTGATATTAACTTAAATTTTGGAGAAAAAACAGAACATTTGGAGTTTTCAACTTCTTTTGGGCGGCAGATGATGTAAATCCCAGACTGCCCCGACTAAACTTAAACGTCTGAGAAACTTGGGTCCGGGGCAAGGTAAATATATTAACGCGTCATTGTATCTATTCAAATGTTCTTTCACCAATATGACAATTTTCAGCAGATTCAAATACATTTTCTTCTTCTGTAAAGGAGTTCATAGGTTTATACGAATCATACATTGTTGTAATTTTAGTTGCTTTTTCTTTAAATTTCTCTACAAATACATCTGCTACATTATATTCTATATATCCAAGCTTACTTTTATAAGAATCTAAAGTGCTTTTAATGTGATAAATAAAACTACTTGGCTTATGCATTTGATACGAGTCAGAATAAGACCTTTTTGGATCAGGCTGACGCGTACTGGTTTGTTTTAGTAGTGATTCAAAGTCTGCGATTGTTGAAAATTGTATTTTTAAAGAGCGTTTGTATATAATAAATTCAAGTATTTTAATATATTATTTTCGTAGTGTTGCTTTATCAGCAGTATATAGTTCAAAATATTTTTAATTTTCTTTAAATAATTCTGCTGATTCAAAATGCTTAGCCAAACATCCTTCACATAAAAATCTCATGTATCTATCTTTAGTTATTTGCCTTCCAACAAGTTTCCATATATCTTTAATCCAACTATTTTTATTATCTTTAAAATCTAACAGACAAGTATGTTTTTGGCTTTTCTTTTCGTTATTCTAAGTGAAAAAGTTGAAAAGTTCTTATGAAATCCGAACACACTAATGGAGATATCTGTTCTATTTTCAGAAATGGCTATATCAGTAATTTGTACAGGAAAAGAAATATCTTTAAAACATCTTTAAACTCATTTTCATGCCCCTTACATTTAGAAATTCTTTGTCTACCTTTATGAACATTATATAATGAGGATATAATTTACCATAAGAAACATTTTTGATCCTTATTTTTAATCTTAATGAATGATTTCCGCTTTTTAATTATATTTGGAAGTCCAATGTAAGAAGAGCCATTCGTTGAAACATATTCATTAATTCTTAATGTCAAAAAAAAATCTATAGCATGTAATATTCATCCAGACCCTCGTCCATGAAATTCTTCCATTTCTATTTTGAGTTTTTTTTTTAAAGCTCTTGGTTAAAATTCATTTAAGTCTGTAAATTCAAGTATCATTTCATTAGCTGATTTGAAGTTACGGTCTTGTATTTTGATTTCTTTTTTTAAATTTACAAATAAATTTGAAAATCAGAAACCTGTTCCCATATTCAAAAAGTTCGGAACTATCTTTATTTTTATTTTTTTATTTTATTTATTTATTTTTTTTATTTTTTATTTTTTATTTTTTATTTTTTTTTTTTTGTACGACTCTACCACTTGCATTTAAAAATTTAGTAGGGTCTTTGTATCCTCCACCGTTTTGTATTTTAAATGTTTGTAATCTGTTTTCTTTCAATTCAATTTTTAGTTCAGATCCTTTTTGGTTTATGTTCATCAAATATCTTTTTTCTTAAATGGAAATATCTTTTTAACTTTTGAACTATTATATTCATCTTCATGTTTTTTTAATGAGGTTAATGAATTCTGCTTTTCTCAATCGGGAATATCTTTTTATTCCTCTTTACGTATTTTTCTTAAATTATTTCAATTTTTATTTCAAATACAAAACTTAACATTTACACGGCTTCTCATCTAAGTTACAAATACATTAATGAAACACTTTTTTTCAACACATTTCTAATCCACTTCATCATGACCATCATTCTTATTGTCAGAGTATTATAGACAAACTTAACATTTCTTTTTTATCTATCCAACTGCTAAAAAGAATACATCTTGTTTGTTTGTTCCTGCCAATCTGACACTAATTGATTAATGGATTCTTGTATATCATCATCATCAGCATCAGTATTAGCCTCTATATTAACATTATTTCCTATATTTGTTAAAGCCTTAAAATCTTTCTACACATGGGACAAGAATTCTTTCTTTAATCAATAAGTTATACATTGAAAACAAAATATATGATTACAGCTAGTTTTATACATTTGAGATTTTGATTCCTCCTGTATTGGACATTTATTTCTACTCTTTACCGATTTTAAACCGCTTGACAATAATATCAATTTATTTTTAAAAGTTTCACTCACATATTTATTTTTTCTTAAGAAACTAATTATATCTATTTTGTCTTTAATTTTCATTTGAAAGTATTCAGAAAACATCTTATCATAACACTCTATTAGGGAATTTAAGTTTATTCCTCTGGGTAGATATTTAAAAATGAATTTTTCACTCTTATCATATAAACTGACATTCGGCCAAATAATATTATCCTGATTGAGGCGTTGGATGGCAAAGTGGGATAAGTCACTTTTGAGACATTTTGAGATATTGAGACTTATGCCACTTTGCCGTGCAGGGTCATCGTGAATTCGATTTTATGACGTTCTTTATGCTTCCATCTCTTGGCCTATTTTTAACTCTGAGATACGCAACTTTGCCATACAACAGGTTATGGTTTCAAGTTCACGGAAATTGCTTAATCTCATTTTTTAAACGAAATGAGCTACGTCACTTTACCATCCAACGTCTCAGAGGTTTATCTAACAAATGTGTGATATGTTTCCAATCTATTAGATCAACAAACTTCTTTAAAAAGTTTGCTCTTTTACATCCTCTTAAGTCGTACTATTTTGAAACCAAACTGCAATTAAAATTGTCTTTAAACGTTCTTAAAAATGAGATCTTAAATAACAACTTTTAAAAAAGAGGATTGATCAATATAGCATATTTTTGAATTTTTTACAGAACTCAATAGTGTTTTTTGTTGCATATTTACTCCAGTTGTTGCGATCGCTAAATGTAAATCAATTTATATAATCTTTAGTTTCATTAAGAAAATCTACATATGTTCGTTGTATTTCAGTGTATATTGTGTCATTCAATGAGTGATCTTATATACTCTTTATGTTCTAATACCAACATAGGTTAAGTTGGGGATAATTCTTCTCACAATACGTATATTGTTCACAGGTTCTTTTCCAATTTAATTTATCTTTATATTTTATGACATCGTGATGAGTAACTAGTTCTTTTTTTATTAGATATCCTTTTTTACTTTCCAATGAAGGAATGTAAAAGTGAATGGTGATATGAAATGTATCTTCAATTTAGTTCTTTTTCCTTAAGCGATAAAGAATGTCTTCAGGTAAGTTCTTTAATTTAGAAAACTGTCCCCCCCCCCCATTTTGAAGTTAGATTTATTAAGCACTTCAATGACCATACCTTTACAAATAGGGTTTTGAAAATGGTCTACCACATATTTATGCTCTAGTTTGCTGAATATGTCTTTCAGAATGTCATCTTTGATTTGTATTTTTGATTCTTCATCTTCGTATTGTTTTAGATTTTTATCTTGATGTTTTTAATCAGATTAATGAGCTCTGCTTTTCTTAATTGGGAATATCTTTTCTTCCTTTTTTTGCATTGCTTTTTAAATTTAATTATGGCATATTTGCACAAATCTTCAATTATACTGTCTTCTACTTTCACCACTTAATTTGGTTTCATTTTTATTACATCATTTTTAACACTTCTATTAAAACTCCTCTCTTATTTTTATAGATAAAATCTTGTTACCTTATTTATTTAAATCTTATATTCTACTGTTTTTACATTAGTACTAGCACTGCTAATATTCACATAACCTTGCAAAATACGTCTGTTTACTGCCATATTGTATTAGAAATTTGTTTTTTATGGGACTAACCCATCAAAGTCACTAATAATATAATAAAAACTAATACATTTTTAAGAATTTACCTCATCATGACCTTCGCTATCATTTACAGGTTTATATTTTCTTTGTCACTATCTCTGCAGATTTATTTTCTTCATCACTATTCCAACTTGATTCTGGTGTATATATTTTCTTTAAGATTTTTCTTGTTGTTTTAATAATATTTCTTGTTGTTTTAACACAGTTTGTTTCTCTTTTAACAATATTGGTTTTTCTATTAATGCTGCTAAAATCTAAGAACTTGATGAATAAAATTAAGTCGATCATATAATAAATCACAATGTTTTTCCATATTTATTACATAGAAAACCTTTAAAAATGAAATGAATTATGTTTATAGTAGAAGAATTGTATCGAATATGTCGTAAGCTAAAGAAATATTATCTTTTTAACCTGTATTTGATAGTATATGCAAACATCTAGATACTGACGATTATGCTAATAAGGACAAAATCAATTTTAGTGTTTGTATAGGCATATTAAATTATTTGTTTGGAAATGCTAGCTATAGAAGATGATTCATTTCTTTAAGTAATATCCTTAACACAAATGTTATGAGCGTGTC